>NC_140965.1:33359852-33414852 GCF_056783735.1 Eptatretus burgeri
TCAAAGCAGGATTGTATCGAAGTGGGGAGGCTTGGGCACTGGCCATAACTGCTCACAGTTAAAGTGTGCTTCTACTTACCTTCATCATAGTAGAGGGTATTGCATTTGGGTCTGTTTGGCTGTTTGTTACTTGCGAAATGGAAGATTCGCAGGTATATTGGTTGGTCTGGTCTCTTATTCTGGCTGTTTGTCTGTTTGTTTGTATGTCTATCGCCTGCAGGTCAGATTTTTACTCCGATCTTCACTAAACTTCACCACCTGGTAGAGGTAATGACAAGCTGGAACAATGTTGCTTGTGATGTCAATAGGTCAAAAAGTCAAAGGTCACATAAATCATCAATTTTCAACCAATTCGCTTGATATCTACAGTATGTGTATCTGTCATTCAGACTAAAACACGCAATTTGGTGTCTGTCTGTTTGTCAGTCTGTGTGTCTGATTTTTGACAATAATACTTTCGGTTGTTACTTAACTCGTGTCAACGTAACTTAACAGGAGGACTAAGGGTCACACGATGGAGGTTGTAGCAACTTCATTTGCAACACTCCCCAAAGGGTTTTCTGCCTCGGGCAAAATCCATGTTAAGGTGTATATCCGTGTTAAAATAGCTTATCATGACATTTTTCCAAGGCCGTTTCTAATCACAAAATAATAACAACAACAATGATAACAGCATAATATTAATGTTATTTGAAACCAATATTAATACGAACGAGCAGAGTACCTGCACTACAGGAGATCTTGTTCCAAGCATGCAACACGTTAGTAGATGATAAATGGGGTTTCTAAGGCATCCATGCAAATGAATGGGGAAAAGGGGGAAAACTCTCTGAATTAACCCCGAAAAACCCCAAAACAGGAGACTGATTTCTCCCCCTCCCATACAAATTAATAGGGGAAACTCTCTGACAACCCCTAAAAAAACCTTAAACAGGAGACTGTTTTTCTCCCTCTCCCATACAAGCTCATGTTAAAATTGAGACTGATTTTCTCCCCCTCCCATACAAGCTCATGTTAAATTGAGACTGTCTCAAGACCCAAAAAACCCAAAATAGGAGAATGATTTCTTCCCCCACCCCCTCTGACTCTCGGCCTATCAGGTCAAAAGAGGATACTGATCTCTGCCCCATTGAGCACATGTTAAATTGAGACTGACTCATTTCCTTTAATATTTTCATTCCATTCAGAGTGAATAGGGAAGTTTTGTTTTACATGTTTTCAGTTTGTGCCGTGAAAATGAGGAAGTGTTTTGGGACACAGTCGTGATGCGAAAAAAGAGGAAGTATTGTGTGAGAGACAAGGCCTCGTGGTTATATTTTAAATCATAACACTAACAGGCTTTTTTTTTTTTTTAAACGTAAGTTTTATCAAAATCATTGAAATAATTTTCATATTCGTGTTAAAATCAGTTGGACTGCTTGAGAACCTATTGCACACGTCTTTCCCAAGCTGCCTCTCCTGAATCAAGTCATTTCCCATCTGGTACACACCCTGGAAAATCCATTGTTGGGAAATCTCCCATGACGTCATGACTCACGGTTTACATAAACCAACTTGTGTGCCCAACATGTTTCATTCAGAGAATGGAGCATTCAGATTCTTACGACAACCTTACGGATCAATGCTTTTCACAAGTTGAGAGGTGAGATTCTCAAACCAATTTATTATTTCTTGTTTAAAACAGAATTAAACTAGAACGGGCACTCGGTAGAGCACATACCTTCGCCACCGCTACTTTTTTCCGGGCACATTTGAAAAACGTCATTTAAAAACGTCCATGACGTCACAACCATCAGTCCGATGGACGTCAAATTTGGTGTTAGACGTCATTGAGGGCAGTCCAACAAAATGGAATGATAAACACTGAAAAAAATCGAAAGTTTAAAAATGACGTCATCTTGTGACGTCATTTTGACGCACTTCCAATGACGTCACTACCAATCGCGGACTACCATCCTGAAAGCTCTTATTTCACGGAACATTTTAACGTTGGTTTCATGTCAATAGCTCTATTAGATCTGAAGTTATGCCTACAAGTATATTTTGACCTTGAGTGTGACCTTGACCTTGACCATAGAGTTAATTTGCAAAACCTGTTCATAAATAAGCAGATATTTTGGTACTGATCATAATGCCTGGATTTGGGACAATTTCCTTTACAAATTCCATAGATATTTGAATGTAAAATATCAGGACATTTTCGCCACAATTGAAAAACGTTATGTTCAAACGTCAATGACGTCATAACGGTCAGTCCGAACGACGTCAAATTTGGTGTGTGACGTCCTTAAGGTAAGTCCCACAAAAGGTATGATCAAAACTGATGAGGTCGAAAATTGAAAATTTACGTCATCTTGTGACGTCATTTTGACGCACTTCTGATGACGTCACGTCAAATCTGATACCACGTACCCGAAAGGTATTTCGTCATGGAACAATATGGCGTTGGTTGCATGTCGATATCTGTCTTATGAAGGAAATTATGCTCAAAAGTTTGTTTTTGACCTTTTCATGACCTTGACCTTTGACCCGATCGCTCCCAAAATCTAATCAAATCGTCCTTGGATAATCACGAATCATCCCACCAATTTTCATGCAATTCGATTTAATACTTTCTGAGTTATGCGAATAACAAACAAACACACATATTCACAAATAAATAAATACACAGCGACCAAAACATAACCTTTCGCAGAATGCGAAGGTAATCACTGTACGACCAATAATTATTGTATGCCTTTTTCTAACAGCTTGTACCCAATAAAAACATCGTTGATCACGGCTGTGGAGAACGAATTATCTGAATTACACGATGAATGGATAAAAATAAACGACTTTATTCAAGAGATTCATATTTTCAGAAGAGAAATGAAATAATTACTGTCATGTCCTCGAATCTTGAAAGACCCGAATTCAAGTTGAGAAACACACACGTGTGTGTGTGTGTGTGTGTGTGTGTGTGTGTGTGTGTGTGTGTGTGTGTGTGTGTGTGTATGTGTCTCTCTCTCTCTCTCTCTCTCTCTCTCTCTCTCTCTCTCTCTCTCTCTCTCTCTCTCTCTCTCTCTCTCTCTCTCTCTCTCTCTCTCTCTCTCTCTCTCTCTCTCTCTCTCTCTCTCTCTCTCTCTCTCTCTCTCTCTCTCTCTCTCTCTCTCTCTCTCTCTCTCTCTCTCTCTCTCTCTCTCTCTCTCTCTCTCTCTCTCTCTCTCTCTCTCTCTCTCTCTCTCTCTCTCTCTCTCTCTCTCTCTCTCTCTCTCTCTCTCTCTCTCTCTCTCTCTCTCTCTCTCTCTCTCTCTCTCTCTCTCTCTCTCTCTCGTTTTCTCTCTCTCTCTCGTTCTCTCTCTCTCTCTCTCTCTCTCTCTCTCTCTCTCTCTCTCTCTCTCTCTCTCTCTCTCTCTCTCTCTCTCTCTCTCTCTCTCTCTCTCTCTCTCTCTCTCTCTCTCTCTCTCTCTCTCTCTCTCTCTCTCTCTCTCTCTCTCTCTCTCTCTCTCTCTCTCTCTCTCTCTCTCTCTCTCTCTCTCTCTCTCTCTCTCTCTCTCTCTCTCTCTCTCTCTCTCTCTCTCTCTCTCTCTCTCTCTCTCTCTCTCTCTCTCTCTCTCTCTCTCTCTCTCTCTCTCTCTCTCTCTCTCTCTCTCTCTCTCTCTCTCTCTCTCTCTCTCTCTCTCTCTCTCTCTCTCTCTCTCTCTCTCTCTCTCTCTCTCTCTCTCTCTCTCTCTCTCTCTCTCTCTCTCTCTCTCTCTCTCTCTCTCTCTCTCTCTCTCTCTCTCTCTCTCTCTCTCTCTCTCTCTCTCTCTCTCTCTCTCTCTCTCTCTCTCTCTCTCTCTCTCTCTCTCTCTCTCTCTCTCTCTCTCTCTCTCTCTCTCTCTCTCTCTCTCTCTCTCTCTCTCTCTCTCTCTCTCTCTCTCTCTCTCTCTCTCTCTCTCTCTCTCTCTCTCTCTCTCTCTCTCTCTCTCTCTCTCTCTCTCTCTCTCTCTCTCTCTCTCTCTCTCTCTCTCTCTCTCTCTCTCTCTCTCTCTCTCTCTCTCTCTCTCTCTCTCTCTCTCTCTCTCTCTCTCTCTCTCTCTCTCTCTCTCTCTCTCTCTCTCTCTCTCTCTCTCTCTCTCTCTCTCTCTCTCTCGTTCTCTCTCTCTCTCTCTCTCTCTCTCTCTCTCTCTCTCTCTCTCTCTCTCTCTCTCTCTCTCTCTCTCTCTCTCTCTCTCTCTCTCTCTCTCTCTCTCTCTCTCTCTCTCTCTCTCTCTCTCTCTCTCTCTCTCTCTCTCTCTCTCTCTCTCTCTCTCTCTCTCTCTCTCTCTCTCTCTCTCTCTCTCTCTCTCTCTCTCTCTCTCTCTCTCTCTTTCTCTCTTTCTCTCTTTCTCTCTTTCTCTCTTTCTCTCTTTCTCTCTTTCTCTCTTTCTCTCTCTCTCTCTCTCCTCTCTCTCTCTATCTCTCTCCTTGTCTTGTCTGTCTGTCTATCCCTCTGTCTATATCTCCCTTGAGTGTTGACTCATTATTATATTTTATTTTTATTTTTCAGTTTAAACACCTGTCTGGATGAACCAAGCACACAAGTTACACATCTGCAGGAATCTGGCATGAAACTCAAGACATCTGAAGCAGACTGCTTGGAAATATCATCTATTTTTACAACTGGAGATCGTGGAGATCGGTTTCTGAGGTTTGGTAATGGAATGTAGGGACAATGACAGAGAGATCTGGAGAAGTGGTTGAAACATTGGTCAGAAGAAGAGTGGACATATGTTGTGTGCAGGAGACACGGTGGAAGGGAAGTGGTGTGAGACTGGTGAAGGGAAGGCAGGGGTGGAAGTGCAAGTTTATGTGGCAAGGGTGCCCGGAAGGCGAGCATGGTGTTGGTGTCATGTTTTCTGAGGAGTTTGTAGACAGTGTAGTGAGTGTGACTGTAGTGAGATTAAAGGTTGATGATGGTGAGAATCGTGATCGGAAATCTCTTGGTGAACGTCATCTCGGGATATGCCCGTCGGTCGGTCGAAGCGATGAAGAGAACAACATGTTCTGGTGTGCGATGGAGAAGTGGATGGAAAATGTGAAAGATGATGAAATTGTTGTGGTAGGAGGAGACTTGAATGGACATGTGGGAAGTAGTCCAGATGGTTTTGAGGGAGTCCATGGGGGTTATGGATATGGTGTGAGAAATGGAGAAGGTGAAAGGATCTTGGAGTTTGCTGATGGAGCTGATTTGTTGATTTGTAATACTCAATTCCAGAAAGCAGATAATAAGCTTATTACATGCACGTCAGGTGAGTCGACGACAACCATTGACAACCTGATGGTGCGTCACCGAGATAGGGGAAACCTCCAGGACACAAAGGTGATCCCAGGGGATGAGACTGTTTCGCAGCACCACCTGGTTGTCTGCGATATAAGGGTGAAAGGCGCGCGGAGAATTCAGCGGGTGAAGTACCAACCGAGGATGAAGGTGTGGAGGTTGAAAGAGGCGACAGTGAAGGAAGCATTAAGAGAGAGGCTGAGTATGGTTGAGGATGATGTGGTTGAGCTTGAAAGTGGTTGGATGTCAATGCAAGATAGTCTATTGGGAGCCATTGGATGGACAAAAGGACCACCGAGGCAACATCGAGAGTAACCCAGTTTTAGGATCAGCAGAGAAGATAACTGAGAAGGAAGTTGAGGAAGCTATAAGAGCAATGGAGAGTAGAAAAGCAGGAGGGCCAACGGGAGTCATGGGAGATATGTTGCAGGTCGTATAATCCTGCAACAAATTTGGGGACCCCCCCAAATCATTGTGCCCACGGCCTCCCACATGGTAAATCCGGCCCTGTAGATAGGCAGTCCTTCTGGGGGGCCTGACATGAGGTCTTGCAGTGAATGCATTAAATCATATAGCTCAATATGCAGGTAGTATAATCCATTCCCATTCCATCCGTGTATATCATGTCAAATTTGAGCGACTCGTTAGGAAAATACAGTCGTTTAAATCATCCCACCTCTCAACCTTGTTCTCATATTGGTCTGAAAACTTGATTTGACCCCCAGGATACAAAATAGCCTGAAGAAAAAAACGTATACCACAAGTCGAAGTGACACCCACCGTAGAAATGTTCCAGAGAGGTTGGTGTAACAGAATATGCAAACAAGCATTGCATGTGGTGTGGGTTGAGAAAGACCTTTTTCCCCTGGGTTTGCTCCTGGCCTACCAAGGGAACTCAGGGTCAGTGTAATGTTAGTTAGTGGGTTAGTTAAATTTTCCAAAAGGAGGTCGTTTTGTCGTTGGTGTTGAATGAAGGCTCGAAACCTTTTTGAAGGGTGCAGGAGTCCATTGACCGGCTGGGAGCATGGCTGTGGAAAGGTGGGTATTGAGTAGAGGGCACCCCGGGCACCAGACTAGTCTGCCAGAGTAGGCCAAGGGTCCAATGGACCGGGTTAGTGCAATGGGCACGGGCGACCCACGGGATGGGACCCGAAGCACAAGGAATGCCATGTGGGCATATATGGGGGAGAAGCCGGGAAGGGCACTCCCCGCGCTCATAGGGAGCAAGTCGGCTCGGAGACAGCCTCAGGGCCCGGGGGTGCCGTAGTTTGAGTTCGGCAGACGGAAGTCCCTGCCAGTTGAGCCACGCTGCCCAACCACGAAATTGTGCAAGGGCACGAAAGAGAATTTGCGGGCAGGGCCCAAATTGATAATGGTCACCAACACAGGTGACGGGAATCATGGTTTCCAGGACCAATAGTTTGAAGAGACAGGTGTGTTGAAAAGCCCCGGGGATAGTTTAAAGTTTAATAAAGGATGGGATAGTTAGAAAAAAAGTCTATCAAATTCGCACCATCCATCCCTTCGTTCTCCGTAGGCCGCTGGACCCACCTTGGGAAAGATTGCTGAATTATGAGGAGGTTGTTCTGAGGCTTTGTTGGTCCTCGAGGAAGGTCACTAGTCTCTCCCTAATTCCCCTCCAAAAAGGATCATAGGGGTTGGGAGTAGACGGACAGGATAGGTTAGCCGGACAAAGATAGTGAGGGGGTTCGGGACAAGCCATTATAAAGAAAAATATAAAAAAATAATAAAATAAAATAAAAGGGGCCGAAATTTTGTTTTTTTTATTGCTGCAAACTAAGGGAGTGGGTGTGGACAAAGACAGGCAAAGGCGATCGGTTGGGGGAGACAGTAGGTTAGGTCCGAGCCCACCCTCGGAGCGGCTGGCACCACCGCACTCCCTCCAGGACCTCACGGACCAGACCAGAGGCCGGCCAGCTTCATATGCCGGCCTGTTGTGCTGCATCTGCTGGTCAGCGTTTGCCATGCCTTGTTGCCTGCCTTTGCCTTGACCCCATGCCTGCTTGACCCTTGTTGCATTGCCCCTGTGTCACCATTTCAACCATGTGTGCCAGGACCATCCATCTCCAGCGTTTTGCAAGGACTGCCCTGCAGGCATCCACACCACAGGGACTGCATTGTGCAGCCCGTGCATTGTTGTTTTTTTCTGTATCCATCCAGTCACTGTGCCAGAGACTCCATTCAAGCCACAAACTGTTGACTTTGCTGTGCCTCTTTTCCCACAGATAACAGGTCCTGGGCCATGGTTAGTGTAAATAGTTTAAGTTGTGAATAAATTTTAACCCACCTGTGTGTTTGTCTTAGCGCCAGCAATCTTAGTTAAGTTGTCCATGTGAGTCTGATACTTTAGTTACGCAGCGCACTCGGTTATTTATTTTTGGGACATGTATAACAAATGTCGCACTCAGGGATCCGTAGGTAAAACGAACTAGGGGAAGAACCTACACCAAGCAGCACCTACAGTAATCGCAACAGCACTGGCAGACTTCGCAGTTCCAGCAACAGTAGTCATTCTGTCACGGACTTGGAAGCCTCTTGCACACAGACAGCTCAAGACCCCGCAGTTCAGTTATTTCGATAAGTACTTGATGTGTTTATAGTTAGGGTCCCGTCCTTCTGTCTCATGGGTTGATTGCATGTGTGCGCTGCAGGTTTCTTTTATGGTCAGGTTTTTTACATCTCCAATCAATCCTTCGTTCTTCACACCACCGCCCACGTGCAACGTGTCACGTAAAGGGGTGAGGTTCCCTCCTCCCACCGGACCTCCTCCAATTAGGAGGCTCATCACTTCAGCTCCGACTCCGCCCTTCGTCCAATCAGGAGGCTTATCGCCTCAGATCGGGACTCCACCCAGAAAGGTGGGAGTTGCCCCGCCCACCGTGGGCCTATCCAATGAGGGACGGCCGGCGAAACGCGCGACGCAACCGTCCAATCAGGAGGTGAGTGGCAAGGGGAAGAAATCCCTCTGACCTCACGAAAGAGAAGAGAAGAATAGTCGTCAAGCAGCGACCGGAGCAGTCATCGTGGCCATTGCTCTTGGTGTGCATAGTTAGAGTCGTCGTCGTCGGCAGTCGTGGTCTGCGGTCTTTTGCGGGGCTCCTTGTGGTGGTGGTGGCCGAGCAGCCAGGGTCGTGGGCTCGGTGGATTCCGGGTCGTGTGTTCGAGTCCCACCATGGTGGGTTGCAGTCCGGTGTGACCGCATGAGACGGACAGGCACCCGGCCAGACCTTGACTCCCCAGCTGACCTTTTCTCCTCGGCTGGGGGTCCAATAAAGACCTGACGGGGTCCATTTCTTTTGGGTGTGTGTGTGTGTCCGTGGGCCCCGTCCTTAAGTAGAAATTGCTAAGTGTTTCTTTGTATATACAGTAAATTGCATTTCTCATATTCTGGTACGTCCAACGTGCACTCTGACGATATCTCGGTTACTCGGTACCTACCAGCTGCAGAAACCACAATGCGCGGCTTCGGTGACGACAGGCACAAATCCAGGGCTCCACGGAAATATGAGAGTGGTGCTCCAAAGCGGAAACGTTCCAAGGAAAAAGATGAAAGACACAAGGCCGTCATCGACAAGACGCAGAAAATCTCAGTTTTTCACTCATGCACAAACAGGCGATTCATCCATGACAGAGGCTGGAACACCAACAGAGACAGAACAAGCGGAGTTGGCAACGCTACCCCAGCGTCAAGATTCGCCCAACATCTCCGAAGGTTCCACCCATGAAGAACATGCATCAGATGAAGAAGCACGAAATATACTGACTGATCGTGGACCTGGCTTTGCCAATGACATTGGATGTTGGCCTCCTGAGCGACCGTCGTCAGAGATGATCGGCTTCTGGTCATCACGAGATTTGGAGCCCCTGCAGAACTCGACTGGTCCCTTTGATTCATCCATACAGTTTGTTGAAGGTAGGAAACGCTGCTGCTCCAAGAATCTTTTTTACCGTTGACTACAAAACGGAAAGTCCGTTAAAAGGTCCTGGCTTTGCTTCTCCACATCAACCGGAAAACTGTACTGCATCGCTTGCAAGCTCTTGAGAGGCGCAACTGCCCTGGGCGGGAAAGGATTCAATCATTGGAAGCATGCCAGTCGTTCTATCGAGGTGCATGAGCGTTCGCATGTACATTGTGCGACTATCATCCGCTTGTCAGACAGAGCAACATCCGCAGGTCGTGTGGACACTGAACTCGTCAAACAGGTGAGTGAGATTGCATCCTATTGGAGGGAGGTGCTGAAACGAAGTGTGAGCGTGATATCGTTTCTCGCTGAGCTTGGTCTGGCGTTCCGTGGATCGGATGAAATTGTTGGGTCATGGACGAATGGTAACTACCTTGGTTTAATGGAATTACTTGCAGAATATGATCCATTTTTGGTGCAGCATATTCAGAAATATGCCAACCAAGGTAGTGGCTACACCAACTACTTATCATCTATGATATGTGAAGAGTTAGTCTCCATCATCGGAAAATCTGTTCTGGATAACATCGTCGCTCGTGTGAAAGAGGCAAAATACTTCTCTGTGTCAGTCGTTTCTACTCCTGACATAAGCCACATCGACCAGCTCACAGTTATTCCACGATACATCGAGAACGAGGCTCCAGTGGAGCGTTTCATGACCTTTCTGAGCAACACAGGACACACTGGACTCCAGCAAGCGACGGCATTACTGGATTTTTTGAAAGCCACTGGATTGGACATCGCTAACTGCCGAGGACAATCTTACGATAACGCATCTAATATGAGTGGCCGATACAACGGGATGCAGGGAATGATCCAACAGGAGAACCCTCTCGCAATATTTGTGCCATGCGTGACGCACTCACTGAACTTAGTCGGTCAGTCGGCCGTGGGATGCTGTAGTCCTGCAGCAGCATTCTTTGAATTCGTGGAACAAGTGTTTGTATTTTTTACAGCTTCCACGTCACGCTCCGGAAGATTATTTGATGCCCTGAAAGCCAAAGGTCTGCAAGTACCAAAGCGCCTCAGCGACACTCGCTGGTCGGCTCATTCTGATGCAACCCGAGCTCTTCTAGACGGTTACAGCGAAATCATGGATGTCCTCGATGAAATCGCAAATGATGAACAACTGAAGAGTGAAACGAGAAACACTGCCGAGACACTTCACCAAACGATGTGCACGCTCGAGATAGGGTTCTATGCTGGTTTCTGGTCTACTGTCCTTGGTAGATTTGATCGTACGAGTAAAACCCTTCAGTCACAAGCTACCGATCTCAACACAGCCGTGCAGCTCCTCAAGTCACTGGCGAGTTTCGTGCAGTCATTACGCGATCAGTTTGATACATTCGTTGTTGACGGAGTGGAGCGCTCAGGTACGGAGGAATTCACTCGCGGATCGCGTAGACAAAAGCGTAATGTCCGCCTCGCTCCCTTGGACTACGGACACACTCCAGAAGTAGAACTAGATGCCAAGGAGTCCTTTCACATCAGTGGATACGTTGCAGTGATCGACGTACTGCTGTCGCAGTTGGAAAAGTGTACAAACACTTACAGCGAGATCAGCGACAGATTTGGATTCCTGCGTGCTCTTGTTCAACTCGAAGTGGAGCAGATTCGAGAGTCATGCTCGAAGCTCGTCGAGCTGTATCGGGAAGATCTATCACCTGACCACACAGAAGAAATGATTCAGTTTCAAGCCATGATGAAGGAGTCAGAGCCAGATTCGGGCTGTACTGAACTCGAGATGTACAGTTTTCTCATCGAGCGAAAACTCACCGACACTTTCCCAAACGTGGAAGTGCTGCTTCGGATTGACCTCTCACTGATGGTGTCGAACTGCTCCGGGGAGCGCTCGTTTTCGAAACTCAAGCTTATCAAGAACCAACTTCGCTCCACGATGGGGCAGCAGAGACTGGTCAATCTGACCCTCATTTCAACCGAATCCGATGTGGTCAATTCCATGCAGGTTGACAGTATCATATCCGAGATCGCTGCCACGAAGTCGCGCAGGAAGTTTGTCCATTGATTAAGGCACCGTGTGTATGTTCATTGATGTGGATGACACTGCCGTATATGTGCGGTCGCTGGAAGTCGGCTATTAATCACCATTTCGGATTTCTCTTGTCCAGAGGGTTTTTAGAAGTTAGAAGATTTTTAGTCGAAGTTCGCAGTCTGATTAATGACAGCGCGTCGTTTGTTATTTTCTTATATTAGTCCATCGCTATCTCTTACTCTTGCAGCAAAAACATTTTTGTGATTTGATTTTAGAATGAGCTCAGAGATAAGTCATCAGCTCATGGATAAGTCACCAGCCATATCAATAACAATCCGTCCATCTTGTCATCTTGTCTGATTTCATTGTAATTTGTGAACATATATGCCAAATCATTCCTGATCAGGATCTGCCAAATCTATAGATACAAGTTCAGTTGTTGATGAAAAAGCAGTTATAATTTAAGTTGTTGATTAATCTCCAAATTTGGGGGCCCCCCACAATCATTGTGCCCACGGCCCCCCAGATGGTAAATCCGGCCCTGTGGATAAGCAGTCCTTCTGGGGGGCCTGACATGAGGTATTGCAGTGAATGCATTAAATCATATAGCTCAATGAAGCGAGTTAATTTTGTTATGTTCATAAATTTTTTATTCACTCAGTATAATTCTCCAACGAGTAGAAAAAGATCAGTTTAATGCTTTGGAAAGTTCACATTTTCTTGTGTATAAATGGAGGAGGGAACATAGTCTTGCTTTCTTAAAGTAAATAGGTACATTCACTTAGTTAAGACTCGTTATTTCTTTAAATTATCACATTTCACTGGTCTCAGCACCCACAGGCTCATTGCTGGTCTTGGTATTCCAGCGCTGGTGGTGTGGCAAAGGACATTGCCCATGTGCTCATTGATGTTCGCTGGAGGATGATCCAGAACTGCAGGGTCTACTGGAGTGCTCAGTTCCTCAATACCGGCCACAGGCTTGTTGTAGCAACTCTGAAGTTGCAGCTTAAATCCGGGAGAATGGTAACATTCCAGCCTCGGCTGGATGTTGGCAAGCTCAAGGATGAGAGGGCTTGCCGTGACGCCACACTCGGAAGTCGACCTCCATATTCGTATTGTAAGTACGGGTTACATCGCGGAATGATTTAACTCGATGGGTGAATAATTTTCGATTTTCCGCAAATGTGCCGATAGTCGATCCATCCTCGGTGGTTGTATGGTACAGTAAGGTCATCTGCCATGATTGAGAGAGGGTGCCGTGCCGTGCCCCTACAATTAAGCGGAAGAAACTTCTGTCGCTTTAACTGTTGCACATTCTCTGTCGAGTGCAGAGCAAGTCCGACCCGTGTATTGTCCTAATACCCATGAGGCAAACCCCCCATTTTTTGCGAAAACAGACACTGTCTGCTGTAAAAGTTTGTTGTCTATGGTTGGATTCCTTAGACCCCTGGCGACAACTTCTGGGCGGACAACCTTTCCAACAGGCCACTGTAACTCTGCAATTCAAGATGGCGTCCAAGATGCCGCCATATTTCTAAATCACTATAACGTCGTCAATTCTTATCGATTTTCATGTTTAATACTTCGTTTGTCTGGTTTTCTAGATCAGGGAATCTATTTATGATGGTTTCAGAATGATATAATGTGTTTTTTTTTACCATTTATTACATGTTAATATAATGCTTTGAAGCGACCAGGACACAGAAAATCAACCATAACAATACACAGTAGTTTACTGTTATTGTAAGAACAATAATGGTACAGAATGGTACTAGTTACAAAGAACACAGATTACATGAGAAATGAACTACTGCACGTGCTTCACAATTTGGAATGCAAGCGAAATGGCTGAGGCAAATATTCGTAAAATTCATGTCGATGATACACACCACAATGTTGCATCATATGAACAGGTCTACCACTCAATATAATGCTGCAATACAAGTGTCCATGTGAGCAGCTGATGGTATGCAGTTAATTGTCACTGTCTGCAGCTGCAAAAGAAATCTCTGTTGACTGTTCATTTTGGCATTGTCTTTTGCATTGCTTGCAATCTGCTCGGAGGATCTTTGCTGCATGCCGAAGTGTACGATGCTTTTCATCCTCATGTTGCGCTGCTTCTAGGTTCCTGAGTTTCTCCAGTACATCACCAAGGGGTATGGCTGATGCGCAAATGAATCCCGATCCACAGCTTTGATCGAGAATGGAAATTCGCTTGCTCTATTTCTGTTGCAGCTTCAATCTGAGGGTGATAGATCGGTACGAGTCTGCTGTTTTAACTCCGAGCTCTCGTAAAATGGCCCTGTATTGGTCCCGCAGCGACTTCACCAAATACCCACACATGTCATGGAAAATGGGGATCTCTAGCTGTTCTAGGAGTCGCTCGAATGCAACATCATACAGGTATTTTTTTGTTAATTTCCCAGTGGGGACACGATGTGCTTTGAATGCAGCCATGCATGGCTTGTGGTATGATATAATTGGCCACCATGTCATGTCCTTTACCAACATGTCCACATCTGAACAGAATGTCCTCTCTTTTTAGTTGCTTTGCCGTATCTATGATGTTCTGCTGACTGTTTTCTGTCGATACTCTGCATGTTGGCTCTTTGCCACGCATCCACCATTTGTTGCAGATGAGGCATGTATTCTTCACATCAAATGTTGGTGTGTTGGTCCTGGTTAACCTTGAATGCTGGGAAGAGTTGCTGCACCCAGGCTAGTTCAAGTCTTCAGCATCACTTCTTCATGGTTCTTCTTTTCAGAAAGTTTGTAACTCTTCTCATTCGTGTACCAGTTTCTACACTTACTGTGCCATTTGGGTATCTTGTCTGTCAGCCATGTACCAGTAGCCGAGTCATGTTTAAGTCTCTCAAATGTCTCATCTTGTCGAGCCTTCATGGCCAAAACTAGTATGTCTGTTGTGATATTATATAGTCCTTTTGCACCAAGTCCTTGACATATGATGCACTTTCTGTGGTCAATGTCAGTGTCCTGGCGTCTCCTCTTGGGTTCCTTTTTCAGTGACAAGCTTCCCTCCAGCAGCCATTTCTCTGCCTGTGTCATCATCGTACCGCTCATGCAATCACCTGCAACAAAACCACCACCATGCTATGCATACTAGCAACTAGAATACATGCAAACTATTGATACACTACACTTACATGCAAACTTCTGACATGCTAGACTACATGCACACCACACAATGCCCACACTACTACAGATCACACAGTTTTGGACATTTCTGCCCACATGATTTTTATGACTGTGGCTCCAGCGACACTGGTCTTTTTCGAGTATGGTCTGTGCCTAAAGCTATGTTTTCAGCGATGAAAGGACGTTGACGATTTAAAGACGGGACACGAGACGATTAAGATGCACGTGCGGTGAAGACGACTACGAATGACGATACATATCACGATGGAGAAACGATGAGGTTGATGATGACGATTGAGGAGATTGGGACGATTTGGATGATGATAGACGTTAACGAATGAAATGAGCGATTGACGGGGACCATTGACGTGACGATAATAGAAAGGTTGACGTGATGGTTTCATGAAAAACGTAGGAACAATGACCAGGAATATCAGTCAAGAAGAAAACAATCAAATAGCTGGTACATGAATACTTACAACTTCGAGGCTTGGTAACAATTTAGAAACAGATAAGCGGGAATAAATAGACATAAACCATACAGCATGCACCACAGTCCACGGGGCTGTTTCCTTTTGACGTTAATGCACTCGTGCTAAACGTGATGTTACTGGAGTTGCGAGACTGTTCGGTGACGTCACTCCTCATGTGACGTCACTCCTCATGTGACGTCACTCCTCCTGTGACGTGACCGACTGTGGTGACGATCTGCAGTAACAAGGAATGCAGACGGTCCTAACTGGAAAAAACTGCAAACCAAGTAATTTATTCTTGGACGCATAGGATCAACCGACTTGTGGATCTTATCTGATGAACCTACTTGTGGATCTTATCTGGTCGACAAAATTAATTATTCATCTTCAAAAAAGACAATTTTTGCAATAAATATGAGTTTCAAGCAGTTTTTTTCATATTTTATCTCAAAACTGAATATGCCGTTGGATTCCCCATATATGAAAACCTACAAAAGCACATTTCATTCAAGTTTCTACCTTGTTTCGTAAAAAAGATTTGTACATAAATACATTTCAGCCCGTCGGTGGTGGCCATCTTGGATTTCCTAATTTTGAGGCATTATGGGCCATTTTTGAGCTGGGCAGACAGCAGATTTGAGTTCAGTACCCTTCAATACCCCTAAAAAGCTTGTAAACCATAATTAACACCATTTGCATTCCGGGTTAAGATTTTTTGAAAATTGATCCCATCTATCACAATTGACGATGTTATGGTGATTTAAAAATATGGCGGCCATCTTGGAAGCCATCTTGAATTGCAGAGTTGCAGTCGCCTGTTGGAAAGGTTGTCCACCCAGAAGTCGTTGCTGGGGGTCTAAAGAATCCAAGCATATACAACAACCTTTTATAGCAGACCGTGTCTGGTTGACCACTCTTGCCCCCTGGGTATAAGGGTATTTTCATCCACAACCACAGCCTTTAAAGACCCCCTGATGACCCCTAAGATCTCCCCAGAAATGGCTTTACATGCTTCAGAGATGAGATTTCATGTTTGGGAGATAAGACCACAAAGGCCCCAAAGACCCATAAGACCCTCAAGACCATTGAATTCCCCAAACACCATTAAGACCCTTTAAAACCCTGAATACCCCAAAGACCATTAAGATCCCAAAGATCCTGAAGACCCTTAAGTCTTCAGAAGGCCCTCAATACCCCAAAGACACTTTAGAGTTCAGACCCTCAAGACCCTTTGGAGCTGGAACACCTCAAAGACCCTTTTAGACCTCGAAAAACAATTAAGATCCTGAATACTCTTAAAGACCCCTAAGACCTTAAATAAACTCAAACCAGCATTGCCTCAACTCACAAGCTCATAAATAAGATTCATCAGATGTCTGTCTGTTTGTTTGCATTTTTTGCAAAGCTCGCTGGGCCGACAACTACCAAATTTGGCACACAGACCAAGTCCGACCCTGGGGTTGTCCTCAGTGTATTTTCATCCACAACCTCAGCCTTTAAAGATCCCGAAGAACCATAAGACCTTTTTCTGTTCGTGTTTTTCACATGCTTCATTGAAGACTTTCTACATGCTTTGAAGATAAGACCCTTAAGAACATTGAATTCCCCTAAAAACAATTAAGACACATTAATAACCCTAAAGACCCTTTGGACCCCAAAGATGGTTAAGATTCCAAAGGCCTTGAATACATTTAAGATCTCAAAGACCATAAACGCCACAATGACCTGTAAGACTGTTAAGACCTCGACACTTAAGACCCCTTTGCCCACTGATGTTCCCTTAAGACTCCTTTACCCACTGATGTTGCCTTAAGACCCCTTTACCCACTTATTTTCTGGCTCTCCTGCCCCCTGCACAGTTTTATATCCGCCCCCCCCATCCACCCGAACAGCTCGGTTTCCTCCCCACCACAGGTTCTCCTAACACCAATCCACCTTCCCCATTCTCAGGCCTGCTGTCTCTCCTGCTTCTCTCACTTCTCAGGACCCCCACCTGGCAATGCCAGGTAACCCTAAAAGCAAACAAATAATTACAAATGATTGGCAAAACAAGTTATTAATAAGCAGCTGTAATACAATGTCCACAACAACATTGTGGGGGGAAAAGTAATGGATAGACGGATATCCAATTTCAAGTAACAAAACGCGAACAAGAAATACAACACAAAGTATTGAAATGAAGTCTGACAGCAGGCAGGGCGTGGAGAGTTCATCCAACAAGTCGATAAAAAGTTAAATCTCGCGAGATTTCACATCCAGTTGTGTTCGAACACGCAGTTGAACCTCATTGAATTTTTTTGAGGTTCATATGAAGCAGTGCGGTGTCCCAGCATTTACAGAGAGCATTGGTAATTAGAATTGTAACTTAAGCAAAGGAAGTGCATTTTAGTGTCAAAATAGCAACCTGCTTCCAAACTGTTGAGCGATTTGACCAACTGGTGAACATTAATCTTTCGTACGAGGAACCATGGTCGTGCAGCGAGTGTGTATCATCGGAGCCGGAGGGAGTGGTCTCACGTCCATCAAATGCTGCCTCGATGAAGGTTTGGAGCCAACGTGCTATGAACAGAGCGAAGATATCGGGGGGCTGTGGCGATACAAGGTGCGTTTGGAGCGGAGCTTTCTTTGAAACTCTCACATTATTTTAAAATTTTGAGGAACCAGATACTTAAAATAGTGTAAAACTGTGTACATGAACCATATTATGAACTATGTACTGTGTACATTAATCTCATTCCCATGGATTTTGTTCCTTGGAAAAGTTTTGAAGTTCACCTGAATATTTAATCTGTGTTCGGTGACAGGTAGCCTGGTGACAATATTGAAGGGATCCTGTACCAGAATAGCAGGCTCACTGCCACATCCATTCAAAAATAAACAAGAGCGAGAATTTATTTGCAAGAAGTTTATAAAGTATGGGGAAAAAGTCGGAAAAAACACAGGTGAGAGAGACAGATGATCAGATGGATATCACACCTATAGTACCCTCTTGTGAAACCGGTGGGGGACGAACGAGCAGCAATTTCAATTATATCAAGCACAATCAACGTAAAGATCAATTACTGAACCATAGTTTCAAGAAGGAAACCAGACATAACACACGCACGCACGCACGCACACAGATACACATTGTTGTGGGCCGGCGTTCGTCGGTGATAAACCACCACCAGGGGGAGCAGTAGGGTCGTCTCCCACCGAACACCCGGAATTTAGGTCGTGACTCTCGGACAACTCCGAAAGGTGACGGGTCACTGTGAGAACCGTGGTCACCAATATTTCGACGGCGTGAGGTAGGGTCCACTTGTCTAATTCCAATTTACCTTACTACCCATGCCATCTAACTACCGGGGAAACCACACCCTCGGCCGACTTTGTCCGACTCCAAACCACTACAGTGGGATTCGAACCCACAACCCAAAGTCCACGACCCACGAACGAGACCAAGCCACCACGACCCCAGACCGCTCGAACCACGACTACCACTGTTCGGTCACCACCACTACGGTGAGTCACCGCAAAGGACTGCAGACCGCTCAAACCACGACGACCACTGTTCAGTCACCACCACAATGGTGAGCCACCGCAAAGGACCGCAGACCCCTCGAACCACGACCACCACTGTCTGCCATCCTCTCGTTTTTTACCACCACTCTCTTGAGGTCTGAGCGATTTCTTCTTTCGCCATTCGCCTCCCATTGGCTGGGGCGCGCGTGCGATGCTCGCCCTTGGCTCATTGGGCAGAGGAAACACTCCATGCCCTTTTTTGGAGCGGGGCTCCGATCTGACGCGATGGAAGCCCCGCGCACGTGTGTGCTCGGCACGCCATGCGCGTGCCGATGGTGGCAGGACCGAAGGAGGGATGTTGTTGTTGTGGTTGATGTAACCTAAGTAAAAAATAACTCGGAGCGCACACACAAAATTCCCATTCGACAGAAGGAGGGATTCTAACTATAAACACATACTTATCAAAACAAGCTCAAATGAGCTAAGATCTTCGTCCTCTTAATGATAACGTCATAAAAACGAATATGACGTCATAAAAACGAATATGATGTCATTGTGATGTATCAGGTTTGCGATAAATTATCTGTGCTAATGCCCGGCTTAAATCCCGCAAACAAAATTCAAACAGCTTGCCTAGTTTCGGAGATAATGGTATGGGCGATTTCCATTAGTGGCGATGTTATGACGTCAACTTTTCTCGAGGAAGAATTACCAAAATCGGAGATGGTTACTGCCTGCGCGTGGGCTTTCTGCATATAGATGGCAAGTTTCACGAAGATCTGATGAAAACTCTGGGTTGTGAAATAAAAAATGTCAAAAAATAGGAATGACGTTATAAAAATTGATATGACATCAAAGTGATGTATCATATGTGCGGTAATTCATCGCTGCTAATACCCTGTTCGATTCCCGCAAATAGAATTCAAAAAACTTGCCTAGCTTCGGAGATAATGTTTTAATGCGATTGCCATTAGCGGAGATATTTTGATGTCATAACTTTTTTTTCTTGGAGGAATTTTCAAAATCCGAGATGGTTACTGTCTGCGCAGGGTATTTTTACATACATATGCCAAGTTTCAGGAAGTTTCGATGAAAACTGAATGCTGTGAAACAAACAAGCTCGAATGAGCGAAGATCCTCGCCCTCTTAATGATGACGTCATAAAAACGAATATGATGTCAGTAGGGTGAATATACTGATTCTGGCTCACTTTTCCCCATGTAATTGAATGGGGGATTTTCAGCGATTCATTTTTTTTTCCCCAAAAAGTAAACCCCCTTTTTATCCCAAGGTATATTTATTTGTCTCCCCTTTTAATCTGGGAACACTTTTTTTCAAACAACCAATGCAATAAGATAAAGATTTGTTCAAGTAGTAAAGTAGTAATGTGATTTGTTAAAGGTGATTCTAAAGAAATATCTGAAACATGTAAGCCGAGGAACACTCTTTTTCAAATAACCAATGCATACTGTTTAGCTCACTCATTGAACCTATAAAGATTTGTTCATTCTCAAATTCCTTCAATAGTTAATTTTCTTTGCACAATAATCCCCATCTAAAATATTTAAAAACAAAACATTTGAATCTTTATATTTTTTTAAGATACCCCTTTTGTGCCATTACGAAATGATAAACTTCTCTTAATGCTCTTGTTTGACCACCTCCTGAGCCACATATCATTTTGAGATTATAATAAATTGTTTTTTCATTGTTCAATTGATAACCATCAAAGTTTTCAGTACATTCAAGGATATTTATTTTTTTTCTTTACAGCCTCTAACTTACGAGTTTTTAAATTGATTTGCTTATTTGTTTTATTTACCTTTGTTTTCGTTATTTTTTTTCAATAACACTTATTTGATATTTTTTACATTCATTATGTTTTCCATTTTTATACCAAGACTGAGATTTTCTCCACTCTTTAGTTTGATTAATACTTGGTTTGACCAATTATATATTGTGAAAAAACGTGGCGGTAGCCCTAAAAAACACCCTAACCCATCTTCCCATCGTTAAAACACAATCTATTTTATACACTCTATCATACAATATCCATATGGAACACAATCTATTCCATTATCTAAAATAAATCTCTTATCATCAAAGGCTCCTAATGCCTTTTTATTTATTTCTTCACTATATATGTTATGTTTATAACTTCATATTGTATTCATTTTCCTATATTCTTCTTTCTTATTCATCAAACATTTGTAATAATTTCTAAAAGTTATTGATTTCTTTATTACATATTTCTTTATTCCCTTTAACCTCTTATCAATCTGATCACCATACTTAAAAGCATATGCCTTTGCTCTCAATCCAATAAACTCACTCATTACTTTTCCACCCAACTCATCCTTAAACTTACAAATAGCCTTTTCATTCTTTTTGGAAAATAACTCACTCTTCTTACTAAAATTACTTGTATCATACACTCCAATATTTTTCTTCATATATTTATAAACATCATCAGTTTTTATATCGAGGATAAAACTATCAGTGTCCATATACAACAATGAAACATTTTCACCATACTCTTTCTTTAAGCCATTATACAAATAATCATACATCAATATCTTTGATAAATCAAGAACTGCTGTTCCAATGTAAATTGGTTTATCCATTACAATACTTTCCTTTTCCATATGAAGAGCAGAAAAGTTCTCTGAAAAAAACCTCTTCTCTCTTAAAACTTGGTTTATTTATCAATCTCAAAGCTTCTTTCCAAGATGTTGCAAATCTAATATTTTGCCTGTTTCTAACATTCTCCATTGTCTTTCCAAAGACAGCATTATTCATCAATTTATAGAATTCCCCTTCAAATTTTACTTTTGTATTTGTTCTCATATCTGTATTGAATTTAAAATACCTTTTTCATCCAAGGACTTTGTTTAAATTTTAAAACTATGAATTTTTGCTACTCTCAATCCTTCTCTCAAAAACTGTTTCAAGCTTCTCTGATGCAAAACATATCCCTCTTTATCATAGAATGTTGTTAATAACTTTTCTGTTGATTTGCCTTTAATATTAAAACTTTTATGATAATCACTTAACCATTCTTTCTTTGGGGTTTCTTTCTCACATGCAAAAGGAAGGTCTTTATGCTTATTACGAAGATCACTTGGGTCCCTCAAATCAACCTGAAAATAATAACCTTCTTCTTCCTCATTCAATTCCTCTTGAGAAGAAATAACAATATTCATCAAAGCCTTTTCATAATCCTTTTCTTCCACCCACTCTCATTTACCATAATGTAAATTATGGTAAATTAGAGAGATTGAGACATTGCCCATCCATACAAATTATTAGCATCAAAATACATCAAATAATTACTATCTTTTTCACTATCATAATTTGGAAGATATTTATTATTTGCTTTAGCATATCTTTTTGAACATACTTGTGATACTCCACCTGTCTTAGACTTCTCAATCATCAAAAGCATATCTACATCACTGATTAAATCAATATCTTGTTTTGTCATTTTCAACATTGCACTCCAAGCTAAACCAGGAGCTGTGAAATAGTGGGCAGAATCTAATCCATAACAATTTTTATTATGACAGAGTGATCTAAAAGCTTCAAACACATCAGCTAACAATAAAACATCTGATTTTAGATACAAATCATGATATTCTCCAAGGTTCTTTATCTTAAATATTTTCCAAATTTCTTGTGCGTGTTTATATTCCTTCTCACTTATCTCTTCTTCATAAAGGTTATGAGAGAAACTTTATTTTGAAGGAAGTTGTGTTTCTTTAAATCTCATAAATGAATCCATATAATCATAAGCATAAATTCCCTTATTTGTAAGAATTTTCTCTTTACTTTGAATTTCATTCCTTGTTTGAATTTCCTCTCTAGTTAGAATTCCCTCTTTAATCAGAATTTCATCTTTAATCAGAATTTCCTCTTTAGTTAGAATTTCATTCGTTGTTTGAATTTTCTTTATAATTAGAATTTCATCTTCAGTGAGAATTTCTTCATGAATTTCCTCATTAATTAGAATTTCCTCTTTACTTTGAATTCTCTCTTTGATCTGAATTTCCTCTTTTGTTAGAATTTCCTCTTTTGGAAAGAATGAATTAAGATTTGGAAAGGACCCCGTGGAGTTTAGATTTGATGCCAGTGGTTTGATGCTAGGCTAGTGGTGTTCCCATAAACTTGTAAGAATCTAGAAACCGAATACGAGTTAATGGTTTTGTGAATATCATTTTTGTAAATGAAATATACTTTTGACTTGTGTTTGTTATAGCAGAAATATTCCCTGTTGTTTTTGAAAGTTCATTTATAAATAGATGTGTATCATAGTTGGCGCTGTTGTGAAGAAAGACTGGAATAAAAGAAGGAAATTTATAATTAAGATTGCAACAGGAATGAGCGGGACCTCTATATTTACCAGTAAGATGAAAATGATCCCTAACTTTAGACTCCTCAATTTCCTCCTCACAAATATGACAGATATTGTTCTTTCTAAATTCTGATTTTTCTTCTTCGGTTAATTTCATCGGTTCATTTGTTTCTTTCATTAATTTAGTTAGTCTTATACAATCCTTTTCTATTCGTTTTACAAACTCTTGTGAAGCTTTTTTCCACTATAATGTTCAAGTTTATTATAATTTTCTCCAACAGATGATTTGATATAATAACAGAAACCACAAGGAATATGTTTTGATATTTATTTGTATATGATTCTTTTGGATTCGGAGAAGCAGTATTTATCTTTTTTAGGATACATTCAAAATCAGCGTATATCAAAAATGGGTGCATGATAGATTTATTATAATCTTCAAAATAAATATTTTTACCAGGTTTAGGCATTGTAATTACAGCTGATTTCTGATTACTACAATATTTTGAATGTTGTTCGAATCGTTCTTTTGTATAAAATGAATTAAGACATCGCTTACAAGGATATATTTTGTTTGCTGTTCTGAATACCTGAGAAGAGATTAATCTTGATAAATGATTGATGTATGTATAATGTGAATTCTTTCCAACACTAAAATATAAAAGATCAATGTGTGTTTCTTCATTTTTATAGTTTGAAATTTTTAATATTTGAACTTTGTTTCTATCCGTTAATCCATTTACATTGATAGAAAGATTATTCTTTTTCTCAAATTTAGGAATATCTGTTAGTGGCATTGGGAATTTAAAATCTTTAATGTCCAAGGTATTCTCATATTTCATATATTGTTTTACTCTTTCTGACTTACAATTTGGTGGATGTAAGTGAGCAAGAACAGACCAGAGAAAACATTTATTATCATTGTTCTTAATATTAACAACTGCCTTCTTTAGTTTTATTTATTTTGGTAATTCAATCTAAGAAGAAGCTTTAAGAGGATTTGATTTTAGAATGTGTATATCTAAAAAGATGATTTTTTTAAATATGAAATCCACTTCCTACCACTTTATTATCAACATCCTCCTCTTGTCTTAATAGTTCTTCATAAACCCCACTATTCAAAAAATCTTGAAATGATGTTATAAAATGAAGATCTGTTCTCATATAAGGAGTTTGTTCTTCATCTTGTCTTTTCATATTCATTTTCACGCCCATATAAAACTTTAAAGTTTTCATTTCTTTTAATGTCTTTCTAATAACTTTTTCAACATCAGGTTTCACTATTTCAATTGATTAAGCTATTGATGATGGACCAGGTTCTCCAAATTGAAAAATCCTTATTTTTACATGCCCTTTAAATTCCCCATCAGTGTTTTCAATATAATAGTCTCCCTTTACTTTAAACTCATTTTTCTTGTGTTTTTGTGATTGAAGATGTCTATTATAACTACTCTTCAAAACATCCTTTGAGCAGATATCACAATGTTTTCTTTCCAACTCAAGAGGAGATATTTGATGAAATAGATTAAATGTATGTTTGTTGGTTTGAAGGTGTTTTTTATAATATTTATATTTGTGATTACAAACATCGCAGTACGTTGTATTCACCATATTTATAAAATAAAACTTTGCTGAAACTAAAATTTTCTTGATGAAAATTTAGTTTAATTTATAGGTGAATCTGTGCTTAAAACCATTTTATCCTCCAACTTTTTTCACTTAATAAATACAATGTTTCAAGACACAAAAGACAAGTTTCAATCAAACTCTTCATTTGTAAAAGATACTGAGAAATATGTCAAGGATGTAAAATTGAACAAAGATAAATATAACAACTATTGGATAAAAACAATTATGGTGGATAAGATGAGTTCTTCAATTTCCTTCAGTGGAAGGGCTTTTAGTATACCTGGTAGAACATCAATTTAATTATCTCTAACAAAAGTTTCTCCTCACCTTCTGGTAATATATTCAAAACTAGAAAAAGCAATGAAACAAGAAAAAGTATCAAAAAACAAAAACCTTATGGATGAAGCTTTAGAAAGAAAAGATAAGACCATCTGTAATATGCACGAAGAAATTTGTATTTTTTTCAACAACCCTAAAGATGTAAATCCTGATGAAATAAAGGATGTTAATATATCAGGTGAAATGACATTTCATTCAATAGTAGCTAAGGATCATTTTAAAATTACCTTGAATATTAAAAATGTTGTAGTTGAATCTGGTGATGAAAAAAGTATGTAGATATCGATGGTAATATTATTAAATATGAGTCAATATGCAACTGAAAGTATAGATGAATTTCAGTTTAAGTAAAGTTTTACTTTATAAATAAGCTAGACTTCCCTGATTCTCCATATGACAAATTTGAGAATTGTCCTGCATGTGAAAGACAGGGACTAAACACAGAGTCAAAAGCCGATAAACAATGTATATTCTGTGATTATCTTCTAATTAATGATAATAAAAAATTTAAAAAGGAAAATAATCATTTTAGATTTCCACCAAAAATGAATTACTTTTCAAGATTGATTAGAGAAATGAATGTAAAGTGTGAGGGTGACAACACACCTTTCCTTACAAGGGAAGAAAATGGACGTATTAGAGAAATGTTCAAAGGATTGTTGTTATATATTATTCATGGATGTGATTTTCAGGGAAATATCAACACAAGATATTGCATAAATAAAATAATGGATTTTCTTGAAATTAAACCTGAACTTAGGATAAAATATAGAGTTTCTAAAAAAGCCAATAATAAATTAAATAACCTGTTTTCCAAATATAGAAATGAATGATTTTTTTACCCATTTGAGAAAATAAGAAAATTTAACAATCATAAAAAATCTTCGAAATTCATTAAGATGTCTCATAGTTGGTTCAAGCGGATGGGGAAAAACCTGCTTACTTTTGAAGATGCTCCTGACTCCCAACTTTTTAGATTATGATAATTTAATAATTTTCACAAAGTCGAGTTTTCAACCATAGTATCAACTACTCTCACAAGGTTTTAATGCTGGTCTTCAAAAAGAAGATATAATCGGTTTATTTAAACTTCAAAAAAAACCTAAATGATTATAATATAACATTGAAGATATAATTCAACTGTTTTGTGATACACAGAGATGTAAAAAGAAATCAAAACCGATAACTTGTATTCTTAGTGAAAATACGGATGATATACCGTCTCCCCAAGATTTGGATAAATCAAAAAAGAACCTCGTTATCTTTGATGATCGTCTTAATGAGAGAAACCAACGGGTAATGGACAGCTACTACACAAGAGGGAGACATTCTTCTTGTAATTGTATTTATCTTAGTCAATCATACTTTCAACTTCCTCGTCGTTCCATCAGAAACAATGCTCATACTTTTATTTTATTCAAGTTCAATTCAATAGATATAAATAATTTTTGGAGAGTTAATTGTTCTACATTATGTAGTAAAAAGGAATTTGGGGATTATTTGAAGCACACGACTGAAAAATATAAATACGTTGTTGTGAAACAAGATGAGATATTAAGGGATATATTTATTTATTTTATAAGCAATTTTATACATAAATGACAACTATTATTATAAACTTGTGGGTAAATCTGCTTCTGGAAAAAACTTTCATAAATCAAGGTTCTTGTTTAGTACAAATGAGAATATTGTAAATTTACTGAAAAAACACCCCGTGATACGCATTGTATCAACAACAACTTGAGCAATAAGACCTGGAGAAGTAAAAGGTGAAAATTATCACTATATTTCAGTGGAGGAACATATGCGATTGAGGAATGAAGGTCAAATATTTGAGGAGGTTTCTCTTTCTACAACAAAATATTCACATTGCAAGAGTGAGTTAAAGAAACTAAAATCTGGTGGTCTTGGGATATTAGAAACTAATCCAGAAGGAACGAGACAAATTATTAAACATCTGAGCGGAGTGAAGATTTTATCATTCGGTTTTTATGTTGATGAAGAAACTCAATGCAAACGTATGAAAAGCAGAGATGCAAGTATTAGTGAAGAAGAAATTACAACTCGTATTAATGTTAATAAAGAATTTGATGAAATATTTAAAGAAAAGGATTTATTTGAACACATCTACTTGGATGATGAAGAAAAGGAAAATTTCCCTGTTGATCTTTACAATTCATTAAATGATATTTTCCAAGAAATAAATGGATGCGAAAGAAAGAGCAAGAAGATTTGAGGAACATCAAGAGTTGGTTTCAAAAGTTGTAAAACAACAGGAAGACATAAAGAAGAAACGCAGACAGAAACTAATGGGCGAAGAAGCATTTGAAAGAAAACAAGAGAAATTTTTTAAACCACTTTTAAAAACTTCCCAAGAAAAAATGAAAGATGTTTCCACAGTTCCCACAGTAGAATATACTCCTAAAAAACTTCAAATGTTAAAAGATTTTGATCAAATGACGGAGGAAGAATGAGAGCATTTAGGAGAATTAGAATATGATGATGAAGGTTTATTTCAACAACTGGAAGAGATTAATCGACCCCCTGATTATATTGTGAATGCTCTTCTAAACAATGAATATTCAGCGGATTCAAAAACCAAAGCAGGACTCATTCCAACAGAACAACCAGCAATATTTCATCTTGTTCAAGAAAAGGTATTGATATTTAATGATGAATTAAAGTTATTGGGTTCTGCTCAAACCCCAGTTAAACTAACTCCGAGATTAATGTTTCTTCTCACAAAAGATGGAAGACAAGGTTCAACTGTGAGGGATGAATAAAAGTATATTGATAAACCATTGGATATGAAAAATAATGATGATAGAGTATATATTGATCTGCTGAACACTCTAAATTATAGGGTTAGTATTTCTGGTAAAAGTAGGAAAAATGAGAAGGAGAAACACATTATTCAAGCTTTAAGTATCCTTGGTTCAGGTATTAGTTTTCTTCCAAATGAACCATCACAATGAGTTAATAGACTGTTATTGTTGTTACGTAGTAAGAAGGCTAGAAATAACAATTGTTTTAATGAAGCATCAGCCATTTTAGACCAGTTGATGAACATGAAAATAATTAATAAATCTCAATATAAAGACATTTTATCTCATATTAAATAAGATGAGAAGCACAATCCTGAGTTTTAATTTCACAACAAGCGACCACACATCTTCATTCCCATACCCACTACAACTTGACCCAACAAAAGAATAGGAGGCATCTTTATTGTCCATGGAAACTTATAATACCTTATTTAATATAACCGAGAAAAATGACAAGTTTAGTTATCATCCGGGAAGTGGATACAAAACTGTATGGTCTTGATAGGGATGGTTATGAGGTGTGTGTTGGTCCTCATGGGTCAGGAACTATGAACCAGAATAGCACTAAGTTCCTTGACATTGCAAGAAGTCATGGACTTAGGGTGGCTGGTTCATGGTTTCAGTGCCCGCAAGCTCATCGCTGGACTTGGTATTCCAATGCTGGCGGTGCGGCAAAGGAGGTTGACCATGTCCTCATTGATGGTCGCTGGAGGATGATCCAGAACTGCAGGGTCTACTGGAGTGCTCAGTTCCTCAATACTGACCACAGGCTTGTTGTTGCAACTCTAAAGCTGCACCTTAAATCCTGGAGAATGGTACCATCCCAGCCTAGGCTGGATGTTGGCAAGCTCAGGGACACTTGGGGGGTCTGGGTGCTTTGGGGGGGTCCTGAAGAGTTGTGGAGTGCCTTCAAGACCACCGTCCTTGATGTTGCCGTTGGATGTCTTGGAACTCACCGCAGGGCAAAGAAGAATTTTGTCTCTCAAGGGACACTGGATACCATTGACCAGAGTCGCACGGCCAGGCTGAATGGCAGAGCTGAGCTGTTCAGGGAGCTGAGGCGTAAAACTGTATGTGCACTGAGGGTGGACAAGGAGGCCTATGTGCGAGGAATCTGTGAGGGGGTAGAGCATCACCTGTGGACAGGTGATTCTCGTCCCGCTTACAGGGGAATTCGCGCATTGCGTTCATACAAGCCCATCCCTCGGAGCACTGCAGTTAGAGCAGAGAGTGGTAGGCTCTTGACAGAGGAGTCTGAAGTGAAGGCCCGCTGGGCCGGTTACTTTGAGCGGTTGTACCAGGCTGATCCCCCAGCTGTCGACTTGGACGTCAAGGGTGTTCCAATCCCTGTTGCTGACCCTCGAATCAACTGTGGTCCACCTTACCTGTGCGGGAGGACGAAAGTCCAAGTCTTCAGGTCCGTGGTACTTCCAGTCTTGCTCTATGGATGCGAGACTTGGACTCTGACCAAGGATCTGAGATGGAGACTTAATTCCTTTGGTACCAGGTCTCTTCGGAGAATCCTTGGCTATCGCTGGTCGGATTTTTTTTCCAATGAGCGGTTGCTGAGAGAGACTCGGATGAGATTTGTTACATGCATAGTCTGTAAGCGTCAGTTGCGGCTGTATGGACATGTGGCTCGTTTTCCTGACGCTGATCTTGCTCACCAGATTCTCTCAGCGAGGGAGTCTCATGAGTGGAGGAGGCCAGTGGGCCGACCACGTGCCTCGTGGTTGCAGCAGGTTGACCATCATCTCAAGGAGATGGGGATGGGCCTGGCATCTGCCTGGGGGATGGCCAGACGGAGGCCCCTGGAGTACCGGCGGAAAGTGGACGCAGCGACGCGCTGTTCTGGCACATGTTCCCATACCTGACCTGACAAATAAATATTCCTTGGAATAAAAAGGGGGTTTACTTTTTAGGGGGAAAAAAATGAATAGCTGAAAATCACCCATTCATTTACATGTGGAAAACTGAGCCAGAATCAGTATATTCACCCTACTCATATACATATACTGTGCACACATATACACACACATATACATATACACACATATACGTATACACACAGACATAAACACACATATACATATACATATACACTCATATACATGCACACATGTACATATACATATACATATACACACATATATATACTCAAACATATATATATATATATATATATATATATATATATATATATATATATATATATATATATATATATATATATATATATATAAATATATATATACATAAACACACATACGCAAAGACCCACACACAAACACACAAACACAGATATATTATGTACTGGTAAGTACTTACAAAAGCTATTTGAAGTTGCAACCTCAACTTATAACCAATTTACTGATTTCCCAACTGCCTGGATCATCAGCTGGACATCGTTTTTCATCGAGGTTTCGATCCTTTCTGCCCAGAACCTCTCCGAACCGTGGATCCACAACCCCGGTCACAGGTCCACATCAGAAGACTACTCAACATCAATGGACCTACAACCCAAAGTTGTGTCTCGACAGTCAGTCTAAACAGCAATCCATCCATCCATTGGGGCCATACTCTGAACAGAGCGTTGGTGCTGCCTAAGCAGTCTCCTGGGCTATTGGGCACAATCCTGGACGGGTCGCCACTTCAACACAGGGTGCCAGCAAGGTGGTACTCATTTTGCCGACCTCAAAGATGACAGGCATAGTCATCTATCCATCCATTGGGACCATACTCTGTGCAGAGCATTGGTGCTACCAAAGCAGTCTCCTTGGCTATTGGGCACAATCCTGGACGGGTCGCGACTCCGACACAGTATTCCAGCATGCTGGCATTCATTTTGCCAACCTCGGAAGGATGACAGACCGAGTCAACCCCACCTGGTATTAATTCAACAGCCATGCGGGATTTGAACTGAGGATCCTTGGATCCCAAGCCCACCACCCTAACTATTAAGCCAACACCAGGCACAACACAGAAATGCAATAGTCTTATGCAAACTTATTTAATTATTACTTTTATGATTACAACGCAGCCAAATAATTTGCTTCATGGAGGTTCTCACTGTTCCATGAGCCTTCCTTGACCATGTATACAAAAAAGAGCAATTCATATGGAATTGTAACAGGCATGGAAGCACAAGGACAAATTATGCAAGATTGTCTTGAAATTTATGACTAAATTTACTGCATACAGAACTGTTGACTTTTTTATTTTTTTTACTCAACAATGTCAAGGCTCGTATATAAGCTAACACACAGAACGTGTAACAAGGGGAGCAGGAGACAAGAGGGACAGGATAGGGAAGCACAAAACGGTGGGGAATAGGCACATAAGGAGATCTGTGGAAAGGAGAGGGATGGGGCAAGGTACACAGGGGAAACAAGATGGACACTGGTGGGACTTTCAGGATGGAAAGCAGAGAATTTGAAGGAGGTGGGTTTGGGGTGGATTAAGAGGGGATAGAAAAGATCGTGGTTTTGGATGGGGGAAAAGAAGAGATGGTGGTGAACAGCTGTTTTGAAGGCCTGGATGGAAGAGTGGGATGGAAGCGAGTGTGGGAGTTTATTTCAAAGGCGGGAAAAAAGAGGAATGAAAGGGTGAAGGTGCGCAGTGATTCTCGATTTTAGTAGTTTCACCAGAAGGTGGTTGCTGGCGGACCTTGAGCGCCCTGCGGAAATATGGGCGGGACAGATCGTAGACAGATTGGGGGGTGGGGGGGGGAGCCGGAGGAGAGACCATAGAAGACAGAAAGACCACCAACCTGCCTGCAGTGAGAGAGAGCAAGAGACCCAAAGAGTCAGCCTCATCGTGGGAGATACCGTTGATCTTAAATACCTTGGTTTCCACAGCGTGAAGCCGAAAAAGTTGAGGCAGGAGCACCAACTTAGAGAGCAGTGCAATGCTCCATCAGTCTGTGGATGAAAGATTTGTATGTGGTCAGGAGCTTCGGTGTGCTAAGGAAGGACGTTACATAATGGAAGAAGCCCAATTGGTGACTGGCTTTGGAGGCCAGTTTGGAAATGTGGTTTCCCAGGAAAGATTATGGCAGATTGTGAGGCCCAAAAGTTTGAATGAAAGAACTTCTTCAAGAGGATTGTTGAGAATGTAGATGGTGGTGAGAGGGTGGGGGTTCCAGATGATCCTTTTAGACGGAGAGACGGAGTGAGAGTGAGAGTGTGAGATTTGTCAGGATTGAAAGAGATGTTCCACGTGTTGGACCAGCTTGTAATTTTGTCCAGATCTGCAGAGAGTGAAGAGGCTGCTGCTTGCCGATCTGAGGGATGACAGATGGTACGGCAGAGGGTGTAGTCATCATCAAAGTGATAAAGAGGATTTTCCAGAGGCTCAGAGAGATCATTGATGAAAACCAGAAAAAGAAAAGGGCCCAGAACGCTGCCTTGAGGAAATCCAGCCTCGACAGAAAGAGGGGGTGAGAGAATTCCATTAAGGGACACACATTGACTGTGACAGAGGAGGTCTATAAGGCATGAGTGGAGATGGCCTTGGATACCATAGGAAGAGAGTTTTGTGAGCAGGGTAGGGTGCCAGACCATGTCAAAAGGACACGATATGTCTCGGGTATTTGGCTCTGATATCAAGTTTGGCATTGAGGACCTCAATCCATTATTGGGAAAGCAGGAGCAGAAAGTCGAGGGGAGAGTGACCTCGTCTGAATCCCAATTGATGATAGGAAATCAGAGCATTGGAGAAAAGGAAGGATTTAATGTCGGAAGTGATGATAGATTCCATAACCTTTCTGTTGATTGGGAGAAGGCTGATTGGTCTGTAGTTGCAAGAACCTGTTTTTGCACCTTTTATGCAGGTCAGTCATGTTTGCTGATTTCCAAGCAGAAGGCAGATGACCTTGAGCAAATGAGAGAGGGTGAGCAAGAGCAGAAGAGCAGATTTTTAGGACATGTGGGCTGATGCCGTCTGGATCGTTTGCAGAATCAGAGTCGAGTTTTGACAGCAAGCTCACCACCTTGTCTGAAGAAAAGGACACATAGTCCAGGGACAGTTGGGTGCGAGCGGGTAAGGTGGGAACAGAAAGCAATGGGTTTGGGACACAATATTTAGAAGCAAACACGGAGTTTAGGCATTCAGCCATTTCATGTGCAGTGTCAGCTGTGCGGCCATTTGAGCTAATGGAAGGGATGGAGCGTGAACATACACCAGAAACAGACTTGACTCGATGTCATCAGGATTTGGAGGAGGGAGATAGGTTTCAGAGTTTAGACTTGACATTAGAAAGATGTTGTTTTCTGGCTCTTCTCAGGGTAGACACACACTTTTTTCTGAGCTTTATGGAAGGAACTGAGATTGCCTTCAGTTGGACTTGCATTCCATGAGGCAAAGGCAAGTTGTTTGAGGACAACTGCCTCAATAGTCCATGGGCTTATGTAACATTTTCTGGATTTGTCATTTTTGGGGTAGATTCGTGGCACCCATGTCTAAACATATACAGAAACTTCACTGGTTTAGAAAATAAAGGGTGCCAGTTTTCCCATTAACATTTAGGGCCTCCATTTTGAATTTCAAAATGGCCACCGCCGAAAATCTTCTTTTAAAAATAACATTGCAAATTAACCATAACTATTCATTCAAATGTCATACAATATTTATTTTATTTTATCTAAACTCATATAAAGGGGACAAAGATTCATTAGAAGCAAACTAAGAGCACTAGAAATACTCTAAATATTGGGACAAATTCAATATGGCTGCCTGATTTTGGAGGTTTTCGATGTAAAATGCCATGACTTTTGAACCAATGTCGAGACATAAGAGGATGTTTTTGGTGTCTAATCATATGTTTTTGCACAGGATTCCAATAATAACAACATATTTATGATTGGAACACTTTGCCAATGCTCCAAATCATTTAACAGAAATAATATAGAGCATGTAATTCAATATAAATTTATTTGGGCGGTTATGGTCGTAGTTCATGAACTGATCACCCTAAAAAGGCGGAGTTGTTACATGTTTTTCAAAACATCTACTTTCCACTTTGACTACAGACCAGAAAAACCACAGATATCTAGATATCTTAGTATGAGAAGAAAGGTAATTTTGTCTAGTTTAATGCGTAAAAAACAGAAATAAAAAAATATGCAATAGTTTTTGTGTAACAGGCAAATAAGTGATACAAGTCAGGGGTGGAGTAAACAGGCAGAGGCAGCGGATGTGGCGGAGGTGGCGGATGTGGTGAGTCAAATTTGGAATAAACTGAATTTATTTCAAACAATAAGCTTTAATCTAATCTATTTTGTTATTTTTAGGTGAGTGACACTTGGGACTTGCTGTTGCATGATGCAAAATTGATTATTCAACTCGTTATTATTCAGCAAACCCTGACCAATATGTACAAACTCCTAAAAGAGATCTAGTAAATATTGTTACGAATTTGGAATTCAATTGCACACAACATATAGGTTCCCTTAGTCAGCTATGTCGATAAGTGCATGTTCCCTAGATAGCTCACCTTCCATTGTTTAAATGTTTTGAAATTGATTAGATGCGCTGCGGATCGATTTAATAGTTAGGGAGCAAACAATGGAGACGTCCCTCCCCCTCATCCGCGAAGAGGAAGAAGAACCCTGCGGTGACGTCAACAACTCCCTCCCACCCGTGGTTGAGGAGGGGTGGATCACGAGGGCATGAGTCACGTCGGGTGTGGGGGAGGGTTTGCAAAGGATAAAGAGGACATCTTTTCTTTGTTCAGAAGGAGTTCGTAAAGAGTCCCGTGGGAGTCTCGTGGGCAGAGTTAAAAAGAGTCGTGAAAAGAGTTCGTGGGCTGAGTTAGTGAAAGTCCCGTGAAAAGAGTCCCTAGAGAGTTCGTGGGAGTCCCGTGGCAGAGTTCATGTGCTGAGTCCCGTGGGAGGAGTAAGCTTTTTGTTTCGGCAGTTGGGGGAGTCGAGAGGAAGTCAGAAGCCAAGGAGCTGCGTGGAAGACCGGGCGTCGCGAAGGAGACGCGAGCTGGAGGCGCAGCCTTGCCTGCTGTGTCGCGCAAACCGCGCGTTCGTGTGGAGAGAGCCGGAGAGAGCTCGCCTGCCACACGGAAGGCCCGAGCTCGACCGCGGCTACGCTAGCTGCCGTGGGGAAGGAGCATCGCGGGTCGCCCAAGCGCGTCCGTGTGGAGAGAGCCGGAGAGAGCTCGCCTGCCACACGGAAGGCCCGAGCTCGACCGCGGCTATGATAGCTGCTGTGGGGACGGGACGTCGCGGGTCGCCCAAGCCAGACACCACGAGGGTGCAGGTAACCTGCAACGGTCTCGTGGGACTCGTTCGGTCTGCCAAGTCCCACGCCATAAAGACCCTAGAGGTTCAGTCTGACCCCATTGCCTTTGATGGGTGTCTTTTTCCTGCTTTTCTTTCAAATGAATGTTTGTGGCGCCGAGTCCCGTAAGTAAAACTGTATAAGTGACTGTACATTAATAATTGCTTATAGACGGTTGTTGTTCTTTTGTCGTGCTTTTGTTGCTTGTTTAATTGCATACATGTTTCATTATAATAAATGTCCTTGTGTAAATGTAAACCTGCTCGTTTCGTCCAATCCCTCATTGACTGAACATTTCGTGTGTTGGGAGTTAGAAAGCTGTTGGTTTGCCGTAATAGGGGGACATTTGGACCGACGGTTCTCGGCGATTACGCTGCTCGGAATCGCGCACGGACAAGCTCGCCTCGGCGGTTTGTTCCGTACGGGATCCGTTGAGGGTGGAATACCCCGGAAGTTGGATCACGTGGGTATTTAGGTACATTGAAGATTGGCAATCGACCCTACCCCACGTGATCTGCCGATTGGCGTATTTCAGTTCTTGTACAAGGACCCGTCGCTCGGAGTTATCCGGGCGGCGATCTATATTCCGGGCGATCGGTCGGGCCGACTCGACTTGCGGCTCCGTTCAGAGCGGTCGGTTGGCGGCCGACCCCCAGCCTGTAACAATATCTTTACATAGTTATGTATCTAGCAGATTCTCAGGATTAATTTGGCACTTGAATTGTCCAAAACGGCCAAAGGATAACTGATCCACATCCAATTTACTCAGAAAGGGTGAATTCGAGATAAATGCGAAAATGTGTTTTCCTTGTAATGCATTATCCATTAAAGTTCATAATTAAAAATACCATATTCGCCGTTCTTTAGTGGTTTTTGCTTATTTTTTTCACACAAGTGCATGTAGCTTGGTGATGTCTATCAACACAGAGAAAACTGAAAAAATTGAATATTTTGACCCTGTAACGCAAATGATGACCAGTTCATGAACTATGACCATTTACAATTAGAAGATGGAGAAGTTTTTTTCAAAGGTATGAAAATGCTACATGTATGAATCAGGAGTGTCAATGTTACTGATTAAACATTTATCGTTGTCATTGCTTCAATCATCTTCTAGATCTTCGCCAATCCTTGGTGGTGTTATGTTCATACAGCTGTCACCTTCCCCACCACATTTGCAAAGTTCGGTATAGACCACACTGTTTCCTCTGCATGAGCACCTTCTTGAACACTTTGATTTCTCACAGTTACACCTGACGAACTGCAGCACTGAGACTGGAGCTGGTGCAACCTGAGAAAGAACAATCAGTAGCTTTTTGTCTTTGTTTCGCCACCCCAAGGACAAAGGGTCAAGAAAAGTTTGGTTCAATACCATATCCTGGCGCCAGATATTACACTGGACATGGCCACGGCGTATATGTTCAATCCATGCTTCCTGAGTCGGTGGCAGTTTGTCAACTCCTTGTTCATCTGTGAGTTGCTTGAACAAAAACCATCTAGGCATCTTTGCTTGCCCAAAGTGGACTCCAACTGGAGAGAAAAGAGAGCAAAGAACTCTTCACAACCACGAAGAACTTCTTCAGATGGCTCAGCCCCTTCGCCGAGGTCAGCTAGTGCTCTCAGAATGGTGGGGCTTACCTTCAGGAAAGTTGTAAAGCACCCCTTCTTTCCCTTCCCTTGGTTATGTCCTGTGATATCACAGCCTGTGAGAGCAAGCCAGTTGATCAAAGCTGCTGATTTCTCTGGGCCAAGCTTGTCATATATAGGCTGTAGGAAGACTTTCCGTCATGTTTTGCTTGTGCCCATGATTAGTGCAGAATGGTTGCCATGTAGTGGTTTCTTCGTAGAGCCAAAAGTAGCACATCAGTGTCTTGTGAATATATGTGGACATTCATTTCATTGCTCGCAACTTCTACAGCATGATAAATTATAAGAGTGTCCGCCTCTTCCTGTGTGCTGACACCGGTCATTGTTTCAACTTCATAATTCGTCATGACCTCTTTCCATGTTGCAGTCATAACCTTGATGGTACTGTAGTGGATGAGCTGATGGGAAAGGTGGAGAGTTAGTAAATCCTTTGTGCTGCTGCTGGTGAGAAACATCTTTTTGTCTTTGATGCGTTTTGAGTCTTGAACAATGTAGCATTTAGTTCCCTTCAGCTTGCCTTTCTGCCACTCTCTAGTCTGCTCCTTCAGTGATGCATTCTTGGTGTAATTATCAAATCTAACTCGCACTTGACAATATCCACGAGCCTTTGAGTCAATGAGTGTGACAAAGGATGTTGCAAGTTCTTTGCAAGTCTTGAAATTTTTGACTGCCATTAATTTCTGTACCACTCCCATTCCATCAACTACAAGACTTGTCTCAGATCCCTCTTCAAACTCGGCAGGTTGTGCAGAAGCTTGAACTGTGCCATTGGCCACCAGATCTTCCAGAAGCTTTATCACTGTGCTCTTGTCTGTAGTGGGATGCTTCCTTGATCTATAGATTCCTGCAATTCAGCACTGAACTCGATCTCTGCAGAAATAAATTCCACTGTATTTTCTGCCTGATGATCTCTGTTGCTGACTCTTTCTTTGGCTTGTATGTACTTGTGCCAGTTAATAGTATGGCAATTTTTGTGATATTTAATGTCCCTTGAAAGAAAGTCGCCATCAGTTATGATGTTTGCCAGGTTTACTTTCCATTGTTCATTCCCGCTAACATCAACTATGTTTTGGATTGACACTCCAATATCGACACTTCGACAAGTAATAAGGCGTTCTGTCTTACCACCACAAATCTTCTCGTTTTGACAGAAGAAACAGTGTTCCTTTTGGAATGGAGGGTAACGAGATCTTGTTAGTGTGCTGGTAGATGCAGGAGTTGCTTGCTTTGGGGTGTTAGATGTTTGTGATGCGGGAGGGCAACCACCGACTTTGCTGTATGACAATACACTTGATTCTTGAGATAAAACTGCTTTGTCATATCTATCTTTGTCTCTCTCAATGCGTTGCTTGTGTGTTGCTTTACCATGACATGATTTGTGCCACACTGCATGTTGGTTGTTCAGTTCTTTTCCAGATATGCCACTCAGTTGTTGATGCAAACGAACATACTCAGGGTTTTGATATTGAGCCCTCTTGCTTATACAGTCCAACAATGATTGGTATTATTCCAGTTCTGGTAGTCGCAGATGCTCCAGCTGATGAACACCTTCAATGTCAGTGAACTTGTCTCCTTGACACAACAAGCAGATTCGAAAGTCAATGGAAGGTTCAGTTGCACGCTTCTTACATGATGGTTCTCCACAGGATGCCATGGTTAATCTGGAATCGTAACCAGAAGTTAAATTAACAATTTGCCATAAATTTCAATGCCTGAAGTATTTTATAGGATGGGATGTCCACTGTGCATTTTTGGTCTTCTGAAATAAAGCAGTAAGTTATTTGGTTCACAGTGGATATGCATCATATTGCAAGCAGAAAATATTCGTCAGATACCAGTAATAAGTGTCACATTCATACCAATATTTCTTGACATTAACATCAAACCTGTTGATATCCATGCAAACAGAGTTCAGATGAACAGTTGTCTCAACTACAATGCATTTGGTACCCAAACTCTATTTGCACACACTTTGAATTTTATGTTCAAAATAACGTTAAATAGCGAAAAATCATCCATATAGGGTAAAAACGGCAGCCATTTTGATATTCAAAATGGAGGCCCGAAAAGCAAATAGAAAAACTGGCATCCTTTTTTCTGAATCAGTGAAGTTTATAGATGTGTTTAAACACGGGTGCCAAGAATCTACCCAAAATTTTGCTTTTTTTTTACATAAGCCCACAGACTACATCACAAGCTTCAGTGTACCATTGGTGGGAGAAAGGGTAGGACAACTGAAAAATGAAATGGGATAAATCTGTGCATGAGAGAGAGAGCAAATTTCTTTGAAATAATTCCCAGGATGAGTTGATGTTGGAGGAAATAGAGATGAGAGACCAGTCTTGAAGTTTGATGGCTGCTTGAAGACCTTGCCAGTTGGCCTGAGTGAAATTCCAGACTCAACGATGCTGAAGTGGTTCTCTAATAACAGCCAGAGAGATTCTTACTTTGACAAGCATGTGGTCAGATGAACCGATTGGAGCAAAGAAAGAACAGCAGACGTTTTCTGGGAAATTGGTCAAATTCAGATCCAGAAGAGATGGACGACCATTGGTTGAGATCTTGGTTGGGAAGTTGACAGATTATGTCAGTTCCAATGAGTCGCAGATGTCTTTTGCTGAAGAGCCATGGAAGGTGAGGGAGGCACCCACACCCAGACAACAAGCATGATGACAATTTAAGTCACTACATATGAGGAAGAGAGAGAGTTGCGATGAGAGGACAGAAGTTGGAGAAAGCTGTTGAGGTAATAACAGCAATGGATAACTAAAGAGAGCAATCAGAGATTGCAGATCCTCTCAGGACTTTTGTGTGGCAAATAAATGGAAAAATGTAATAAATGAAAGGTTACTGATTACAAATGAACAGTCGAAATAGTTTAGTTTTAAATGTTTAAAGCTCAAAGGTCTGAAAAGTTGTTAAGGTCTAATGGTCTGAATGTCTCAAGGCTGAAAGGTATAAAGGTGTGAAAAAGTCGAATTGTGTTGAAATGGTCTTGAGGGTCTTTCAAGGTCAGGATCTAAATGGTGTAATTTAAGGTCTAAATGGTTAAAATTGTCGAAAGGAATAAAGGTTACTAAAAGGTCTAAAAGGTGGGGAGTTCCTAAAGGGTAAAAAGGAGTCTAAGAGGTATTAAGGATCTGAGGGGTTGTAAAGGGTCGAATGAGGTATACAGGGTTTAGGGTTCTTAAATGTCTAACAGGATCTAAAGGGTCTTGGGGGTCTAATGGTTCTAAAGGATGTAACAGGGTCCACATGTTCTTTGGGGTCTTAAGTATCTCAGGGTTCTGAAGGGTCTTTGGGTTCTAAACCATATTGGGGGTATTAAGGGACTTAAATAGTCTCAGGGTTCTTAAAGCATCTTGAGGATGTAAAGAGTCTTAAATGTCTTTGGGGTTTTCAGGTTATTAAGGGCCTAAGGGTTCTAAAATGTCTTGGCAGTCTAAGGGTCTTATGGCTATTCAAGGGTCTTCCGGTTCTCAGGTGTTTTAGGGGTCTTTTGGCTCTCAAAAGGTCAAAGGTATATAGGTGTCATATGTAATTAATACTCCTACTCACATTCTGTGCAAACAGACAAAAAGGCAAACAAATAAATAAACCAATGGCACCCGCAGGGTGACCCGTATCTTGCCAAAAGGTGACTACGTGTGACTTCTTTAAGGTCACACTGAGGTGAACAGAGCTGCAATCCACCAGGAGCGACTCCTTGAGGAATATCTGCCTACTATACGAGAATATCACCAAATGACGTCACAATGTCTAAAGCTTGACATATCCAGAGAGCACTCATCGTGGTGTTCAATTTGAGGTACTACACGATATGGTTCCTAAAACTTGAAAATTTGACCTTGGGGTCAAATATGTTTGACCTCAGGCGCTAACCATGAAGGTCAAGGCCAATCGCCACCAAAAACTAATCAGCTGAGCAGCAGGCCATATACTACATTCCCATAAAGTTTGGAGACGATTAGATTGAAATTACTCAAAAAATAAGGGTTTCGTCGACTCCCCTAATTTGCGACAAAGTGACCTTGACCTTTGACCTTGACCTTCAAAATTTTGTGCGCTGAAAGGGACCTCTATAGGCCTCTGATTTGCGAAGTTACAAAAATTTCCAATGATAACTGGGCTCTGCAGAATTTTTTTTATGTGATTACAGACAAAAAAAAACAAACAAAAAAACATTCAAGCTGACGAACATATCTTGCAAAAACTTCGTTTTGGCAAGATAAAAATCACTCATAGTGACACTTGGCAAAACGGAATGGCACTCGGTAGAGTGCATACCTCCACAAGGCTGAACAGTTTACATTTTGTATCACACTGGTGAGGTTGGATCTGAATCCGGACCTTAACCAAAATCTACTCGGCTTGTTCTTGTCACCCAACCAACTCATCCACCAAGTTTTGTCGTAATTCGTCCACAACTTTTTGAGATATCGTGCTGTACATCGTTTTTGGTCCCATCTCTCAATGGTGAAGAATCACTTCAAAAATTCTCATGTCCGGATCCGGATTCAGATCTTCACCAAAATCATGCGTTGCTGGCCTTGGCTGGTCATCTACGAATACCAACAAAAATTGAGAATGATTGCTTGAAAACTGTGGCCAAAAATCATGTGATACACAGACAGACAGACAAATGCCACAGACCAACATACTTGGCGAATTTTTTTTTCCATTCCACTGCTGCACAAAAGCCTCCTGTCATCCTGCGCATTGCCTTTCATACTGGTTCGGGCTTGGCCCTCAGTTTTTCATCCATACTTCTGCACAATCTCCTGGCTGGGCAGTGTGACTCCATCTGCAGATCTGCCCACCTGCATATACTCCCACATGGCATCCCGAGGATGCTGAGGCCTCCACCGAGCTTACCTGCTCCATTCTAAATTGTGAGAGGAGCTCTTCCGGCATTCCTTCCTTTGCTCTCGCTGGCAATTGGTGCTTCAGGTCCTCTCCCTAAGCCCAGGCCCATAAGTTTGGCCTTCCCCTCTGAGTTTATGGCCTTCTTCTGGCCGGCATGCTCCCAGCACCCAGGGTGCTCTTCACAGCTATACTCACCTCTCTCACGAGCCACACTCCCTTCCCATGAATTCTCGTTGCACGCAGCAAACCAAAATTTTCCACACATTGCACCAACCGCACAATGACATCCCTTGTCAATTTGACTGGATCCAACGAGCTAACATTCAACTATCCCCGAGTGTGGGTGGAAATGCCTCCCAGTCATTCCTTCGCACCACCATTCATGCCTTTCATTCTATCCCGGGCCAATGTCCTGAATTCATTCCATTTTCCACTTTCATCCCTTCTTGCACCACTCTAACTACATTACCTCTAACTTGTTCTCACCCCGTCATTGCTGAAACTGATCACATTCCTTTTAACTCGACTTCGCTAAACTAGCTACATACTCATGACCAGTTAACCGTATCTAACCCACTAAGTCCTGAACTGACCTAATGCTAATCTCCCCTTCTGAGGCTAATGCAAAGCTAATGCTAATCTCCCTTTCTGAGGCTAATGCTAACCTAATTCTAATCTCCCCTTCTGAGGCTAATGCAAAGCTAATGCTAATCTTCCCTTCTGAGGCCAATGCTAACCTCATGCGAATTCGCCCTTCTAATGCTAATCCCCATCTAAGGTTAATGCTAACCCCCTCCCCCTCCCTTCTCAGACTCATACTCCTGTGCTATGTTGTGGAACTCCAGAAACTCAATTGTCCCCTCAAGGTAAAGCACATTAACAGAGAATCTCCAATACGTAATTAAGGAACGAAGGATCATTGATGAAGCAGTCATGCAATGGTCTCCACTAATCAGAGCTTTCAGGAAATCATCTATATATGGAACCCAGGAGAAGGTGTGGGGAGTTTCTAGGGGGCCGAGGAGAGGACCAGAGTGCACAGCATGCAGGACGGTACGTGTGAACCTTGTCACAAATAAACTGGACAGGAATGGAGGGGAGTCGGGTCATAATGACCCACATCTGACCTCGGCTAGGCTGGCTCGAGTAATGTGAAGGATTTATCGAGACAAGGGAGAAAACCCAGAGAGCGCTTCTTATCGCCCCGGTCAGAAAGAAGAAATTGCGCAGGCGGACAACAGTAAAGCGAGCAAGGGTCTCGAATAGCAGTCCAACAACGAGCAGGGCAATTCTGGACAGGTAATGTACCAAGCTATCATTGTCAAACATGACATAATTCCTTTACAAAGGCATATCAACACAAATGGCAAGCACATGAATTAAAAATCTAAGAACAGAGAGGGAGAAGAGGGAGCGAGTATTTGGGGTTACGTTCTCAAGACATACAGCAAAGCAGCAAGTGAATCATGTTTCTATGGAGCCAAATGGTTGTAGGTTCTCATCTCCAGTACAAAATAAGAACTTATTAAAATAGGGAGACAGATTATTAAATTTGATTACAAGTTCTAATATGAGTTGCATCAAGATGAATCAATTAATATTTAATAATTAGGAAAAAAAACACATGCAGTGATTAACTGAGACGACAATTCTTATGAATGCCCACATTCGAGCAGATTGATTGTAAAAACGACGAAAAAGGAAGTGCACTTCTACAGCTACCATGTGGACACAAATTTATTCGTGCCCCATGTGGGTTCCAAATTTCTCCCTCGTTCATTTTGATGCGCTAGGGTCCGGGGTTTCCCCCACGGAGAAACCAGCCACGTTCGCCATGCCCACTGCTCGTGCTGTGAGACCTCCACAAACCCCACATGTATACGGGCCGCCTCGCAACCTTTCACACACCATTGGTGTACACACCCACCTCGTGACCTTTTGCACCCCGAACACACACACACACACACACACACACACGAGATACCTCGCATGTGAGTAGGGTGAATATACTGATTCTGGCTCACTTTTCCCTATGTAAATGAATGGGGGATTTTCAGCGATTCCTATTTTTTTTTCCCTAAAAATAAACCCCCTTTTTATCCCAAGGTATATTTATTTGTCTCCCCTTTTAACCTAGGGGCTCTCTATTCAAATAACCCATACAACAAGATAAAGATTTGTTAAAGGTGATTCCAAAGAAATATCTGAAACGTCTAAGCCTCGGGACACTCTTTATCAAATAACCGATGCATATTGTTTAGCTCACTCATTGAACCTATAAAGATTTGTTCATTCTCAAATTCCTTCAATAGTTTAATTTTCTTTGCACAATAATCCCCATCTAAAATATTGAAAAACAAAACATTTGAATCTTTATATTTTTTAAGATACCCCTTTTGTGCCATTACGAAATGATAAACTTCTCTTAATGCTCTTGTTTGACCACCTCCTGAGCCACATATCATTTTGAGATTATAGTAAATTGTTTTTTCATTGTTCAATTGATAACCATCAAAGTTTTCAGTCCATTCAAGGATATTCATTTTTTTCTTTACATCCTCTAACTTACTAGTTTTTAATTGATTCGCTTATTTGTTTTATTTACCTTTGTTTTAGTTATTTTTTCAATAAGACTTATTTGATATTTTTCACATTCATTATGTTTTCCATTTATATACCAAGACTGAGATTTTCTCCACTCTTTAGTTTGATTAATACTTGGTTTAACCATTTATATATTGCGAAAAAATGCGGCGGTAGCCCTTAAAAAACCCTAACCCATCTTCCCATCGTTAAAACACAATCTATTCTATTCACTCTATCATACAATATCCATATGGAACACAATCTATTCCATTATCTAAAATAAATCTCTTATCATCAAAGGCTCCTAATGCCTTTTTATTTACTTCTTCACTATATATGTTATGTTTATAACTTCTTATTGTATTCATTTTCCTATATTCTTCTTTCTTATTCATCAAACAATTATAATAATTTCTAAAAGTTATTGATTTCTTTATTACATATTTCTTTATTCCCTTTAACCTCATCAATCTGATCACCATACTTATAAGCATATGCCTTTGCTCTCAATCCAATAAACTCACTCATTACTTTTCCACCCAACTCATCCTTAAACTTACCAATAACCTTTTCATTCTTTTTGGAAAATAACTCACTCTTCTTGCTGAAATTACTTGTATCATATACTCCAATATTTTTCTTCATATCTTCATAAACATCATCAGTTTTTATATCGAGGATAAAACTATCAGTGTCCATATACAACAATGAAACATTTTCACCATACTCTTTCTTTAAGTCATTATACAAATAATCATACATCAATATCTTTGATAAATCAAGAACTGCTGTTCCAATATAAATTGGTTTATCCATTACAATACTTTCCTTTTTCATATGAATTGCAGAAAAGTTCTCTGAAAAAACTTCTTCTCTCTCAAAACTTGGTTTATTTATCAATCTCGAAGCTTCTTTCCAAGATGTTGCGAATCTAATGTTTTGCCTGTTTCTAACATTTTCCATAGTCTTTCCAAATACAGCATTATTCATTAATTTATAAAAGTCCCCTTCAAATTTTACTTTTGTATTTGCTCTCATATCTGTATTGAATTGAATATACTTTTTCACCCAAGGACTTTGTTTAAATTTTAAAACTCTATGAATTTTAGCTACTCTCAATCCTTCTCTCAAAAACTGTTTTAAGCTTCTCTGATGCAAAACATATCCCTCTTTATCATAGAATGTTGTTAATAACTTTTCTGTTGATTTACCTTTAATATTAAAACTTTTATGATAATCACTTAACCATTATTTCTTTGGGGTTTCTTTCTCACATGCAAAAGGAAGATCTTTATGCTTATTATGAAGATCACTCGGGTACCTCAAATCAACTTCAAAATAATAACCTTCTTCTTCGTCATTCAATTCCTCTTGAGAAGAAATAACAATATTCATCAAAGCCTTTTCATAATCCTTTTCTTCCACCCACTCTAATTTACCATAAGGCAGAGATTGAGACATTGCCCATCCATACAAATTATTAGCATCAAAATACATCAAATAATTACTATCTTTTTCACTATCATAATTTGGAAGATATTTCTTATTTGCTTTAGCATATCTTTTTGAACATACTTGTGATATTCCACCTCTCTTGGACTTCTCAATCATCAAAAGCATATCAACATCACTGATTAAATCTATATCTTGTTTTGTCATTTTCAACATTGCACTCCAAGCTAAACCAGGAGCTGTGAAATAGTGGGCAGGATCTAATCCATAACAATTTTTATTATGACAGAGTGATCTAAAAGCTTCAAACACATCAGCTAACAATAAAACATCTGTTTTTCGATATAAATCATGATATTCTCCAAGGTTCTTTATCTTAAATAATTTCCATATTTCTTGTGCGTGTTTATATTCCTTATCACTTATCTCTGCTTCATAAAGGTTATTATAGAAACTTTCTTTTGATGGAAGTTGTGTTTCTTTAAATCTCATAAATGAATCCATATAGTCATAAGGATAAATTCCCTTACTTGTAAGAATTTTCTCTTTACTTTGAATTTCATTCCTTGTTTGAATTTCCTCTCTCGTAAGAATTCCTTCTTTAATCAGAATTTCATCTTTAATCAGAATTTCCTCTTTAGTTAGAATTTCATTCATTGTTCGAATTTTCTTTATAATTAGAATTTCATCTTCAGTTAGAATTTCTTCATTAATTAGAGTTTCCTCTTTACTTTGAATTCTCTCTTTAATCTGAATTTCTTCTTTAGTGAGAATTTCCTCTTTTGGAAAGAATGAATTAAGATTTGGAAAAGAGTCCGTGGAGCTTAGATTTGATGCGAGGAAGGCTAGTGGTGTTCCCATAAACTTGTAAGAATCAAGAAACCGAATACGAGTTATAGGTTTTGTGAATATCATTTTTGTAAATGAAATATACTTTTGACTTGTGTTTGTTATGGCAGAAATATTCCCTGGTGTTTTTGAAAGTTCATTTATAAATAGATGTGTATCATAGTTGGCGCTGTTGTGAAGAAAGACTGGAATAAAAGAAGGTAATTTATAATTAAGATTACAACAGGAATGAGCGGGACCTCTATATTTACCAGTAAGATGACAATGATCCCTAACTTTAGACTCCTTAATTTCCCCCTCACAAATATGACAGATATTGTTCTTTCTAAATTCTAATTTTTCTTCTTTGGTTAATTTCATCGGTTCATTTGTTTCTTTCATTAATTTAGTGAGTCTTATACAATCCTTTTCTAATCGTTTTACAAACTCTTGTGAAGTTTTTTTCCACGATAATGTTCAAGTTTGTTATACTTTTCTCCAACAGATGATTTGATATAATAACAGAAACCACAAGGAATATGTATTTGATATTTATTTGTATATGATTCTTTTGGATTAGGAGAAGCAGTATTAATCTTTTTAAGGATACACTCAAAATCAGCGTATATCACAAATGGGTGCATGATAGATTTATTATAATCTTCAAAAGAAATCTTTTCACCAGGTTTAGGCATTGTAATTACAGCTGATTTATGATTACTACAATATTTTGAATGTTGTTCTAATCGTTCTTTTGTATGAAATGAATTAAGACATCGCTTACAAGGATATATTTTGTTTGCTGTTCTGAATACCTGAGAAGAGATTAATCTTGATAAATTATTGATGTATGTGTAATGTGAATTCTTTCCAACACTAAAATATAAAAGATCAATGTGTGTTTCTTCATTTTTATAGTTGTTTGAAATTTTTAATATTTGGACTTTGTTTGTATCCGTTAATCCATATACATTAATAGAAAGATTATTCTTTTTCTCAAATTTAGGAATATCTGTTAGTGGCATTGGGAATTTAAAATCTTTAATGTCCAAGGTATTCTCATATTTCATATATTGTTTTACTCTTTCTGAATTACATTTTGGTGGATGTAAGTGAGCAAGAACAGACCAGAGAAAACATTTATTATCATTATTCTTAATATTAACAACTGCCTTCTTTCGTTTTATTTCTTTTGGTAATTCAATATAAGAAGAAGCTTTAAGAGGGTTTGATTTTAGAATGTGTATATCTAAAAAGATGATTTTTTTAATATTGAATCCACTTCCTACCACTGTATTATCAACATCCTCCTCTTGTCTTGATAGTTCTTCATAAACCCCACTATTCAAAAAATCTTGAAATGATGTTATAAAATGAAGATCTGTTCTCATATAAGGAGTATGTTCTTCATCTTGTCTTTTCATATTCATTTTCACTCCCATATAAAACTTTAAAGTTTTCATTTCTTTTAATATCTTTTTAATAAATTTTTCAACATCGGGTTTCACTATTTCAATTGATTCAGCTATTGATGATGGACCGGGTTCTCCAAATTGAAAAATCCTTATTTTTATATGTCCTTTAAATGCCCCATCAGTGTTTTCAATATAATAGTCTCCCTTTACTTTAAACTCATTTTTCCTGTGTTTTTGTGATTGAAGATGTCTATTATAACTACTCTTCAAAACATCCTTTGAGCAGATATCACAATGTTTTCTTTCCAACTCAAGAGGAGATATTTGATGAAACAGATTAAATGTGTGTTTGTTGGTTCGGAGGTGTTTTCTATAATGTTTATATTTGTGATTACAAACATCGCAGTATGTTGTATTCACCATATTTATAGAATAAATCTTTGCTTAAACTAAAATTTTCTTGATGAAAATTTCGTTTATTTTACAGGTGAATCTGTGCTTAAAACCATTTTATCCTCCAACTTTTTCACTTAATAAATACAATGTTTCAAGACACAAAAGACAAGTTTCAATCAATCTCTTCATTTGTTAAAGATACTGAGAAATATGTCAAGGATGTAAAATTGAATAAAGATAAATATAACAACTATTGGATAAAAACAATTATGGTAAATAACATGAGTTCTTCAATTTCCTTCAGTGGAAGGGCTTTTAGTATACCTGGTAGAACATCAATTAAAGTATCTCTAACAAAAGTTTCTCCTCTCCTTCTAGTAATATATTCAAAACTAGAAAAAGCAATGAAACAAGAAAAAGTATCAAAAAACAAAAACCTTATGGATGAAGCTTTAGAAAGAAAAGATAAGACCATCTGTAATATGCAAGGAGAAATTTGTATTTTTTTCAACTAAAGATGTAAATCCTGATGAAATAAAGGATGTTAATATATCAGGTGAAATGACATTTTGTTCAATAGTAATTAACGATCATTTTAAAATTACCTTTAATATAAAAAATGTTGTCGTTGAATCTGATAATGAAAAAAAGTATATCGATATCGATGGTAATATACAACTGAAAGTATAGATGAATTTCAGTTTAAGTAAAGTTTTACTTTATAAATATGCTAGACTTTCCTGATTCTCCATATGACAAATTTGAGAATTGTCCTGCGTGTGAAAGACGGGGATTAAACACAGAGTCAAAAGCCTATAAACAATGTATATTCTGTGATTATCTTCTAATTAATGATAATAAAAAATATAAAAAGGAAAATAATTCTTTTAGATTTACACCAAAAATGAATTACTTTACAAGATTGATTAGAGAAATGAATGTAAAGTATGAGGGTGATAACACACCTTTCCTTACAAGGGAAGAAACTGAACATATAAGAGAAATGTTCAAAGGATTGTTGTTGTATATTATTCATGGATGTAATTTTCAGGGAAATATCAACACAAGATATTGTATAAATAAAATAATGGATTATCTTGAAATTAAACCTGAACTTAGGATAAAATATAGTTTCTAAAAAAGCCAATAATAAATTAAATAACCTGTTTTTCAAATATATAAATGAATGATTTTTTACCTATTTGGGAAAATAAGATAAAATTTAACAACCATAAAAATCTCCCAAATTCATTAAGATGTCTCATAGTTGGTTCAAGTGGATGTGGAAAAACCTGCTTACTTTTAAAAATGCTCCTCACTCCCAACTTTTTAGATTATGATAATTTAATAATTTTCACAAAGTCGAGTTTTCAACCAGAGTATCAACTACTCTCACAAGGTTTTAATGCTGGTCTTCAAAAAGAAGATATAATCGGTTTATTTAAACATCAAAAAAACCTAAATGATTATAACATTGAAGATATAATTCAACTATTTTGTGATACACAGAGATGTAAAAAGAAATCAAATCCTATAACTTGTATTCTTAGTGATAATACGGATGATATACCGTCTCCCCAAGATTTGGATAAATCAAAAAGAACCTCGTTATCTTTGATGATTGTGTTAATGAGAGAAACCAAACGGTAATGGACAGCTACTACACAAGAGGGAGACATTCTTCTTGTAATTGTATTTATCTTAGTCAATCGTACTTTCAACTTCCTCGTCGTTCCATCAGAAACAATGCCAATACTTTTATTTTATTCAAGTTAAATTCAATAGATATCAATAATTTTTGGAGAGATAATTGTTCTACATTATGTAGTAAAAAGAAATTTGAGGATTACATGAAGCACACGACTGAAAAATATAAATATATTGTTGTGAAACAAGATGAGATATTAAGGGATATATTTTTTGTTTTATAAACAATTACATATATAAATGACAACTATTATTATAAATCTTGTGGGTAAATCTGCTTCTGGAAAAAACTTTCATAAATCAAGGTTCTTGTGTAGTACAAATGAGAATATTGTAAATTTACTTAAAGAACACCCCGTGATACGCATTGTATCCACAACAACTAGAGCAATAAGACCTGGAGAAGTAAAAGGTGAAGATTATCACTATATTTCAGTGGAGGAACATATGCGATTGAGGAATGAAGGTCAAATGTTTGAGGAGGTTTCTCTTGGTACAACAAAATATTCACATTGTAAGAGTGAGTTAAGGAAACTAAAATCTGGTGGTGTTGGGATATTAGAAACTAATCCAGAAGGAACGAGACAAATTATTAAACATCTGAGTGGAGTGAAGATTTTATCATTCGGTTTTGATGTTGATGAAGAAACTCAACGCAAACGTATGAAAAGCAGAGATGCAAGTATTAGTGAAGAAGAAATTACAACTCGCATTAATGTTAATAAAGAATTTGATGAAATATTTAAAGAAAAAGATTTATTTGAACACATCTACTTGAATGATGAAGAAAAGGAAAATTTCCCTGTTGATCTTTACAATTCATTGAATGATATTTTACAATAAATAAATGGATGTAAAAGAAAGAGCAAGAAGATTTAAGGAACATCAAGAGTTGGTTTCAAAAGTTGTAAAACAACAGGAAGACATAAAGAAGAAACGCAGACAGAAACTAACGGGCGAAGAAGCATTTGAAAGAAAACAAGAGAAATTTTTTAAACCACTTTTAAAAACTTCCCAAGAAAAAATGAAAGATGTTTCCACAGTTCCCACAGTAGAATATACTCCCAGAAAGCTACAAATGTTAAAAGATTTCAGTCAAATGACGGAGGAAGAATTAGAATATGATGATGAAGGTTTATTTCAACAACTGGAAGAGATTAATCAACCCCCTGATTATATTGTGAATGCTGTTCAAAACAATGAATATTCAGCGGATTCAAAAACCAAAGCAGGACTCATTCCAACAGAACAACCAGCAATATTTCATCTTGTTCAAGAAAAGGTATTGATATTTAATGATGAATTAAGGTTCTTAGGTTCTGCTCAACCCCCTGTTAAACTAACTCCGAGATTAATGTTTCTTCTCACAAAAGATGGAAGACAAGGTTCAACTGTGAGGGATGAATCAAAGTATATTGATAAACCATTGAATATGGAAAATAATGATGATAGAGTATATATTGATCTGATGAACACTCTAAATTATAAGGTTATTCTTTCTGGTAAAAGTAGGAAGAATGAGAAGGAGAAACACATTATTCAGGCTTTAAGTATCCTTGGTTCAGGTGTTAGTTTTCTTCCAAATGACCCATCGCAATTAGTTAATAGACTGTTATTGTTGTTAGGCAGTAAGAAGGCTGGAAATAACAATTGTTTTAATGAAGCATCAGCCATTTTAGACCAGTTGATGAACATGAAAATAATTAATAAATCTCAATATAAAGACATTTTATCTCATATTAAATAAGATGAGAAGCACAATCCTTAGTTTCAATTTCACAACAAGCGACCACACATCTTCATTCCCATACCCACTACAACTTGACACAACAAAAGAATATGAGGCATCTTTATTGTCCATGGAAACTTATAATACCTTATTTAATATAACTGATAAAAATGACAAGTTTAGTTATAATCCCGGAAGTGGATACAAAACGATAACAGTCTCACCCGGAGCATATGAGATTTCTCAAATATCTTCCGAAATTGCTCGTCTTATGAAAGAACAGGGTGATGAACCAAAAAATATTGTTATAAACATTCAAAAACATACTTCAAAATCAACGATTAAAGTTAAAAATAACTACAAGGTTGATTTCACAATTGATAATTCATTTAGAGAGTTATTGGGTTTCTCCTCAAAAAAGATTGAAACTAATGGGACGTTTTACAGTGATAATGTCATTCAAATATCCTCAGGAATAAATTCAGTGTTAATTCACTGTGATTTGATTGATGGTGCTTATAATGATGGAAAAAAAACAAATACAATATTTTCATTCAGCGCATACTCAACCCCAATTGGTTATAAATTCAATATGGAACCCAAAAATTTGGTTTATCTCCCTGTGTCAGGAAAAACCATACACAGAGTAAATTTTAGGATAACCGACCAAGATAATCGCGTGATTTCTTTTAATGGAGAAGTTATATCTATCAGAATTCACCTACGTGAAGTTTTTCAATAAATAAATACGATGGTTATTGTGAGGAAACACGAGTTGGGAAAATATAAAATAATTACAGGGGATGGGATGTTCCTTTCTCCATACTACAAGGGTGAAGGTATGTATCTTGGTAGAGGATACTATAAACCTAAGAGACAAAGGGGTGTTGGACATCAATTTAGAGGAGATGGGATAATTGATACTCTAATGGGTATTGGTTCAACTATTCTTAAACATAAAGATCTAATTGGTTCAACTGCTTCTGCTGTGGGAAATGTAGCAGGTGCTGTAAAGAGTATAAAAGATGCTCAGAAGGAATCTCATAAATTACAAGCAATAAAAGAAATTAAGAAAGGCAAAACTCAGTTGTCCCCCCAAGAACGACAGAAAATAATTCAAATACTTGGATCAGGGTTTCAAAAGTTTTAAAATCTTTTTTCCTAAATAAATACAAGTATGGAAGCAATTGATAGTATCTATGATTTGGATGATACTATTATTATCTCAAACTCCACTAAAAAAGAAGATTACTTCAAGGTAAATGCAATAACTGGAACAGACTGGAATACGAATGGTACAAAAAGTTTTGAAATAAATAATCAACAAACCTATTTGAATCTCTCCGAAAGTTTCTTGTTGTGTAAATTTAAATTCACTAAAGCTGGGAATAACACAAACGCTACACTTGTAAATGATTTCTTCTGGAAAATGTTTGATAGTGTGCGTTTGTATATTGGAACACAAGAAGTTGAAGCGGTTGATTATGTCTCTGCTGTATCTGAAATGATAAAATTTACACTCTATACATTCAGTGATAGAATGGGAAAGGGGTCTGTCGAAGGTTTTATTCCTGATATGTCAACGGGAACAAACACAGACCCTGGATATATTCAAAGGAAAGGAGCGTATAATGATGATACAAAAGCAGAAAATAGTTTTACTGTGGCGGTTCCTCTTAAAGGTATATTTGGATTTTGTGATCATGATAAAGTTCTGTATGGTCTTAAAATTAGATTTCAACTACAAAGGAATGATAATGAAAATCGATTGCTTTTTGGTGTTGCTAGTGCTTTTGGTGAACAGAATAAATTTGTAATTGAGGAGATGAGTTGGTATATCAGTGAATATACTCCTAATCTTAAAACAGAAGAGATGTTGAATCGAAGACTTAACTCAAAGAAACCACTCAGTGTATCATACCTCAAAAGAAGATGTCAACACGTTAAACTCAATCAAACTACTTACACGTGGAATTTGGGTGTTCTGGAAGGAAAGCCACGATATCTGTGGATCATTTTTAAAAAGCCAGATGGTGATACTGCGACTGATAAGAATAATGCATTGAGTGATAATGCTAAGGTGAAACAACTTCGCGTTTCTCTAGATGGAACATTTTATCCACGAGATAGATTGGAAATTAATTGGGAAAAAAAAGATTTTGCTGAAGCATACAAGTCTTACCAAAAGGTGTGTGAAAGTAATGGAAATAAAGAACCTATTTTAGATATGACAGCATTTAAAAGTTTGTCTACAATCTATGCGTTTGACCTGAGCGCTCAAAAGGAAACTATAAAGTCTAATCGAGTGGATACTTCCCTATACATTGAAAGAGGAGAGAGTGAAGAAGTTGATACATATTGTTTGCTTTTGGAAGAAACAGAATTGCAGATTAATACAGATAATGGTGTGATGATTAGTCTCACATAATTTTTTGTTAAATAAATGAGTGGCAAAGTACCAACTGGGGTATATGTTAATCAAATCAATCTTCATAAACTATCATCTTGTGTTCAAAATCAAAAGCCTTGCACGATTAACGTTAATACAATTCAGAGAAAAGGAGCAGTAAGAATTGATGTTTGCTCACAAGAGAACAGGTTAAAATCTTGAATGACACTGGCTCACTTAAAATTAAAATGACAAAACCAATGTTGAAAAAATATTCAATAAGAGAGACGAGTGGAGGATTTCTCCCATTTCTAATTCCTTTATTTGCTGGTTTAAGTGCGGTTGGAGCATTGACGGGTGGTATTTCAACAGCGGTGAAAACTGCCAACGAAAGGAAGGCTCAACTCCAGGCTCAAAAAGAATTGGAAAGACATAACAAAGAGTTGGAGAAACAAATTAGTGGAAGTGGCGTAATTGTAGATTTTGCTGAAAAACTTGAAGGTCTGCCTGATAAAGCAAGATTGTTAGTTGGAGATATGCTTTCTTCTATTGCACAAGCAGGTGTAAAATTAACGAAAAGAGGTAATGGATTATATCTTTCTAATAAATAAATGAGCATTGATGAGTGGTTGGAAAAATTTGGAAAGAATACAACATCAAATTTACAACTTGACAAATATTGTAAGAAATTAAAAATTCATAATGTGGTTATTTGTATGAGAGATGAATTAACAAATGTGCCGAAACATACAAAGAATATTATTATGAACTTAGAAGATAATAATGGGAACGGTTCTCATTGGGTTTGTATTTTTAATAGTCAAGACAAATATTATTTTGATAGTTTTGGTCTTCCACCACCTGTTGAAGTCATAAAATTCTTACAGAATGGTGTTTATCAAACATTTCAAGTCCAAGAATTAAATTCCAAGTGTTGTGGTCAATTATGTCTATATGTGTTATTTCAACTCAACAACAAAAAAAAAATTTATGATGTTATTTTTAATCTAATATAAATGACTTATGTTGGTAAAGATGGTTCTATCTTTGGTGTATCTCAAGAACTGGATATTGATTTATCAAATTATTACACAAAGGCACAGGCTGAACGACATAAATATAATATAACCAAAAATATTAACATGAAAAATGCTTATAAATTAA
>NC_140965.1:33419852-33525852 GCF_056783735.1 Eptatretus burgeri
ACAAGTCAGAGAGTTCCAAGGAACCCCAAAGTCATCCCACTCAAGGTCTTGGTCGCTCATAAGGTCTTCAACCAAGCCAACAATTTCCCCCCAAGTTGTAGCAAAAGCAGTATTTTCATTTTGTATTTCAGATACAATTTCCTGTGAGAGAAAATAATAATGTATTAATTAAGTTATTTAATTATTAAACGAGTCGATGTTTAAAAGGAACTAAAAATAGGAAAATAAAAATCTTACCTCAACAGATAAGAGGTTTGAATCCAGTTCATCAACTTGAAGGTTTAGTTCTATACAAGTCTGAGAGTTCCAGGCAAGCACACAGCACACCATTGCTAGCAAAAAAATGTTTAAAATGGAGCCTGGGCTTGAGGCTTTTATAGGGAAAGACTGTTGGGTGTGGTTTCCTGTGGAAATTCCCTGGTGGAATTTCATAACATGCTGGAAACCATTTCATAACATGGAAACCAGAGAAACTGAAACATGCTGGAATTTTCTAGTGATTTCTTTGTGAGTCAGAGATGAACTGGAAATGATGTAAGAGTAGGTGGGCGGGGCTTAGAAAAAGTGGGCGTGGCTTAGAAAAAGTACCTCATAAAAAGTGGGCGGAGCTTAGCAAAGTGGGCGGGGCTTAGAAAAAGTGGGCGTGGCTTAGAAAAAATACCTCACAAAAAGTGGGTGGAGCTTAGCAAAAGTGGGCGGGGCTTAAAGAAAAGTGGGCGGGGCCTATTGAATACCTTGTGGAAAGTGGGCAGGGCTTAGCAAAAGTGGGCGGGGCTTAAAGAAAAGTGGGCGGGGCTTATTGAATACCTTGTGGAAAGTGGGCGGGGCTTAGCAAAAGTGGGCGGGGCTTAACAAAAATAACCTGTGGCTCAGGAGGTGGTCAAACAAGAGCATTAAGAGAAGTTTATCATTTCGTAATAGCACAAAAGGGGTATCTTAAAAAATATAAAGATTCAAATGTTTTGTTTGTCAATATTTTAGATGGGGATTATTGTGCAAAGAAAATTAAACTATTGAAGGAATTTGAGAATGAACAAATCTTTATAGGTTCAATGAGTGAGCTGTTCAACCCCCAGGTGTTCAATTCAATGAGGTTCAACCACCAGGTTAAAAGGGGAGACAAATAAATATACCTTGGGATAAAAAGGGGGTTTATTTTTAGGGAAAAAAAATAGGAATCGCTGAAAATCCCCCATTCATTTACATAGGGAAAAGTGAGCCAGAATCAGTATATTCACCCTACTCATGTGGTTTTCACCATGCTCATTCTCACACTGCGTGGCTTCCACACACCGAACATGCACATGAACCATTTCGCAGAGATACCGCAGCCGAATTCGCCATTCCCATTTATTTAGCCGTCTTACCCAGCAGGGAACGTTTACATGCTGGCCCTCCTGGGACAGATGCAGGCTGACCCTGGTGGGTCCCAATGAGTTGTAGATGCAGGTGAGTGAGAGTTGCAGTTGGGAGGGTACACTGTCAAGCGATACTGTGTGAAGCGAGCTCTGAAAATAACTGTTGGGACAAAAGTGCGACTCAATGAGGTGGATGCGCTGGAAGATGCAAGGGTTTATGGTGTGTGCGTGTGTGCGTGCGTGTGTGTGTGTGTGTGTGTGTGTGTGTGTGTGTGTGTGTGTGTGTGTGTGTGTGTGTGTGTGTGTGCGTGCATGCGTGCGTGCGCGCAAAAGATGTGTAAGAAGAGAGTTCTACCATGACTGGTCAGCACCTGTCCCGTTTGGTGCTTTGGGAAGTGTCCTACTTGGCACCTTTGCATTCATTCCACTGGGAGCATCTTGTTTTTCATTTGGTGCTTTGCGCTCTGCTCGGAACACCCATCCTGCTTGGCGCTTTCTCATTCTGTTTGGCGCTCTGGAAGCCTGGTCAACCCAACCAGGTCTCCCTCCCTCAGGACGTGAACTCCCTCAGGATCTTGACTCAAAACTCAGCCCTAAGCGCCATACTGCTTTGCACCGTTCTTGGACTGCTCTCTCCTCCCGAACTGTACTGCACATGAACTCCCTACAAACGACTCCATCAGGGGGTTTTATTGTCCCTGGACTGTCTCCAATCTTGCCTGCTTTTTTGGTATTCAACACTGAATGGCTGTCACGCATTGCAATCCAGCAGCTGAGATTCATCCTCCGGAGCATGGAGGTGTGGTGATTTGGGAACGCTTTGCTCGATCCGTGATGACTGGAAGGATTTATGACAATTGAAATGCTGGAATGGAGATTATTTGGTCAAAACACTGGTGAGGTGAGGTGAGGTGAAGTGTTTTGAGAGTATGGTTTAGAAATGAAGCATGAAAATGGAGGTTCGAGCACGAGTGTCGGAAAATGAGGGTTTGAGGATGGGTGTTTCAGAATTGGTGTTTAAGAACGAGGATTTGGATATGGAGTTGGAAAATGAGGGTTTGGATGCAGAGTTGGGGAATGAATGTTTGGGAATGAGGAACACAACGATGGAGAAGGTTCTAACTGTAATCACAACACACATCTCTATCCCTGATATGTGGGGATGGGTAACCGAACTAAACAGATTCACTTTGGAAATATCTAAACACCAGGGTTCTTTTATGTGTTGAATGTAACTCCCCAGGGTCTTTCAAAAACCACCACACTATATATGTAGAGAGTGGGATAGACATTGATATTTTGTTCCTGTTTATTGCAAGGAATCTTTCCATATAATGTTACAGTTGGTGATCGGTCACACGTCTGCACAGCACACAGCACATGGATTAATTACAACAAAACATTACAGGCAGCATTTTTCGAATCGTGCCATCAAGCAGTATTGTCGGTTTGGTGGGAGAAGCCTGATGGTTGGGGTTGGTATTCTTGTTTGCTGATTAACTGATCTTTTCATTATTCAAAGGGGTGGCAGAGGTGTTTCAGACGCAGGAATGATACCATTACACCTACAGTCATCCATTTGGCCCAACAGCAACGTCTGTACTTCATTTTTATCGATAACGATACATGTCCACACCATGTTCATAGTCAACGCTGCACTTCAGGACCACATCACTCACATGGATTGCCTGTCACAATTTCCATATTTAAATGCAATTGAACATGTCTGGGATGGCTAAGAGAGGCACATTTGCATTCACCAGGTACAGCCACAGTCTCCTGATCAACAACAAGAGGCTCTAATTGAGAATAGTGCAACATCCCAAGACGAGATCCAAATTGTCCGATTTGGTGAATGATAAGACATGTCTGCAGTCGATCAACGTCACACACAATATTGAAGTAATTTCTGTCGTTGGTTGTTATCTCCATTTGTGGGTTTCAGGAGGTGGGAGGAAGTTCTCCCAGAATTCAAAATCTCCACCTCCTATTTATTTATAAAGGATCATGATTCATGAAAGAAACTGTGAAGTTTCGTTCTCATCATCTGGTTCCAAGAGCTCTTTTCAAAATCTTCACTGAACCTCTGACAGCCTCCACTTGTAGCTCCTTTGTTGTGATATTCCCAGGAATGATTTTTAAACATTCACTGTGGGTTTTCTTTCTCATTCCTCTTCCTCTGACTATCATCTATCTATAATTCCAGCAGTGTGTGTGTGTGTGTGTGTGTGTGTGTGTGCGTGCGTGCGTGTGTGTGTGTGTGTGTGTGTGTGTGTGTGTGTGTGTGTGTGTGTGTGTGTGTGTGTGTGTGTGTGTGTGTGTGTGTGTGTGTGTGTGTGTGGTGTGCTTGTGACCGCTGTTTCTCGACAACCACTGGTCCGATCTAATTGAAACTTACCAGGTATATTGCTGGGGACCTGAGGATGTGCCTTTTCAAGGTTTGATATTAATCGGACAAGTGGTTCCCAAGTTATTGCCATTTATTTACCAACCAATGACAAGACACGTTGCGTGGGCGTGGCCGATGGGGGAAGGGAAGCTCAGTCGCGTTCCCCATTACGGGTTACAACGTACGGGCTTCCGGAGAGTGATGACTTCATGTATTCTAATAATTTCTCGATTTCTTATGCGCATTTATAGATAAACACAATGCCCCAAGTTATGATCGTTTTCATATTAGATGGTGCATAAATTTTGGTAACATCAGAGTGCTGGTATGCTCCAAACCAGGAAGTAATTTTTTTTCTCGACTCTTCTCTTTTTGTTTTACCTTGCGATGACATTGCGAAAACGCAAAATACGTTGGCGCTAATTGAATATTTGGGCATTAAAAGGAAATTGCGAATAATCGTAACTGCGAATAATATGCGAACTTCCGGGCCACGCACGTACGGGCACGCGAGAGCAAAGAAACGGCCTGTGTGGTTGTATCTTGCTCGCGGTTTGAATATTTATTTATTTATTTATTTATTTTTACGGCACGTCCGAGTCTATCTGTAATTCCAGCAATCTCTGTGTATCTGTGTGTGTGTGTCTGTGTGTCTGCGACCGCTGTTTCTCGACAACCACTGGTCCGATCTAATTGAAACTTGCCACAATATTGCTGGGGACCTGTGCATGTGTCTTTTCAAGGTTTGATATTAATCGGACAAGCGGTTCCCAAGTTACGGCCATTTATTTGCCAACCAATGACACAACACGGTGCTATGACGTCACAATTCTTTGTCTTTTTTTTTTTTGCACGTACGGCCACGCACGTATGGCCATGCATGTACGGGCACGCACCTACGGGCATGCACTAGTCTATCTATAATTCCAGCAACCTCTGTGTGTCTGTGTGTCTGTCTGTGGTGTCTGTGACCGCTGTTTCTCGACAACCACTGGTCCAATCTAATTGACACTTGCCAGGAATATTGCTGGGGACCTGTGGATGTGCCTTTTCAAGGTTTGATATTAATCGGATAAGCGGTTCCCAAGTTACGGCCATTTATTTGTCAACCAATGACAGGACATGGTGCAATGACATCACGATTGACGTCACAATTCTTCTTTTTTTCTTTCTTCTTTTTTTGCACGTATGGGCACGCACATACGGGCACGCACACACGGGCCGCACATACGGCCACGTACGTACGGGCACGCACATACGGGCCCACACTCGTAGGTACAATTTCAGCTTTCTTCAATTTCCAGGTCCTCTTTATCTCATTTTTCAGATCCTGGTATTTGGTCATTTTCCTAATTTCTGTATCATCTGGTCCAAAGTTTTGGAAACTGAAACCTTGATCAACAATGATGATTTTTCCTTTTTGTGTTTGAGCACCACATCTGGATGTAATCCTTTGTTTGTAATGTTCACACTTAAAGGGATCATATTTTGTCACACGTGAGCATTACTTGTTCATTTTCAAGGATTGGATTTAGTTTGTGTTTCCATGATTGTTCTGGGATTGAGATGTTGAAATGTTTTCAGATGTGCCAGTGGATTACTCTACAGATGTTGTCACGTCTTTCTGTGTCCAGCTGTTCCGACATGAGTTTTTTTACATCCCAAAGGGGGATGGCTGGTTATTTCTGTTTCTTCCCAACAAAACTTGCGTTTGTCTGATTGACTCAATCCCGCCAATTTCTTTGTGTAGTCTCCTTGGTCTTGGGCATTGATGATGACTCGTTCTCCATCCCAATTACTTTGATCTCTTCTTCACCATTCCAAAGAACCTTCTCTGTCCTGTCAAGCTCTTTTTTTTTCTTTTTCTTATTTTAATCTTCCTGCTCCTTTGTCATTCTCCCATTTGTTGGAGGATATCTGCTGATATTTGTTTTTGTAATTTTCCATCTTTTTTTTTTCTTTGCAGTCATTGGGCTGTTTGTTTCTGTTCGTATTCCTGTGTTGTGTCCATCATTTGCACCTGTTTTCGGAAGTTTGTTGCTAAATGGATGAAGGATCCCTTTTCTTTTTTGTTGTTTTCTTGTTCGTGGACAAATCTCATCCGGCAATCTGTTGAGCTTTTCACATACTCCGCTAGTCCTACACACCATGTTCTGTGCACTTGGGCACTTGGTTGAGCTCCATCTAACCACCTCCGCCTCCTTGCATCGGTAAGTACAACCTTGGTGTGCATTGGTTTTTGTGGAACATCTTGTGACTAGTTAGAAGTTTCCTTGTTTTGGTTTCAAAATTGTTGATCTCCAATTGTGGCTTGTTTATGGCGGCACAGCTATATTGGAATACCGGCACTACAAGTTGGTGTATAATGACGTTGATTTTGTTTCTTGGGGAGATGGATGAATTCAGAATTAGTCTTATTCTGCATAAGTACTGAACTTGTTTGTGTGTACTTTCTGCTGGTTAAAGTTGTTTGTGCACATTGGTATACCGGCATCATTGCCAATTGGCACAATCTTTTCACGCAATCATGTTGTTTTTGCAAAACCTGACCTTTGCTTCATGTTTGAATGTATTAATTTTTAACTTTGACGTTGATAATTAATATTTACTGTTTTTATTTTTTGTAAAGCACTGAGATTTGCTTTTGAAATTAAAAGCGTGATTTGAAAAATAAATCGAATTGTACTGATCAATGTTCTGGTACTTATAAAATAGAATATGAACATGTTTAATCTTCACATCAAAAGAATGCAAGCACAGCACAGCACAGGTCAGGTCAGTCTTTTGGGACTGCACTGGTAATGTAACCAAGTGCTACCTGCCGCATGGTCGGGTTGGCGGCAACTAAACAGACACCCTTCACTGGCTTTGCAAGTGGGGAGGGTGACTGAGGCACCCTGCCAGGACTAAAAAACACAACACCTGACAAAGGGTGGATGAGCTCCCTTTTGAAGACAAGAGCCGTAAAATGCAAAGATGGTGTCTCCTAACAAAAAAACACCAAATGGGGGTAGGAAAATTCATTTTTCCACCTGGCCTAGTTACCCCATCCTACACAGTGGTCCTGTGAAGAAGTTTCCTTGTTTCAGGACAAGGTGAAAGTTTTGCCAGTTTTTCCTCTTCTTCTTTTTCAATGCAGCCCTTCACATTTAGTAGCTCTCAGCCTTGTTTTCAGTGAATGTCAATTTCAAAAAGCAAAAACCTCTGTTTATTATTATTTTATTTTATGAGAGGTATACATCACATGTGCTGGCCCCATTCTGTTCTCATCCAAAAGTGCACACATCATGTACCTGAACAGCTCCAGTTAGATTTTCACTCTCAACACCCTCATCGGGTTTGTGGGGAAAATAAGAGAGAGGGCCAAAAAGGGAACCAGAACTAAAAATAAATAAACTGTTTTAAAACGAATAAACATTTCTACTTTACATACTTGTATGGCCCCACGTGTAATGAAGTGTAATTCAAGTCTAATGACGAATGTAAACAACCAAACCTGGCAGTGGCAGCACCAGCTGGGCAAATACAATACGACTCATCGAAACATGCATAGCAAATTAATTAACTCGTTAACCCTTTTCGGTCATTTGTGAAGCAATATATTTGAAACTATATTTAAATGGCATCTCATTGTCATGTGTGCACTCATTCCAGTGATGGGATCTATTCCAATTATTTCAGTTTTTCTTGTTGTGAACCATCATTACATACATTACGATGATAGTTTATGGAAAAAGAAAATCAGGTTATGAATATGTTGTATTTGCGTTCAAGATAATGATTGCTGATTATGCCAAATATATATTACATTTGGAGATGTATGTGGATATTCTTCACAGTGTCATATGATGCATTAGGGGCTATATCCTGTACGGGTCACCACTCCAACGCAGGTTATCCCAAATGGTTATTACCCCAGTACAATGGTACTAATTTCACCGACCTTGGAAGGATGACAGGCTGAGTCAACCCCACCTGGTGTTAATTCAATGGTGTATATGGGCTTCAACTCAGGACCCTAAGGTCCCAAACCAGCCACCTTAACTGCAAAGCCAACACCAAACTGACCACATATTTATTATGTACATATTGGAGTGGTGAGGGTATTGGGTTGTTGCATATCTGATGTGATGTCATGAAAATGCACATTGATAATGTGAAAATTTTAAAGTAAACGCAGAAGAATACATGACCTCAATTTAAATGTGTCGCAATCACAGCTTTTATCATAATACTGTAATGCATATCGATGTAAATGGGGCATGTTGCACCGTGCAGCCAGAACACTCATTTGAGGCCAAGAGAAAATGCATTCATAGTTTGCAGTAACCCTCCAACAAACATATGATTAAGCATTTATTTATTTACAGGATCTAAGGCTTGCTGTGGAGTGCTACCACGCACATGCACACGCACACGCACATCTCACACACATGGACATACAGATAAATGCATGTGATATAACACTTGGCTGTTCGTTAAGACAAACACAGCCACTGAGCTTGGGGAAGTGCCATAACTTCCAAGGGTAATCTGGGTATCAGTGATGCCACAACAATGGCCACCACATTTCTCTACACACTCAGTGGGGGTATATACCTCCACCACACAATGCCTGATCCACGAGAACATATCGGGCCCAATATATATTTTTTGAGAGATCTTGCTATATGTTGTTTTGGCCTTCTCTCTCAATGGGGAAGAATCACTTTAAAAATTCTAGCAGCCAGATCTTCACCAAAATCGAATCAATTTGTCTTTGTCACACACCCAATCTGTCCATCAAGTTTCGTCCAAATGCATCCACAACTTTTTGAGATATTCTGCTCTATATCGGTTTCTCCCTTTCTCTCAATCGTGAAGAATCACTTAAAAATTATCAGGTCCTGTCCGTCCTGATCTGGATTCAGATCTTCACCAAAATTGAATCAATTCTTTCTTGCCACATGTCCGAGTTTCGTCCGAATCCATCCACAACTTTTTGAGATATCCTGCAAACAAACAAACAGACAAAAACAGACAATGGTGAAAACGTAACCTCCTTCACTTTCGGTGGTGGACATAATTACTTGTTTTTACCAATCCATTATAAAACTGAGTGGAGTAATGTTGATTTTGTGTGTGACAAATTAGTTTATAATCTGAGCTTTTTCTCAATATGTAGTTTGTGGTATAAAAGGTGGAGAACTCCTTTAAAATACACAAGAAAAAGAGCAATCAGAGATTGCAAACCCTCACCAGGACTTCTTTTGAGTGGTGTATTTTTATAGGTTTTCGCGTAAATCCAATATGGCTGCCAAACCATGTGATGTATGACATCAGATGTGTGATGCTTCTGTTCCTCATGGATAGGCAGTTATCTGTGTAAAGTTTCACCTTCATTTTTCAGCCGTTTCAGAGGTTTTTAAAGGTTAAAAATAAAAGTGGCTGCCGAATCACGTGACCAATGATGTCATCAAAAAAAAATTGTGGAACTTTTTATCCGTAGATGACCCTCAAAAAATTTTATATTGATCGAATGTAGCGTTCTACAGATGCAATTGTGACGTCATAACGGAGGAATCTATGACATAATAAAAATACCGCTCATTCCCCATGAGGAGTACTTGCTATGTGCCACTTGTGCACCCATTGCTTGGGGAACACTTTTGTGAAGATTCCCCTCAATTTGTCCAGCGATTTTGTCCAGAAAAAGATTTTTGAATTTTTGTTTTAATAATATGGCTGCCGAATCACGTGACTGGTGACATCATGTTTTTTTTTTTTTCTGTGGACCATTTTATCCCCAGATGACCCTCAAAAGTTTTCATACTGATTGGATGTGGCGTTCTACATATGCAATTATGACATCATAACGAGGGCACCTGTGACATCATTAAAAAAAATCACCCTCATTCCACATCAGTATGTGCCAAGTTATATGGTTACGAATCTGGAAGCCATTTGCACACAGAGACAGCAGCCCCCACAGTTCAGTTATTTAGATAAGTATGTGTTTATAGTCAGGGTCCCGTCCTTCTGTCTAATGGGAATTTCGTGTGTGCGCTATGAGTTACTTTTATAGACAGGTTTTTTTTATATCTTTAAATCTTCATCCTTCATTTTCACACCATCGTCGTCCATCGCCCACGTGTAGCATGTCACGTACAGGGGTGAGGTTCCCTCCGCCCACCGTGAGCTCGTCCAATCAACGGCCGCCACGAGTCGCCCGACAACCCCTCGTCCAATCCGGAGGCGAGTACCTCAGAGCTTTTCCCTCAACCCACGGGGGAGGGGAAGGATAAGACGAGGTGGCGAGCCGTCGTCGAAAGAAGGTTCGCCCTGTCATCGAAAGAAGGTTCGCCCTTTCATCAAAAGAAGGTTTGCCCCATCGTAAAGGAAGAGGAGAAGGAGAGGAAGCTTTGTCTTGCCTGCTGGTGTCTCGTCTGGTCCGTTCCCGTGCTGGCTGGCGTCCGTGGCGTCGTCCCTGGTTCCTGGTGCTTGGTGCTGCGTTGTTGGCGGTGGGTTCGAGTCCCGCCACCGTGACCTCCACCAGGCTCTTCCGAATAAAGATCCGATGGGGTCCAGTTCTTTTTGGTGTGTGCGTGTGTGTGTGGCGCCGTCCTGTAAGTAGAAACTGTCTAAGTGCCCTGTGTTCATTGTACATTACTTTTCTTCATTCAGATAACTCTGCTCTTTGTGAGTTCCCCTCCCAGATTATTGTTATAAATAAACCCCCGTGTTAAATGTTCCAGTTTGTTATTCGTGTTTTCTTTAATTGGCCGAGCAAGGTGCGTATTGAGAAATAGAAAGGCTGGCTGTTTGGGCCGGTAAGTTGTCATTGGGTCCGGCGCGGCTTTGGTAACTTCCGCTCGGTTATGCCGGATCCGAGTCGGTGATAGCGACTCGGTTCGGACAAAGTCGGCCGAGGGTGTGGTTTCCCCGGTAGTTAGATGGCGTGGGTACTTAGGTAAATTGGAATTAGACAAGTGGACCCGACCTCACGCTGTCAAAATATTGTTGACCAAGGTCCTCTAAGCAACCCGTGACCTTTCGGAGTTGTCCGAGAGTCACGACCTAAATTCCGGGTGTTCGGTGGGAGACGGATCTACTGCTCCCCCTGGTGGTCGTTTATCGCCGCCGCACCCCAGCCCACAACAATATGTGCCAAGTTTCATTTTTTTCCCCTTGGTGTAGTTTCAGATAAAGGCCCAAAGATTTTACATTTTTCAAATATGGCTGCCACACCACGTGACCTGTGACGTCATAATTATAATTGAAACATCATACATGAGTAGTCGCACCAATGGTGAAAATTTCGTCTCAATCTGCCAAGCGGTTGCGGAGAAAAACACGAAACTTCTGTGGGGACAAACAGACAGACAGACAGACACAAACAAACGGACCCAAATGCAATCAATACCCTCTCCGAATTCTTCGGTGAGGGTAATAAGAAACATCTTACATTTTACTCAGTTTGCCTGGAAAAAATACCATATTTTCATATTGGATAATGAAAAATTAATCACTCAAACAGTTTATATTTGGTTTGACTCGGCTGTGGTTTGAATTTCCAACTTCCCAGACTAAGAGCGGATGTTCCAACCATTACCCCACCGAGTCTGGTATTGCATAGATAAGAATGATGCAACACTCATGGTTCTTCTATTCAGTGTTTTTTTTTTCCTCCCAAGTTTGACCAAGTGTGGACCACTTCATTCTGCAGGAAGGAGCGGAGGAAGAAGGAGCAAGTGTGTATCAATCGTTGGTGATCAACACTTCCAAGGAGATTATGTGCTTTAGTGACTTCCCCATGCCACCGAACTTCCCCAACTTCATGCATCATTCCTTGATTTTGCAGTACTTTCGACTTTTTGTGGAGAGGTTTAATTTGATGAAACATATCCTCTTCAAGGTTTGTTGGATGTTGACAATTTTGGGCTTTGGGGGTCCAATATCGTGTTGTATCTGAAACTTCACTGCAGTTCTCATTCTGGAGCAAGCACCTTTACCACTGTATTAACCATTCACTTCATTTGATCAAAGCGGAAGCAATTTGAGGCATTCAGTGAGCAACCGTCAGTTTATTCTTCGACCATGACATGCATGGATCATGTGCAGTACATGTGTGACATGCTAGCACCCCAGAAACTTATGGAAAGTAATTACTCTCGGAAGTAGTGACCGGAAGTATGACCAAATGAGCAGAATGTTCCTTCCATACGCCCTTTTGATGCACACATCCATGCAACCTGCCACTTCCAGTGTAAATCTTATTTAAACTCATGTCTCGACTCAAAAACAAAAATAATTATTCTCAACCCAAGACATGCCATCAAACTTGATTAAATCAACACGACATCAAATGCCTGATTTACATTGATCACAGCAAACAATGAGAGGTCATATAAAGTGATCCCAATTTGTTCCATCACAGCAAGCAAATGTTGAAAAATAACCAAAGATAATTCATGGCATTGGCTCTTCCTATATCTCGATTTCCTTGCAAATTACTTTCACCTCCTTGTTTGTGGCAAGAAGCAGATAACACTTTGCAATTAATAAAATATTTAATTGTTTCCTTTGCAATCCAGAGAAAAGTAACAGCAGTTACAAAGCGAGTGGACTTCACAATTTCTGGTCAATGGAATGTCACTGTTGTGGACGAGAATGGGAAAGAAGAAAGCACAGTGTTTGATGCTGTCATGGTGTGTATTGGCTACCATGTGAAACAACACCTTCCTCTGGACTCATTCCCAGGTATGTTTTATGATCTCTTTTCCTTCGAATCAGTGGAATCAGACTAATTGTTATTAGGGTACCCAGTCAAATGGACTGGGTAAACTATTGTTTTTCTTCTGTTTATTTCTTATTTCCTTATTATTTTTCCGCCGACAATTTGCGGGTTCTTTTGCTTTAAAAATCATTTTCTCAGGAACGGTAAGTCTGATCGAAACGAAATTTTCACCATAGTATGTATCTTTTTTATCGCAAACTTAATTGATAATTCTGACGTCATACTTCACGTGTTGCGGGCGCCATCTTGAAAAAACCGAGAAACTTTGGACCTCTGTATCTCTAAAACCGTGCAATGGAAATTTTTTTCGCTTCATACATTTTAATGAACTTCCCATCGGGAACACGGGTGATTTTTCGTGACGTCATCAGTGAAGCGGTATCCTGGTGAAAATTCGTCAGGTAGAACGCTGCTTAGGAAAAATCTAAAATTTCTTGTGCCTCATCAACACAATTCACTGCAGAAAAAAAAATTATGACATCATAGGTGACTTGGTTCAGCAGCCATCTTGCTTTGAATTTTTTTTTTTAATCTTCTCCAGAACGGCAGTACAGATTGAGGCGAAACTTTACACACACATTCCCTATGACGTCATTTTTCAAGTTTGTTAATTTCTTATTGATAGGTCACATGGTTTGGCAGCCATGTTGAATTTACCTTAAAACCTTCAAACATCTTCTCCAGAATGGCTGGTCAGATCAAGGGGAAACTTCAGAAATGTATTTTCCTTGGGTAGAGGATATAAGTTTGTTTGTTCATAAATAATTGATAGGTCACATGTTTTGGCAGCCATGTTGGAAAAAAGAAAAATATTAAATAATGTTTTCTCTGGAACTACTAAACCCATTGAAGCCAAAAGTTGCATCCATCATCTACCTATATGTCTACATACATCGTAAAAATTATGACATCACAAGTCACATGGTTTGGTGGCCATCTTGGAGAGAATAACACACCTTATCTGATTAACACGAAACTACAGACACCTGTTTCCCTACATGATATGAAACAGAATATAAATTTCTGATGTCATCAGTCACATGGATAGTCAGCCATCTGGGATTGAAAATTAATAAATTTTAAAAATCTTCTTCTCCAGAGAAGCTGGACAGATTGAGGCAAAAATTCACACACACTTTCCATAAGACATCCTTTCACAAGTTTGTTAATTTCTTATTGATTGGTCACAGGGTTTGGCGGCCATATTGAATCAACCATAAAACCTTCAAACATCTTCTTCTCCAGAACGGCTGATCAGATCAAGGGTAAACTTCACACGCATATTGCTCAAGCATAAGGATGTAAGTTTGTTCATGAATAATTGATAGGTCACATGGTTTGGCAGCCATGTTGGATTTAAGAAAAATATTAAACTAGAACTGCCACTTTATAACTGCTGGCAGTGATGACCGGGTACCCAGACGTCCGCCTTTGATACAACATGAGACTTTCTGTTGATGATAGTTGCAAAGTTTTGCTTCGATAGGATAAGTGGTTCCAGAGAAAACATTATTTATAGTGATACGAATACAGCCCTGCTTCGAGACAATGCGGGACTGATGAGAAACGAACTGGGGAGCACAAAGTGTTCAATCTATTTATTACGTATGCCGTCAGCTCTTTTTCCTGGAGCCATCATCGGTCTCAATTGAATTGCAATTCCTACACACTCAAACGCATGCAGGTGCAGCCAGGTGAGCCTTCTGGAAAAAAAAAAAATCTGAAAGTTCTCAAATTCAAATAATTAAATAATTCTGGCTGCCAAACCGTGTGGCCGATCAGGTTGAAATTTTAAAACTATGTTTCAAATTTCGTCTAGATAATAATTGTTAAGTTTCACATATATGGACACAGCGGTTCCAGAGTAAATATAACTTAATATTTCCCCTTCAATCCAACATGGCTGCCAAACCGTGGGCCCTATCGAGTTGAAACTTCAACCCTTCATTCCACATGATGGTTCCATCATAACTCTGAAGTTTCACATTAATGATGCAGTTGTTCCAGAGTAAAGATTAATTAATATTTTTCCTTCAATCCACTATGGCTGCCAAACCATGTGTCGTACATTAAAAGTGGGGGGGGGGGGGTGGGGGAGAACGTTTTGTTCTTCATGGAAAGGCGGTCATACTTGTGGAGTTTCGCCTCGATCTGTTCAGCCGTTTCAGAGAGAATGACTTTTAAAGTAATTAATTTTCAATCCGATATGGCTGCTGTACGATGTGACCTATTACAACATAAATTTAAATTCTCCCTCAAATGGGGAAGTGGATTCTGCTTGGTAAATTTCGTGTTAATTGGACAAGATGCGTTTTTCTATCCAAGATGCCCTCCAAACCCTGTGAATTGTGACATAAAATTTTTTTACCGTACATGCAGGCATGGGGGTACATTATAGTTGCCAAGTTTTGCTTCTACAGGTTGTGTGGTTGCAGAGAAAACATTATTTAATATAATTATTGAATCCAACATGGCTGCCAAACCATGTGACCAAACAATTATTCATTAACAAACTTATATTCACCACCAGTTTGCAATATGTAAGTGAAGTTTCCCCTTGATCTGAGCAGCCGTTCTGGAGAAGATGTTTGAAGGTTTTATGGTTAATTCAATATGGCCACCAAACCATGTGTCCGATCAAAAAGAAATTAAAAAACTTGTGAAAGGATGTCTTGGGGAAAGTGTGTGTGAATTTTTTCCTCAATCTGTCCAGCTGTTCTGGAGAAGAAGATTTTAAAATTTTATTAATTTTCAATCCAAGATGGCTGACGAGCCATGTGACCTATGACATCGTAAATTTACATTCTGCCACCAATCCTGGACTGGAATAAGTGTGTGAAGTTTCGTGTTAATTGGATAAGGTGCGTTTTTCCATCCAAGATGGCCACCAAACCACGTGACTTGTGACGTCATAATTTTTACCATGGGTGCATACACGATTGTAGATGATAGTTGCAAATTTTTGCTTTGACAGATGAAGCAGTTCAAGAGAAAACATTATTTAATATTTTTCTTTAATCCAACATGGCTGCCAAACCATGTGACCTATCAATTATCATGAAGAAACTACATTGCTTATGCTTGAGCAATATGTGTGTGAAGTTTCCCCTTGATCTGTCCAGCCCTTCTGGAGAAGAAGATTTAAAAAAAAAAAATTCAAAACAAGATGGCTACCGAACCAAGTCATCCAGGACGTCTCAATATTTTTTCTACAGTGAATTGTTGTGTCGATGAGGCTCAAGAAATTTCAGATTTTTCCGATGTAGCGTTCTACTTGACGAATTTTCACCGGAATACCACTTCACTGATGACGTCACGAAAAATTACCCGTGTTCCCGATGGGAAGTTCATTAAAATGAATGAAGCTAAAAAAAAATTCCATTGCACGGTTTCAGAGATACAGAGGTCAAAAATTTATCGATTTTTTTTCAAGATGGCGCCCATGCCACGTGACCTGTGACATCACATTTATCAACAAGTGGTGCCAGGCACAATAAATCCCGCCCATTTCAGGAATAAAGTTATTTTGGGGATCAAATTTAAATTTGATACATCCTTAACCCCGATCTTCACAAATATGCATTTTTCACGATCGGATTGTTCGGGTTTTAAGTCACAAATAGAATAAGGTTCACTATAAGCTTAGTTTGAAGTAAATCGGATCATTTTTGACGAAGTTATGAGCGAAAAACGATTCTGACCTTTTCGTGACCTGACCTTGACCTTTGACCTAATTGGACCCAAAAGTTAATGGAGTCGTCCGAGGTCCATTACCCACCTGTGGATACAATTTGACAGTGTTTGAGCCAGCCATTTTCCCATAAAGTTGTATTTTCGTAACCATGTTTTAGTTTTAATGGAAAATTTGTAATTTTGACTGATGACCATCACCCCCAAAACTTCAGATCCTAGCGATCTTCACAAATATGCATTTTTCACAATAGGAATGGGTAGGATTATAAGTGACAATAAGAATAAGGTTCACTACAAGCTTAAGGCCCGGTCACACCTTGACGTTTTAGCCAACGTATGCCGATTTTTGATTTTTTTTTCTAAAACGCTGGCACACGTTGAATACGTTATGGGTAAGTTTTGATAACATTGAGAGCACGCTGAAAAACACTGCCATACGTCGTTGTACGCTGGCTTTAAACGTTGTACTTTTCGGTTGTCCTCAAATTTTTTCATGCTTGAAATTTCACGACGTATGCCGGCGTATGACTCACACGTTCCGCTACGCTGGCCACAAGTTGTATGCACGGTCTGCGATCGTTGACAGACGTCAACACATGCTCCTTTTAAGTTAATCATAAGTTGAGACACGCCGAGGTAATGTTTAGCGTACCCGAAATTTATTTCTAACCTATGATTAACGTGTTGTTGGCACGTTACGCGATCGTTACCACACTGACAGACGTTACTTTTAAGTTACTCATAGGCTGAAAGACATCGGTATAATGGATTGTCCTTGCGTCAGCGTCCACGGCCACGGCCAGGACACTTATTTGCAGCATTCTTCAAACTTTTCTTCGGCATGACGAGGATGTTCACACTTCGATGTCTAGCTTGGCTATGATTCCAATTGTCCATCGGCAGCGTCTATTTAAAATAGTCGAGTTTGAGCGTTTTAACACGTTCAGAAGAAACGCTTCAAATTTCCAAACCCCAGCGTCAAAAAACAAAGGCGAGTGACAGCAATTTAAATCGTTCATTGTAAACAATGAAAATAGTTGAGTGGTACCGTTTAAAAGTCGTTGCGTGTAAAAAAAAATCCAATTGTTGAGCGCAAGCGTCTACTTCCAATAGTGGGGTGTGAGCGATTTAGCACGTTCAATAGAAACGATTAAAATTTCCGAGCGCCAGCGTCAAAAAACAAAAGGCGAGTGACAGCAATTTAAATCGTTCATTGTAAACAATGAAAATAGCTGAGTAGTACTGTTTAAAAGTCGTTGAGTGTAAAAAAAATCCAATTGTTGAGCGCAAGCGTCTACTTTCAATAGTGGAGATGCAGCCATTTAAATCGTTGAGTGGCAGCCTATGAATAGCAAACCCCACGTCACCGGCAAAGATAAACTGCCGCACGATATGGATAAGTTAGGCTATCGTTGGGCATAGTTTGTGAACGCCGGCTTCACGATAATTATTCGTTGGTATATCGTATCTATAAGTAATCAAAGCGCTGTATGCACATTATTAGTTCATTGTGCATTTGTCCAACCCGTTATGAATAGACCTAAATCGTAAAAACAAGCTATAGCTCATTGTTGAAAAAGCCCCATAAAAAATTAGCCGTGAAGAACTTCGAACAATGGTGAAAAGATGTCTCCTACCCGTGGACATGCGGACGCAAGGACGATCCATCATAACCCACACCCTCCCCCTCACACTCACCTACGACTGCCAACATGAACAAACTACTACTAATTCTAAAACTAATACTGATACTGATACTGTTACTGCTGACATGGACATCGACTCAAAAAGGACTCGAAAACACTGTTGGGTTCCCCTTTTATGAGCAGCATTTTTATATACCAATTCCCAAAACCGCTGGGAACACGTCTTTATATGGCAGTTGAAAGCTAGAAACACGTTAATTTTTTTTTTTTTGTCGACCGGAAGACGTCATTGGAATACGTCTACATACGTCGATGTGTGTTGGGACTACGTAAAGAATTGGTTCAAAGTTCAAAGAAACCAAATGAATTGGTTCCATCTACACCTCACTATCCGAAAACATGGACCATCTTCTATCTTCTCATCCAAACTCTCTCTTCCTCTTATGTGGTGACTTCAATTGTCATCACGCCAGTTGGCTACGTGTGGGTACCTCTCTCACCTGCCATGGCACCTCAGCAAAAGCTTTCTGCGACTCATTGGGACTGACTCAATCGGTCAACTTCCCGACCCGGATCTCAACCAATGGTACTCCATCTCTTCTGGATCTGATTTTGACAAATTTCCCTGACAATATCTGCTGCTCTTCCTTCGCTCCAATTGGTTCTTCTGACCACATCCTTGTCAAAGTGGACATCTATCTGGCTGTTATCAGAGAAGCACCTCACCGCCGTCGAGTCTGGCATTTCACTCAAGCCGACTGGCAGGGTCTCCGAGCAGCCATCAAACTTACAGACTGGTCTCCTATCACTACTTTCTCAAACATCAACTCATCCTGGGAATTCTTTCAAAGAAACTTGCTCTCCCTCATGCACAGATTTATCCCCTCTCGTCTTCAGTTGTCCTACCCTTCCTCCCGCCCTTGGTTTACTGAAGCTTGTGGCGAGGCAGTTGTCCTGAAACAACTTGCCTTTGCCTCATGGAAAGCAAACCCAACTGAGGGCAATCTCAGTTCTTTCCACAAAGCTCGGAACAAGTGTGTATCTACCCTCAGGAGAGCCAGAAAACATCTTTCTCATCTCAAGTCTGAACTCTCAAACCTCTCTCCCTCCTCAAAATCCTGGTGGCGTTTAATCAAATCTGTTTCTGGTGTATGTTCCCCCTCCATCCCCTCCCTTACCTCAAATGGCCGCACTGCTGATTCCACACGTGATAAAGCTGAATGTCTAAACTCGGTGTTTGCAGCTAAATCTTGTGTCCTAAACCCATCACTATCTCTACCCACTTTACCCAGTCGCACCCAACTGTCCCTGGACTCTGTATCCTTTTCTCCTGACAAGGTGGAGAGCTTGCTTTCAAACCTCGAGTCAGATTCTGCAACCGGTCCAGACGGCATCAGCCCACGTGTCCTCAAAGCCTGCTCTTCTGCTCTTGCTCACCCCCTCTCTGTTCTATTCACCCTCTCATTTGCCCAAGGTCATCTGCCATCTGCTTGGAAATCTGCTAACATCACTGCCCTGCATAAAAAGGTGCAAAAACAGATCCCTATAACTACAGACCAATCAGCCTTCTCCCAATCATCAGCAAGGTGATGGAATCCATCATCGCTTCAGATATGAAATCCTTCCTCTTCTCCAATGGCTTGATTTCCAATCATCAATTTGGTTTCAGACCAGGTCACTCTACCCTGGATATGCTGCTTCTGCTCTCCCATCAATGGATGGAGGTCCTCAATGCCAGACAGGAAATCCGAGCCATATCCCTGGACATATCACATGCTTTTGACACAGTCTGGCACCCTGCCCAACTCACCAAACTCTCTTCCCATGGTATTCAAGGCCATCTCCACTCATGGCTCGCAGACTTCCTCTCCTGTCGCAGTCAACGTGTGGCCCTAAATGGAGTTCTTTCATCCCCTCTTCCTGTGCAGGCTGGAGTTCCTCAAGGTAGCGTTCTGGGCCCTGTTCTTTTTCTGGTTTTCATCAATGATCTCTCGGACTCTGGAAAATCCTCTATTTCTCTTTGCCGACGACTCCACCCTCTGCCGTACCATCTGTCATCCCTCAGACCGGCAAGCAGCAGCTTCTTCGCTCACTGCAGATCTGGATAAAATCACAAACTGGTCCAACACGTGGAACATGTCTTTCAATCCAGACAAATCTCACACTCTCACTATGTCTCTTCGAAAGGACCGTTTACAAACCCCCCCCCCCATCCACTTTCTCAACAATCCTCTGGAAGAAGTCTTTTCTTTCAAGCTTCTAGGTCTCACTATCTGCCATGACCTTTCCTGGGAAAGTCACATTTCCAACCTCGCCTCAAAAGCCAGTCGCCGACTGGGAATCCTCCGTCGTGCTAAGTCCTTCCTCGGCCCTCTTGAGCTCCTGACCACGTACAAAGCTTTTGTCCGTAGCCTGATGGAGTACTGCTCTCCCCTCTGGGCATGTGCTTCTGCCTCCCACCTTTCTCGGCTTCACGCTGTCGAAACCAGGGCATTTAAGATCATCGGCATCTCCCGCAATGAAGCTGAGTCTTTGGGCCTCTCACTCAATCACCGCAGGTTGGTCGGTGGTCTTTCTGTCTTCTACCGACTCCTCTCCAGCCTTGCCCCCCCTGCTCCCTCTGCAATTTGTCCCCACCACATTTCGACAGGGCACTCAAGGTCCGCCAACAACCCCCTTCTGGTAAAACTAGCAAAATCACGAATCACTGCTCATCTTCACTCTTTCATTCCTCTTTTTTCCCGCCTTTGGAATAAACTTCCTCACTCTATTCTTTCCCATTCTTCCCTCCAGGCTTTCAAAACAGCTGTTCACCACCACCTCTTATCTTCCCCCATCCAAATCCTCGATCTTTTCTACCCCCGAAAATCCACCCAAGCCCACTTCCTTCATTTCTCCTGCTTTCCTTCCTGAAAGTCCCTGAAATGTCCATCTTCTCTTCGCCATGTTCCCCGTCCCATCCCCATCCCTCTCCCTTCCACAGTTCACCTAATATGTCTGTTCCCCACTGTGTTGTCCCTTCCACTCCCGCCCCTCTTGTCTCATGCCTCCTTGCTGTGAGTTGTGTGTTTGCTCTCATACGAGCCTCGACCAAGGTATACAAAAAAAAAAAAAAAAAAAAAAGCACGTCAAACATAAGTTAGAAATATGTTTCGCGTAAAAAAGACATTACCGCGACGTGTTTCGACTTATGAGTAGCTTATAAGTAGCCTTTGTGGACGTGTTTAAGCGTCCGCATATCGTGTGTACAACTTATCCCCATCGCATGCGGAACGTGTGTCATACGCCGAGTACGTCGTAAAATTTTGAACATGTTTAAAATTTCTTGACGTACTCTACTTACTACGACGTATGACAGCGTACTTTAGCGTTCTACTCACGTATACCAAATTTACTCATTCCGTATTTGACGTGCCCCAACGTTTTAGACACATTTTTCTTAGGTCGGCATACGCTGGCAAGATCGCCAAGGTGTGACCGCGATGTTGACACTTCCATTTCTACGGCAGTTATGATTCGAATCGTTGTGCGTCAGCCTTTTAATAGGCTACGTCACGACATTGTCGGCGATGCGTGCAACGCGCTATGCCTAAGTTAGACTATCGTTGGGCATCGGTTGTGTAGGCCGACAACAGGTTCAGCATTCGTTGGTACAAGTTATCTATAACACAACGAAACGTTCTGTGTCCGTTACCAATGCGTTATACATAAGACCAAGTCGCTAGGAATACGTCCGAATCTTTAAAAAAAAACATCAAAAGTTCAACGTAAGCCAGCGTTTTACATACATTTTAATACGTTGCCATCGTTGGCAAAAACGTCAAGGTGTGACTGGGCCTTTAGTTTGAAGTAAATCAGATCATTTTTGACGAAGTTATGAGCGAAAAACGATTTTGATCTTTTCGTGACCTTGACCTTGACCTTTGATCCAATTGGACCCAAAAGTTAATGGGGTCGTCCAAGGTTCATTGCCCACATGTGGATTAAATTTGATAGTGTTTGCTAAAGCATTTTTGCCGTAAAGTTGCTAATAGACAGACAGAAAAACAAATAGACAAACAAACCGGACAATTACAATATCCCGCTCCCTCCCTCTGGGATTAATAAAATAAAATAAATTAATAAATCAAATTAATAAATTTAATCAAGTTTGCTATCAAAAGAGATAATACTATGGCGAAAATTTCGTTTCCATCGGACTTACCGTTCCTGAGGAAATGATTTTTAAAGCGAAAGAACCCGCAAATTGCCGGCGGAAAAAGAATAAGGAAATAAGAAATAAGAAATAAACAGAAAAAAAACAATAGGTTACCCAGTCCATTTGACTGGGTACCCTAATAATGTTTTCTCTGGAACTGCTTCATCTATCGAAGCAAAAATTTGCAACTATCATCTACCATTGTGTATTCACGCATGGTAAAAATTATGATGTCACAAGTCGCATGGTTTGGCAGCCATCTTGGATGGAAAAACGCACGTTATCCGATTAACACAAAACTTCACACACATGTTCCAGTACAGGATTGGAGAAGAATGTAAATTTATGAAGTCATAGGTCACATGGTTCATCAGGCATCTTGGATTGAAAATCAATAAATTTTAAAAAATTTTCTTCTCCAGAACGGCTGGACGGATTGAGGCAAAAATTCACCCACACTTTCCACAAGACATCCTTTCACAAGTTTGTTTATTTCTTATTGATAGGTCACATGGTTTGGTGGCCATATTGAATTTACCCGAAAACCTTCAAACATCTTCTTCTCCAGAACGGCTGGACAGACTGAGGAGAAACTTTACACGCACATTCCGCATGACATCCTTCTTCAAGTTTGTTAATGAATCATTAATAGTTCACAAGGTTTGGCAGCCATGTTGGATTTAAGAAAAATATTAAATAATGTTTTCTCTGGAACTGTTTAATATATCAAAGCGAAAATTTGCCACTATCATCTAACATCATGTCTGCACACATGGAAAAATTATGACATCACACGTCACATGGTTTGGCAGCCATCTTGGATAGAACAACGTACCTTATCCGATTAACAAGAAACTTCACACACATGTTCCAGTTCACGATTGGAGGCAGAATGTAAATTTATGATGTCATCGGTCACATGGTTCGTCAGCCATCTTGGATTGAAAATTAATAAATTTTTTAAATCTACCTTCTCCAGAATGGCTGGAAAGATTGAGACAAAAATTCACACACACTTTCCCCAAGACATCCTTTCACAAGTTTGTTCATTTCTAATTGATAGGTCACATGGTTTGGCGGCCATATTGAATTAACCCTAAAACCTTCAAACGTCATCTTCTACAGAATGGCTCAACAGATCAAGGGGAAACTTCACAAAAGTATTGCTCAAGCGTAGTGAATATAAGTTTGTTCATGAATAATTGATAGGTCACATGGTTTGGCAGCCACGTTGGATTCAAGAACAATATTAAATATTGTTTTCTCTGGAACCAAATATCCTATCGATACGAATCTTTGCGACTATCATTTCAGTCTCATATTGTATCAAAGGCGGATGTCTGGGTACCTGGTCATCACTACCAGCAGTTATAAAGTGGCAGTTCTAGTTTTTATTATTTTTGATTAGTTTTTTCCCTCAATACTGGACTAATGAAATATTCCAGGAAGACCTGAAATGTCAAATGATTTTTACAAGAGCATTTTATCCTGGTTACAAGTCATTTTTACCCCAGTTTTGGTAAGTTAAAAACTCGGTTAAAACACAGCAATGTAGGATATTCAATATTGGTTGTTCACCCCCAAAAAAGAATCAAACTATAGTGTATTGAACTTACAAAAAAAGTTGAAAATAATACTTTTAAAAAATGAATTTGGTCCAAAAATAAATAAAACTGGTTCGCTCATAGCGGTGTTACAAGTTAAGAGAATAAATAAGAGTGTGGTGTGATTCATTGATGTTACACATAAAATGGACATCATATAAAATGTAGTTCAAATAACTTCATGGTTTTGCAGAATATCATGTTATACTCATTTTTAACTCATCCTTATAATTTTTCATCTGTATCTCATGGGGGCATTTCAATGGACTCAAGATTTAAATATGATGAAACTGCTTTTCGTGAGTTTTTGTACAACTGCCTCAAAACGTCAGGGCGAGGAACCGGCTCTGTCTCGTGTACACTTCATCAAATGCACGATGATCAGGCATTTGTGCTGCACCCCTGGGCATTCCATTGATGTGATTGTTTTAAGATAGGTGGGAGGAAAAAATTATACAATGTTGTGGAATGTGATAAAGATTGATAACAAGAGAATCATAACCTTGAGGCCAGGTGAGACCTAATTAATAATTAGCTAATGGTGCAAAGAGCAGCTTTAATGTGTGGACTTACAAATTAAACTGTTTTATGCAGGGAGAAGGAGAGACAGAAATTCTGGCTGGAGACACTGTACAGGTTCGACCACATGAAGTTAGCAATGTGAGTTGCTGCTGGAAAGACAGTCTGGATCAGGCTCTGCTCTGTGTGTGGCTTCACAGTCATGTTTAGGCTGTTTGAAAACGACTAATCTGTGCTCAATGCACTGGCGCTTAACCATTGACAATACCAAGCACTTCATTAAATTTGATAGGTGGAACTGTGAACTGTATTTGACACCTATTTGTCCTTTCTGCCTGCCAGCTCTGATGTAGCGACTCAACAAGTGTCACTGATGACAAGTAAATACAGTAGACGCCGCTTTATAAATCCACGGTTATAAAATCCAGCCACTTATTGTGACCAAAATGAGTTGGAACGGAATTTTACATAGAGAAATCCGCCGGATAATAAATCCAGCCGCCGTTTAATAAGTCCACCTGCTTGGCACGTGCGTGGTCTCAACCTAAGCTTGATGTAGTTTGTGCTGCTGTGGGGGTGTGTGTTTAACTATAGGAGAACTGGAAAATCCTAACGCGCAGTGTCACAGTGGAAATCCCATTGACTACAGCCTTGTGCAATGATTTCCAGCTCACTCTATGCTTTCATTTTTCGGTCGTCACAGCGGGTGAAGCGTGTATGCGTTTATAGCTTGTGCCGATTGGTTGAATTCTATCTCTCAGCATTTTTGTACTTTAAGAGTCACGAGTTGGGTTGTGATTAGAGAGTCAAGTTGGCGACCACGAGCAAAAAGAGGATCTATCCATGGAGGAGAAGGTGGCCTTATTAGACCGATGCCAACAGTGGCAGAGATGCGGACTGCACTCGCCAAATTGGACAGGGGACTGCAGTTCTCAGGTTTTGCCCATCCCGATTTCCGCCACGTGACGGATTCAATAAAGGAACATTTGCACAAAACCTTCCCTCCCAAGCAAGCGACCTTGGAGAGATTCTTTTGAACAATCCCCTTGTCACCGTTTGATAAATCAATATTTTTGTAGCATAAAGCAGTGGTTAACGACATTCGCTTTTTGTCTTATCTATCCAGTAAGTGGCTGAAAATAGGTTCTCCGCTTAATAAATCCAGCTGGTTAATAAATCCAAATGGCGTTGTCCCATGGTGGATTTATAAAGCGGCATCTACTGTAACGGACAAAAAACAAACTTAATAAATAGATACAAAGTCAAATGAGGAAGTTCAGCATTACATAAAATGACGAACTCCGATTCCTGTGTTGGGTTGTTTTCGACCAGTGTCCCGTCCTGCCGGCACAACTGACGTGTGTTCACCTTGGCCTTCAAGGCAGTCGAATGATCAAGTCCTGTTGCATCATGGTATTTTCCCTCATATGCTGGCCCTCTAGGATTATTGAAGAGCTCAAAGGAATCATTTCCCAATAAACAATTTTTTTTTTTGTATACCTTGTGGAGGCTCGTATGAGAGCTAAAGCATGATTCACATTTGCTCTACGGCTAGGATACGGCAGCCGTACCCCCCCCCCCTGGATTGAGAGAAACGTGCGGCGGCCGCAGAGTTTCTGAGGTGGCCTCAGGGTGGCCCTACGCCATATGGCTATCTTTCACAGGCCGTAGGGGTCTCCGTGGAATTAGAGCGCGGAGTTGTAACTTTTTTCATTTCTAGGTTGGCCGTAGCAATTCGACAAGCCGTAGCCATGACATAGATGTGTTCCACGTCGACCGTACATAGGGCGTACGGTGGGCTTGCGTTATTCGTGCGGTTGCCGTAGGCTCTTATCAAAGAAAAATGAATTTTGCCAACTCCCAAAAAATTACAGCGGCCGCACTATTTCCACGGTCGCCATAGGGTAGTCCTAAGGCTACGTACGGTGGCCTTGCGCTGTGTTCAACGTACGGTGGCCTTGCGGTCTGTGCGACTACCTGCGGGCAATGCAGGGTCGACAAGCGGTTCCCCTACGCCCACCGTGCGTCCTACGTATGGCCTCCATGGTAGTCTGCGTCGACTGTGCGCTACCGCTAGAAATCGGAGTGTAGGTGTTTGCCACCAGTGTTGGGCACAAAAGCGATAATCCGAGAACAGATAATTATCGAAGTTTACTTTTTTATCGGACTATTATCGGAAGTTAACTTCCATTTATTGTTATCGGACCAGTTAACTTCCGATAACTCAATTTTTTAGTCCCATAATGTCCGTTAATTTTTTGTCCGATAACATTTTTATCGTTTCCGGGTCGCATTTCCCCAAACTAATTAAGTATCATTGAGGAGAAAAATGTACATGATTATAGATTACTTGTTTTACAAGATAATGCTGAATCAGGCCGCCGCGTGAAGAAAAATGGAAGAAGAAGAGGAGGAGGTGGAAGAAGAATTAGAAGAAGAAGAATTAGAAGAAGAATTATAAGAATAAGAAGAAGAAGAAGAAGAAGAAGAAGAAGAAGAAGCCTTGCAATGGCGACTTCCTCAGCCATGCGGCTGCTTGGCTCTGCAGGTACTGGGTTCGGTCAAGGTTGGGAAACCCGAAAAATAAAAACATATGTGACTGCTACAATGTGTGACCGTGGAAATACTGCGGCCGCCCTATAACTGCTAGTGGCCGTAGATTTTTTCGACCTTCGGCGCCCGAGCCAAATGTGACTGAAGCATAACACACAACACAAATCAAGGAGGGCATGAGACAAGAGGGGAGGGAGTGGGAAGGACAAAACAGTGGGGAACAGAGACATTAGGAGATCTGTAGAAGGGAGAGGGATGGGACGGGGAACATGGGGAATAGAAGATGGACATTACAGGGACTTTCAGGAAGGAAAGCAGGGAATTTGAAGGAGGTGGGCTTGGGTGGATCATCGGGGGTAGAAAAGATCGAGGATTTGGATGGGGGATGATAAGAGGTGGTGGTGAACAGCTGTTTTGAAGGCCTGGATGGAAGAATGGGAATTAATAGAGTGAGGGAGTTTATTCCAAAGGCGGGAAAAAAGAGGAATGAAAGAGTGAAGGTGAGCAGTGATTCGTGATTTTGGTAGTTTTACCAGAAGGGGGTTGTTGGCGGACCTTGAGCACCCTGCGGAAATGTGGTGGGGATAAATCGCAGAGAGAGCAGGGGGGCGAGGCTGGAGAGGAGACGGTAGAAGACAGAAAGATCACCAACCAACCTGCGGTGATTGAGTGAGAGGCCCAAAGACTCAGCCTCATTGCGGGAGATGCCAATGATCCGAAATGGCTTGGTTTCTACAGCGTGAAGCCGTGAAAGGTGGGAGGCAGGAGCACCAGCCCAGAGGGGAGAGCAGTATTCCATCAGGCTGAGGACAAAAGCTTTGTAAGTGGTCAGGAGCTCAGGACGGCCGAGGAAGGACTTTGCACGACGGAGGATTCCCAGTCAGGGACTGGCTTTGGAGGCGAGGTTTGAAATGTGGCTTTCCCAGGAAAGGTCATGGCAGATAGTGAGACCCAGAAGCTTGAAAGAAAGGACATCTTCCAGAGGAGTGTTGAGAAAGTGGATGGGGGGGGGGTTCTAAATGGTCCTTTCATAGAGACATCGTGAGAGTGTGAGATTTGTCCGGATTGAAAGACATGTTCCACGTGTTGGACCAGTTTGTGATTTTATCCAGATCTGCAGTGAGCGAAGAAGCTGCTGCTTGCTGGTCTGAGGGATGACTGATGGTACGGTAGAGGGTGGAGTCATCAGCAAAGAGATACAGAGGATTTTCCAGAGAGTCGGAGAGATCATTGATGAAAACCAGAAAAAGAACAGGGCCCAGAATGCTACCTTGAGGAACTCCAGCCTGGACAGGAAGGGGGGTTAAAAGAACTCAATTTAGGGCCACACTGTGACTGCGGCAGGAGAGGAAGTCTGCGAACCACGAGTGGAGATGGCCTTGGATACCATGGGAAGAGAGTTTGGTGAGTTTACGCTTGAAAGGAATTTATGCAATTTTACCTAAATTTTTACCGAGTCGGCCATGACACTTCCAGTCACGTTATTGACATGATCTCTGCAATATAACATCACGACCCTGGCCTAATGCTGTCACCCAAATTTGGTGCCTTTGTGTCTGGTGGGTCTGGAGAAAAGGATTTTTGAAGGAATTTACTGTCCACCATTTTGACATACTTAAATTCACATGAGTGGAGCAAGCTTTGCAATCCCTGTTACCAGTCAGGAGCGGAACCTTGCTGCCAAATTTCAGCCGGATCGGCCCAACGGTTTGGCAGATGTCAAAATAGGAGATGTACAGATGGACGGACGATGCACAATGACACCTTATCTGGCATTCCATTTACAGATGAGCTAATAATATAATGTTTCAATTGCACACAAAATAATTAAGTTTTTCTGGAATCTGTATCACAAGATGATGAGACTATCTTTCACATTATGGTTTTGTCCAATTGTGTCAAATATGGTCGAGGAATTTTTTGGATGCTAATGTGCATATCATTACATAAATCTCTTTGACAAAATGAACGAGAATGACAAAATGACGATAATCAATTGCACATAAATTGAATAATTGATGCCTGATTCATATAAAAATGAAATGAGAAGAGCGGTGGAGAGTTGAAGTTGAAATGTTGCTGTATTATTAGCTAATCCAAGGTTTTAATGGTTTGTTTTTACAGGAATTGATAGGTTTAAGGGTCCATACATGCACAGCAGGGAGTACAAGGAGCCATGGGAGTACAGAGACAAGTGTGTGCTGGTGATTGGCATTGGGAACTCAGGTGTAGACATTGCAGTGGAAGTGAGCAGGCATGCTGCACAGGTAATGAAAACAACCTCCTCTTCTTCATCATCGTCTTGCAATAACTTTGGATCAGCCTCAGGTGGCTTTTCATGTGGTTGTATCATTTTACTGGAGGATTCCTTATTCTGCTGAAATTGAGCTGCAACCCTTCTCGAGGCATTTTATGCAAAAGAAATAGAGCTACACCGAAGCAGTAAAGTAAATAATAACAGGTTAGGAATTGACAAAAATGTTTTTGGTCAGATTTACATCAACAATTTATTTAGTGGGGTTAAGATTAGGCTTTCCAAATGAGGAGCTGATACAAAGCTTGGGGGAGGCGGAGGGGGGGGTAGGAGAGAAAAGAAAGGGCAGAGATAATATGCATGAACGAGAGGTGAGTCCAAAGAAAAAAAGATTCCAGTTACCTTCAGGGGTAAAATACGCTAGTACTGAGATGCTTACTTTATTGAACGGTGGGATGGAAGGGCAGGATTGGATAAGAATAAAATACGATTCTGTGTGAGAGACAAGATGAAGACACTCCCTTTTGGCGAAGCAAGGAGGTGCAAAATGTGATTAATGATAAGCAGAAGGCATTTATCCATATTATGAAGCAGGAGTGTCTGTCTGTCCGTCCCTGAACTACACCCTCAGTTTTGGGGCTCACCCTGTCAAACCTTTTGTGGAACGTTTTGGCGTCCCAGTGGATGTCCTCAGGTGGGTGGGAGGTTTCATAAATTTTTCAATACAATGATTTTTATTTTCGATCCATATGAAGTGTTTTGTATCCGCCCTTTCTCGACGGCAGATTAGTCTGTATTGAGTGTCACCTGAGCATGGCGTCTATATTTGTTTACCTCATGAGTGTTTGTAATTTATTAAACTAGTACGTGCCCGTAACAAAAAAATAATAATAATAATTAATTATTTAATAAATAAATAAATATTCAAACCGTGAGCAACAAACAACAACCACACAGGCCGTTTCTTCGCTCTCGCGTGCCCGAACGTGCGTGGCCCGGAACTTTGCATGTTATTCACAGTTACGATTATTCGCAATTTAGTTTTAATGCCCAAATATTCAATTAGCGCCAACGTATTTTGCCTTTTCGCAATGTCATCGCAAGGAAAAACAAAAAGAGAAGAGAAGAGAGAAAAAAAAATATTACTTCCTGGTTCGGAGCACACCAGCTCACTCTGATGTTACCGAAATTTATGCACCGTCTAATATGAAAACGATCATAACTTGGGACATTGTGTTTATCTATAAATGCGCATAAGAAATCGAGAAATTATTAGAATATACGAAGTCATCACTCTCCGGAAGCCCGTACGTTGTAACCCGTAATGGGGAACGCGGCTGAGCTTCCCTTCCCCATCGGCCATGCCCACGTAACAACGTGTCTTGTCATTGGTTTCGTAAATAAATGGCCATAACTTGGGAAGCACTTGTCCGATTAATATCAAACCTTGAAAAGCCACATCCTCAGGTCCCCAGCAATATACCTGGTAAGTTTCAATTAGATCGGACCAGTGGTTGTCGAGAAACAGCGGTCACACACGTGCACACACGTGCACACACACACACACACACACACACACACACACACACATTGCTGGAATTAGAGATAGATGGTCTCGTATTTGTGATTAGCATGATGCTGATGTGGAATTAAAACATAGAGATTGAGTTTAAAGCAGAATGAGGAAATTACGTGAGGGTTTCTACCCATGATATTTGTGGATTCGGCATTTGCAGTTTCGCCATTGTGACGTCACAGAAATATTACGGACCTTACTTCTGTTGGGGTCAGCTGCAGTAAGTTTTTTGCTCAAGTCCTTCATGAACCGGCTGTCCAGCCCCTTCCAGTGCATAGCACGGGTACCTCACCAATTTGGAATAAAACAGCAGGACTTCAGTCAGACAATGATCAGTGGAAGAGTAAGTGGAGGTGAGTTAAGAAATACAATACACTTCATCGATGTATAAAAAACGAAAATACAGTCCGTGAGGTGATGAGTCAGTCCGGGAAGCTGTCCATCAGTCCGTGAAGAGGTACATGCCTCGGAATCACGTCCTGTTTGAACGTCAGTTGCAGCCGACACAAACGTCGATAAATTACGAACAATTGGAATGTTCCTTTCACAATGAAGCTCTGTGACCATTTGTCCATTAATTCCGTAGCGTTTGAACGTCAGTTGCATGCTGACTTCATACACATATGTCTATCAAGAACGTACTAATGGGATGGACGTTTCGACGCTTTAGACTGCTGAGATATCTTCGACCATTGAAGACCCTTCAAGACCCCTAAAGACCCAAACGTCCCAGAAGACCCAAGGACCCAAAAGGCTCTGAAGACCCTTTAGACCCCTCAGACCTAAACAATTTTGACGCCTAACACCCTTCAGAGAGATTAGACAGCTTAGACCCTTGACCATTTATACCAACCGGGCCTTTTTTATCACAAATAAAGATAATATCACCAATATTACAAATAAATTTGGACAAGAGAAATGTTTGTATTATGATTGGTGAAAATCATGACAACACATCAAATCTGTGACGTCAATCTCTGCAATGACGTGTGGAGAGGTGAGCGTAGCGAGCCAATCCACGGAAGTTAAATATAAAAAGCTCGCTCACACACTTCATCAAATATATCAAGCTTGTATTTATTATGTCTGTCAAAAGGATGCACCCAAGTAATTGCGTGAAGTGTGCAATCATGCCCCACTTGTGTACACATTGTCATGTCTGAGGCTCATTAACGTGTTATGCCTCAGTGTCGAAGGACTTATGAATGCCTCTGCAGATTTTCAAAACGTTTCTGTACCGTATTCAGTTAATTTAACTTACGGTTACCGTTCCCCAAGGATCATTCAATAAAAACCGAACCAAGCGGTGGGACACGCACAAGAGACAACGGAAAGAAAGATGTCTCTTGTAATTATAAGGGTATTTCTTATAAAGAAAAGTAAATGGAAGAGGGTAGACGAGACATTGTCATAAACGGTATGGACCAAGCGATCAACTGACACAGATAGGAATGAGGGGGCACCCAAACTTATGCACAGTCGACAATAATTGTGTGCGTCTCCTCCATAACTCCAAAACCATGAAACATCGCAGCCTGAAATTTTGCATGCATACTTGGGGAACTGCATGCATACTAAAGGAACTCTAAGGGAGTGCAAGAGTGAAAATTGGGTGATTTGGTTAATGAAAACACCCCTTTTCAAGGCAATTAATGGCCTTGTTTAGTTATATTATTTATCAGGCACATCGTCAACCACCTTGCTCTCAATGGGGTCTTCAGGCACATCCTGGGTTGCCTTGCTGGGGTCTCAAGCCGCCATGTTTTTTTGGCCTGCTCAACAATTCCCAAATTAGGAGCGTGGAGCGATTTCATGCATGATGTGATATGATTTTCCACGATGTACTCTCACGGATCAAATTATATCATCGAAGTATTTTTTCGGTTTTGAGGATTGGCTATCATCCTGACTAAATAAGTGTCAAAATCTGTTGTGAAATCTGAGAATTTAATGAAATAACAAGTCTTATAACTAAGCCAATATACCTATTTACTTTAAGCAATCAAGGCTATTTTCCTTCATTCTCCATACACACACAAGGAAATGTGAAATTTCCAAAGCATAATTACCTTTTTCTACTGTTTGGAGAATTCTATTGAGTGAACAAAATATTTAGGAACATGTCAAAATTAACAAGTTTCATTGAGCAACAGTGTGATTTAATGCATTCACGACTAGACCTCGTGCCCTGTACCACGTGAAGAGCAGGTGATACCACGTGTACCGAACGGATGTACTGTTGCGAATCTGGAAGCCATGAGCACTGAACATACAGGTCCTATAGATAAGTTATATCGGTAAGTATGTGTTTCTAGGTAGGGTGCCGTCCTATGTTTAATGGGTGATTCATTGTATGTGCACTGTGAATTATTTTATAGTTAGGATTTCTTCACCACCAACAACGACAACAACAACAGATATGACTACGACAACGCCACCTTCCCGCACTTGACCGGTCACCATTACGCACGTGTTTTTGGCTGAGGACGTGGGCGGAGCTTTCGTCGATTCGGGTCGAAGCTCCACTCCGAGGAGGGGCAGAGAGCGTTTCCTCCAGCCAATGAGCGGAGGACGAGCACCACACATGCGCCCCAGCCAATCAGGAGGCCGTCACAAGTCGCCTGATAACCCACCGGCCAATCTGGAGGCTAGTTGCGTCGGGGGTGGGGGGGTGAAGAGAAGAGCGGGTGTGCGTGAGGTGGTCTGTTCGTTCTTCCCTTGAGCCTGTCCCGAGAGGATCGCCTGCCTGCGAGTCTGTCAGGACGAGAATCGCTTGCCTGTTTCGCTGCTGGCGCTCACTGACTCGTCGTGTGCTGGAGGAGCGTGCTGGAGCCCGATGCTGCCCTCCGTACCCGGTGCTTGCAGCGGCATCAAGTTGCGGATTCAAGTCAAGGGCCGCACGAGGGGTAAGGTCTAAGCTAGCTCTGGTCTCCAGCTCACCTTTTCTCAAGCTGGAAACCTTCAATAAAGACCCGACGGGGTCCATTTCTTTGGGTGTGTGTCTGTGTCTGGGCCCGTCTTCAAGTAGAATTGTGTAAGTGCTTTCTTTTGCTCATTGTACAAAACATTCTTTATTCGTGATAACTCTGTTCTGTGTTCCCCTCCCAGATTATTGTTATAAATAAATATCCCTTTTCTTGAATGTACCAGCTCGTTTCTGTGTTTCTTTTATTTGCTTAGCACGCTGTGTATTGAGAGATAGCGAGGGTAAATTGTCCATTTGGTCCGGTACGGCTCTGGTAACTCCGCTCGGTTACGCCGGATCCGAGCCGTTACCTGCGACTCGGATCGGACAGAGTCAGCCGAGGGTGTGGTTCCCCGGTAGTTAGACTGTGTGGGTATTTAGGTACATTGAAATTGGCAATTGACCCTCCCCCATGTGGTTCAGAATTTGGTGATCTTCGTTCCGATAAGGGACCCGTGACCTTTCGGATTTATCTGAAAGGTACGACCTAAATTCCGGGTGTTCGGTGGAGCCGACTCTACTGCTCCCCCTTGCTGTCGTGCTTGCCACCGAGACCTTGCATCACTTCAATTGGTTGTCAGGAGTGGGGTATGAACCCCTCCACCTGCATCGATAATTTGCAGGACACCAATCACAACAATTGGTGTTCAGGAGTGCGATTCGGCCTCTCCGCTTCCGTAGAGAAATTCACGGGATTTGGATCAGGGGTGTAGGGAGCAACCCCCCCCCCCATTCCCCCAAATTGCGAGCGAGTGAAATTTATTTCTCATACGCAACATGGCAAGCCAAGATGAGCTGGGGCAGGTGGGTAGTAGTGTAGTGTTTGAGGAACCCATGGTCCAGGACACCACCCCCATGCAAGAACTTTCCCCACAACCGAACCCAAAGGTCGCATTGGGAGCGGTGGGGGTGGCGGCGTATGACACCCCCCCTCCCCGTCAAACTTCCCTCCCAGTCCGTGGCGAATCGGCTTCGTCAGGGCCATTTGACATGGGCCGGGTAGTGGAGATGTTAGGAAACATGATGGATGCGAGGTTACGAGACATGAAGAACAAAATAAAATGCAATGCGTGCAAAATGGATGCAAATGCGCGCAAAATGGATGAGATGAGGGGTGACATGCGAACACAGTGGGGTGAGATGCAGAGCATGGGGTTAAGCCTGCAGGCAGGCATAAGAGGCATAATGGCGCCTGCACGTGGGGAAACGACTGAGTCGAGGAGGAGTGTGAAGGTTTGTCGGTCCGTGATGGAGACGGGTAAGGTCGAGGGGACGAGCGACACCACGACAATAATTGGGGAAATGTGTAGGGTGAGACACGAGGGGACGAAGAAAAAATTAAAGGAGGTGACGGACACAGGAAATAAAAGAGACGGAAAGCCAGGAAGTAACGGAAATAATAAACGAGGTGATGGAGATGGAGGAATCAAAAGGGGGACAAATTGAATGAAACTAAAGACGAGCACACACACATAGACTTAGTGAGGGACAATGGGGGTGAGCTGGTAGAATGTATCGGGACCTGGTGCGAGCATCAGTGTAACCTCCCTCAGGAACAGGGGCAGATGGTAAGCTCCCTCGAAGCAGATCGTGACCAGGTAAGTCCAGTCGAGCCATGCGAGGTCGACCGGGTGTATGGTGCGAATGAGTGCACGCGGAGCTTGGGGCATGGAAACCCCGGGATTCCTTGGGTTAACCCGAATCCCCGATGTGATTGTCCCGGAGCGTCTTTTGAAATGTGTGCAGAATGCGAGCGACATGGAATGCGTAGGTTCGTGTGTGGGAATGGTACATGGACCAATCCAGATGAGAGATTTGAATGGCGAGCCTAATAGGCCGCGTAGAGCTTTTTTGGGAACCACGCCGATCAGGCGAGACGCCGAGTACAAGGCCCGTTCGGCATTTTGCGAACGGCCCTTGCGTGGGCGTCTACGTGGAGGGAATCCGGTGCGGAAACGCTCGGCGTTTGGGACAAGAAGACCGTGCGGACAGTTAAAATGTAGGCGAGTGTTGTATGAATTTGGAACAGACGGGTCCACAGGCGGGCACGTGTGTGAAGCTCCACATGCTGTCCGCCGCATGTTCTGTTCACAGAACGCAGAGCGGGTCCCCGGGATGATATGCTTGGGCTGGCCTGCACGGGAAACCGCGCAGGTTCAGTGTGCGAGTGACGTCACTGGGGACCTTGCATCACGAGTTACGTGCGAGCAGCGCGCGTTGGCTCGCTTGTCGGACCCCTCAGAAGCGAGTGCTGATTGTTATGCACAGGGCGACGACAAGGCTGCACATATCGCCCGATGGAAGGGAGGAACGGGCAAGCTGTAGACCGCCGCCTTGGCGGTACAAAAAAAATAATAATAAATAAAAAAGCCTCGCTCCAAGTTCACGGCCCTGCAAGATGTGGCAAGCATCCCATTTGGGCATAGGAGCACGAGTTAGCGAGATGGGTTTAGCTGAGTTAGACTGGCCTCATGGGGGCATGAGCCGTCCTCCAGGGGGCCCGTGGACTAGTTAGTGGGAAAGTAGATTTAGATTTAGAATGGATTTTGGAGACATGGACCGACATGGAATGTGTAGTGGGGACGTAGCTTAGCGGTAGAATTAAATGGAAAGTGCACTAGCTTATGGGATGACGGGGAGCAGTAGTTAGTTAGGGGAATTTAGTTAGCAGAATGGCAGTGTTGGAGTGTTGGTGTGAATTGGAAAATTAAAAATGTGTGATGAATGAGTATGGGACAGCAGGCCCAAGAGTGTGAATGGAGCGAATGTGGGATGCATGGTGCGAATGAATGAGTGGGGGGAGGAGTGAATCTCACCCAAGTGACCCTGGGGTCAGTGTAATGTTAGTTAGTGGGTTATTCAAATTTACCAAAAGGAGGTCGTTCTGTGTTGGTGGTGTATGAAGGCACAAAACCCATTTGGAGGGGTGCAAAAGTTCATTGACCAGCTGGGAGCGTGGCTGTCAAAAGGTGAGTATAGAGTAGAGGGCACCCCGGGCACCACAGTCGGCCAGAGTAGGCCAAGAGTCTGAGGGACCGGGATAGTGTAGTGGGCATGGGTGACCTACGGAACGGGACCCGGAGCACCAAAATGCCACGTGGGCATCGGAGGGGGGCAATGCCAGGAAGGGAAACGCCCTGCCTTCATAGGGAGCAGGTAGGCTCGGAGACAGCCTCAGGGCCTGGGGGTGCCGTAGTTTGAGATTCGGCAGAGGGGAAATCCCTGCCATGTGAGCCACGCTGCTCAGCCATGAAATTGTGCAAAAGCACGAGTGAAAATTTGAGGGCTAGGCCAAAATCTATAATGGGACACCAACACGGGCAATGGGAATCATGGTTTCTAGAACCGATAGTTTAAAGTGACAGGCGTTTTGAAAAGCCCCGGGGGTAGTTTAAAGTTAATAAAAATAGGATAGTTAGGAAATGTACCCCTTCGCACCATCCATCCCTTCGCTCTCCGTAGGCTGCTGGACCCACCTTCAGAAAGATTGCTGAAATCTGTAGGAGGCTAGTAGGGAAAGAATACTGGTTCTGGCTCACTTTTCCCCATGTAAATGAATGGGGGATTTTCAGCCATGAAATTTTTCTTTTTTTTTCCCCTAAAAAAATAAATCCCCTTTTTAGCCCAAGGTATATTTATTTGTCTCCCCATTTTAACCTAGGGGCTCTCTATTCAAATAACCCATACAACAAGATAAAGATTTGTTAAAGGTGATTCTAAAGAAATATCTGAAACGTCTAAGCCTCGGGACACTCTTTATCAAATAACCGATGCATATTGTTTAGCTCACTCATTGAACCTATAAACATTTGTTCATTCTCAAATTCCTTCAATAGTTTAATTTTCTTTGCACAATAATCCCCATCTAAAATATTGAAAAACAAAACATTTGAATCTTTATATTTTTTAAGATACCCCTTTTGTGCCATTACGAAATGATAAACTTCTCTTAATGATCTCATCTGACCACCTCCTGAGCCACAGGTTATTTTTGTTAAGCCCCGCCCACTTCCAAATGGAATTTTTTAAAGCCCTGCCCACTTTTCTTTAAGCCCCGCCCACTTTCCTGTGGATTTTTATAAGCCCCGCCCACTTTTCTTTGAGCCCCGCCCACTTTTCATGAGGTTTTTTATAAGCCACGCCCACTTTTCCTAAGCCCCGCCCGCCTACTCTTACATAATTTCCAGTTCATCTCTGACTCACAAAGAAAATTCCAGCATGTTATGGTTTTGAAAAAATTGCCCAAAGAATAGAAGGCCTGCGTGAGCTTGCCCAGGGAATTTCCACAGGAAACCACACCCAACAGTCTTTCCCTATAAAAGCTTCAAGCCCAGGCTCCATTTTAAACATTTTTTTTTGCTGGTGATGGTGTGCTGTGTGCTTGCCTGGAACTCTCAGACTTGTATGGAACTAAACCTTCAAGTTGATGAACTGGATTCAAACCTCTTATCTGTTGAGGTAAGATTTTTATTTTCCTATTTTCAAACTTTAATTGAAGCATACTCATTTAATAATTAAATAACTTAATTAATACATTATTATTTTCTCTCACAGGAAATTGTATCTGAAATACGAAATGAAAATACTGCTTTTGCTACAACTTGGAGCGAAATTGTTGGCTTGGCTGAAGACCTTATGAGCGACCAAGACCTACAGAACGAGCAAGACCTTGAGTGGGATGACTTTGGGGTTCCTTGGAACTCTCTGACTTGTATGGAACTAAACCTTCAAGTTGATGAACTGGATTCAAACCTCTTATCCATTGAGGTAAGATTTTATTTTCCTATTTTTAGTTCCTTTTAAACATCGACTCATTTAATAATTAAATAACTTAATTAATACATTATTATTTTCTCTCACAGGAAATTGTATCTGAAATACGAAATGAAAATACTGCTTTTGCTACAACTTGGAGCGAAATTGTTGGCTTGGTTGAAGACCTTATGAGCAACCAAGACCCACAGAATGAATTTGTCCTTGATGATCCAATCAAAGAGTTATACCTTGGAGACCAGCAAAGTCCTGAAAAAGAGTTTTGCAACAATAGTACTCATTGTGAGTTATCAAGACAATACCCCCTGAACAAGTTATACCTTGATGAGCCAGAATACAAGTTTTACCTTGGAGACTCACAAATTTTGAAAAAATCAGTAAATGAGTTCTGCCTTGATGGTTTAAATAACTACCTTGGAGACTCAGGAAAAGGGTTCTGCCAAGATGGTTCTAAATATGGGACCTACCTTGGAGACTCACAAATTTTGAAAAAAAATCAGTAAATGAGTTCTGCCTTGATGGTTTAAATAACTACCTTGGAGACTCAGGAAAAGGGTTCTGCCAAGATGGTTCTAAATATGGGACCTACCTTGGAGACTCACAAATTTTGAAAAAAATCAGGAAATGAGTTATCCTTAAGAGCCTTTGGAAGTTGGTTTTACTTTGAATACTTGAAATGTGGGTTCTGGCTTGATAACTCACAATGTGATACATATCTTGGAAACTCAACAGGAATGTGGTTATACCTTGGAGACTTGGAAAGTTGGGTTTATTTTGAAGACTTGAAATGCTACCACTATTTGGGATCTAAACCTATCAAAAAAATTCTTACTCCCTCTTTCTACGTCATCAAACCTGAAAGCCTTAAAAGACAGAATTGGAAGAAGAGAAAAAAAACATTAAAAATATACATTGTTCGTTCTGGGAAGAAAGTGCAGGCTTACTCCCCCTTTCTACGTCATCAAACCTGAAAGCCTTAAAAGACAGAATTGGAAGAAGAGAAAAAAAAAAAATGTAAAAAATATATATATAGGTGGAAATCTCATTTTGAAAAAAGACATTGAGTTGGGGTTGAGATTTTGAATGTGAGGGTTGGGGTTGAGATTTTGAATGTGAGGGTTGGGACACACACACACACACACACACACACACACACACACACACACACACACACACACACACACACACACACACACACACACACACACACACACACACACACACAAAAGTTAAGCCTTGACTATTCAGTTGAGGATTCTGTGTTTGGGGTTCACAGATCTAAGAACGTCCCCCCCTTGGCACACATTATATACTGTAATACACCTCGGACTTGGCCCTCTAGTGTCCACAAAGGTGTATAGTAGGAGGGAGTGAAGGGACAACCCATTGCTCCCATGGGTATTATCTGCTTAGTTTTGTCTTTTGTAATTCCTGTGAATAAAATGAACCTAAAATCTCTTCCCCTTCCAAATCATATATCTTATAAGTCCAAGGAACCGTATCTATTACATCAACAATTTTAAAAAGTTCTTTCGTCCATCGTTTAGTAAAACCCTTTTCAAAATGAGATTTCCACCTATATATTCTTACGATATCACCAACTTTGAACTTAGGTTTTCTGACATTAATCTCTTTTTCATATTTTAATTTTGTAAATGTTTCTCATGGTTTCATATTTGTTGACATGTGAATTGTGTCATTATACTTATCCACAATATCCTGAATAAAAGATGACCATTGTTGTGAACCGAGTTGTGTGAATTTTTTATATAGTCTCTCTTTTAAGGTACGATTAAAACGTTCAACAACAACTGCCTTCCCTTCATTAAAGGTACTGTATAATGTAATACTGTTATTTTTTAGAAAATCCATAAATGTCTTGTTATAAAACTCTCTACCCTCATCAGTCCACAATTTTTTAGGTTTTCTCTTACTTTTATTAAATATCTGTTGAAAAGCTAACATAAGAGTATTACCTGTTTTGTTTTTTAAAGGGACAACCCACGCATATCTACTCCTCAAATCAATAACGGTTAAAGCATACTTGTACCCCTTATCATTATTGAGTTCAATCAAATCAGCAGACCAGATATAATCAACTTCCTTGGAATAAACTTTCCTTCTCTGAAACTTTGTGAATATTGGTTTATGTAATTCATCAGCTAATTGCTCTTCAGTCTTAATGGCATCATTAGAGCCTATAAGTTTTTTGAATTTCCAAGTCCAAGTTTCAATTTAGCACTGATCATCTTCTTCACAATGAACCGATCAACTTTTTCTCTCAAGGTTGGATTTTGTATCAGAGACAAATTATACAACATTTCTCTATCGGCTTCATGTTTTTCTTCCAACGTTGTGGTATTCCCATAATCAATATCGTGTCTCATGCACACTTCATCAACGCTATTGATTGGTTTACTCCAGGATTTAGGATTGTCTGCCTCATCTAATCTTTTATCCAAGTTTGTGCCTGGACCACAGAAAGAATACCCTGGAAGATGTAATTCCCCTGGTATTCCAGTAGTTGTAAATTTACTTCCTGATAAAAACTTTTGTATATCTCCTCCGAGTTTGTGTTTGGAGATAAATTGATTTTTTTTTGAACCACACACCGAACATATACCTTTTTGTATAACCCTGTTATTTTTACTTTTAATATATGAAATATTTTTAGTACTAGTTTTCTTTTTACATTTGAGACAATAACTCATTTATTTATGAGAAAAATTCCTGCAGAGTGCAAAAACCTTTTTAGTTTCCAACATGCACATTTGAATCTTAATATTTAAAACATAAAGAATCCTTAGAAATGCCTTCACTCTCTCCTCCATTTATTTAAGAAAAAAATAAAAATGAAAAACTTGAATTTAAATGAATAGCTTGTCAATATCAATATTCTTGTCGAAAGTATTGTAAATAGACTTGTCAATTCTTTGTTTTCCTCCTCGGTGGGTTGAGTTATTTTCTGTAATACCCCTATTCTTTTTTGAATCTCACTGGTTTTTATATTTTGATATTTATTTATTCTCTCTCTTTCCTCCTTCTCTCTCTTCTCCTTTTCCTCCTTCTCCCTCTCCTCCCTCTCTCTCTTCTCCTTTTCCTCCTTCTCCCTCTCCTCCCTCTCTCTCTTCTCTCTTTCCTCCTCTTCAACTCCTTCCTCATCCCTTACTATCCTTGAATCGCTTACACCCCATAGAATATTATACATATATTCATCAGGATTTCTTGTTATTCCTGAATCCAAAATAATTTTTTTTACAACAGGAAACCAATAAAATTTCTTTTGAATTTCTAAAAGAGCCTTACCTTTTCTTAACTTTATAATTTTTTTCATTATTTAACATTCTAATTAAATCTAAAGTTGTCGGTTTATCAACATCAGCATAATGCCAATCTTTTATTGAAAATACCTCATTCTTATGTTGTAGAACATATTTATTAAAATACCGAATACCCTTTTCTTGAAGGTATGCTTGGACACAGAAATGATAATTTTCTTGAAGCCTTCTTGCTGTCATTTATATATTAGATATATATATATATATATATATATATATATATATATATATATATATATATATATATATATATATATATATATATGTATGTTAGAATAATATTATGGCACGAAACACCTCCCCATCTTCCCATAGTTAAATCATTTTGTATTTCCTTACTTATTATATATAATCCTGTTTTTTCTGTTTTCATGAGATAAACAAGGGCAAAACCATTATTATATTTACCCTTATTAAATTCTTTTATTTGTTGTTTACTAATCGTGGACCCACAAAACTCATTCTCGATACCAAGTGGATAATATTCTTCCTTACGAGACTGATTTAATTGTTCCAGGTCTTCGAGGTTAATTTTAAATGACCAATTATACCCTAAATCATTCATATCATACCCCCATTGTTCTATTCTCATACAAACGATATGCCCTTCTTTATAAAAATTTATTTTAATTCGAACTGTGAATTCTGTATGACCTGGAGATAATATCAACACTTCTGTATCTTTGGAATACACGGCTGTTTTATTTAAGGATATATATTGTGATAAATCGCTTAATCTCACCAAGTCATTCGCGTCAGTCGGGCTTGGATAATTTTTTAATTTATAAGCATTTTTCATGTTAATACTTTTGGTTATATTATATTTATGTCGTTCAGCCTGTGCCTTTGTGTAATAATTTGATATATCAATATCCAGTTCTTGAGATACACCAAAGATAGAACCATCTTTACCAACATAAGTCATTTATATTAGATTAAAAATAATATCATAAAATTTTTTATTTTTGTTGAGTTGAAATAACACATATAGACATAATTAACCACAACACTTGGAATTTAATTCTTGGACTTGAAATGTTTGATAAACACCATTCTGTAAGAATTTTATGACTTCAACAGGTGGTGGAAGACCAAAACTATCAAAATAATATTTGTCTTGACTATTAAAAATACAAACCCAATGAGAACCGTTCCCATTATTATCTTCTAAGTTCATAATAATATTCTTTGTATGTTTCGGCACATTTGTTAATTCATCTATCATACAAATAACCACATTATGAATTTTTAATTTCTTACAATATTTAACAAGTTGTAAATTTGATGTTGTATTCTTTCCAAATTCTTTCAACCACTCATCAATGCTCATTTATTTATTAGAAAGATATAATCCATTACAAGCCTGGTGTTGGCACAGTGGTTAGGGCAGCGGCTTGGGATCCAAAAGGTCCTGAGTTCAAGCCCCGTTGGGCCACTGAATTAATACACCAGGGGGTTGACTCAGCCTGTCATCCTTCCGAGGTCGGCGAAATGAGTACCAGTATACTGGGCCGGTGTATACCCCGGTTAAAATAGGTGTATGATATCCCTGTGTTGTAAGAGGCGACCAGGGTTGCGTCAGGAAGGGCATCCGGCGTAAAACATGTGCCAAATCACAATGCGGATCATACGGATGATCCGCTGTGGCGACCCCTAACGGGAGCAGCCGAAAGAAGAAGAAGAAGAAGATAATCCATTACCTCTTTTCGTTAATTTTACACCTGCTTGTGCTATAGAAGAAAGCATATCTCCAACTAGCAATCTCGCTTTATCAAGCAGACCTTCAAGTTTTTCAGCAAAATCTACAATTACGCCACTTCCACTAATTTGTTTCTCCAACTCTTTGTTATGTCTTTCCAATTCTTTTTGAGCCTGGAGTTGAGCCTTCCTTTCGTTGGCAGTTTTCACCGCTGTTGAAATACCACCCGTCAATGCTCCAACCGCACTTAAACCAGCAAATAAAGGAATTAGAAATGGGAGAAATCCTCCACTCGTCTCTCTTATTGAATATTTTTTCAACATTGGTTTTGTCATTTTAATTTTAAGTGAGCCAGTGTCATTCAAGATTTTAACCTGTTCTCTTGTGAGCAAAACATCAATTCTTACTGCTCCTTTTCTCTGAATTGTATTAACGTTAATCGTACAAGGCTTTTGATTTTGAACACAAGATGATAGTTTATGAAGATTGATTTGATTAACATATACCCCAGTTGGTACTTTGCCACTCATTTATTTAACAAAAAATTATGTGAGACTAATCATCACACCATTATCTGTATTAATCTGCAATTCTGTTTCTTCCAAAAGCAAACAATATGCATCAACTTCTTCACTCTCTCCTCTTTCAATGTATAGGGAAGTATCCACTCGATTAGACTTTATAGTTTCCTTTTGGGCGCTCAGGTCAAGCGCATAGATTGTATACAAACTTTTAAATGCTGTCATATCCAAAATAGGTTCTTTATTTCCATTACTTTCACACACCTTTTGGTAAGACTTGTATGCTTCAGCAAAATCATTTTTTTCCCAATTAATTTCCAATCTATCTCGTGGATAAAATGTTCCATCTAGAGAAACGCGAAGTTGTTTCACCTTAGCATTATCACTCAATGCATTATTCTTATCAGTCGTAGTATCACCATCTGGCTTTTTAAAAATCATCCACAGATATCGTGGCTTTCCTTCCAGAACACCCAAATTCCACGTGTAGGTAGTTTGGTTGAGTTTAACGTGTTGACATCTTCTTTTGAGGTATGATACACTGAGTAGTTTCTTTGAGTTAAGTCTTCGATTCAACATCTCTTCTGTTTTAAGATTAGGAGTATATTCACTGATATACCAACTCATTTCCTCAATTACAAATTTATTCTGATCACCAAAAGCACTAGCAACACCAAAAAGCAATCGATTTTCATTATCATTCCTTTGTAGTTGAAATCTAATTTTAAGACCATACAGAACTTTATCATGATCACAAAATCCAAATATACCTTTAAGAGGAACTGCCACAGTAAAACTATTTTCTGCTTTTGTATCATCATTATACATTCCTTTCCTTTGAGTATATCCAGGGTCTGTGTTTGTTCCGGTTGACATATCAGGAATAAAACCTTCGACAGACCCCTTTCCCATTCTATCACTGAATGTATAGAGTGTAAATTTCATCATTTCAGACACAGCAGAGACATAATCAACCGCTTCAACTTCTTGTGTTCCAATATACAAACGCACACTATCAAACATTTTCCAGAAGAAATCATTTACAAGTGTAGCGTTTGTGTTATTCCCAGCCTTAGTGAATTTAAATTTACACAACAAGAAACTTTCGGAGAGATTCAAATAGGTTTGTTGATAATTTATTTCAAAACTTTTTGTACCATTCGTATTCCAGTCTGTTCCAGTTATTGCATTTACCTTGAAGTAATCTTCTTTTTTAGTGGAGTTTGAGATAATAATAGTATCATCCAAATCATAGATACTATCAATTGCTTCCATACTTGTATTTATTTAGGAAAAAAAGATGTTAAAACTTTTGAAACCCTTATCCAAGTATTTGAATTATTTTCTGTCGTTCTTGGGGGGACAACTGAGTTTTGCCTTTCTTAATTTCTTTTATTGCTTGTAATTTATGAGATTCCTTCTGAGCATCTTTTATACTCTTTACAGCACCTGCTACATTTCCCACAGCAGAAGTAGTTGAACCAATTAGATCTTTATGTTTAAGAATAGTTGAACCAATACCCATGAGAGTATCAATTATCCCATCTCCTCTAAATTGATGTCCAACACCCCTTTGTCTCTTAGGTTTATAGTATCCTCTACCAAGATACATACCTTCACCCTTGTAGTATGGGGAAAGGAACATCCCATCTCCTGTAATTATTTTATATTTTCCCAACTCGTGTTTCCTCACAATAACCATCGTATTTATTTATTGGAAAACTTCACGTAGGTGAATTCTGATAGATACAACTTCTCCATTAAAAGAAATCACACGATTATCTTGGTCGGTTATCCTAAAATTTACTCTGTGTATGGTTTTTCCTGACACAGGGAGATAAACCAAATTTTTAGGTTCCATATTGAATTTATAACCAATTGGGGTTGAGTATGCGCTGAATGAAAATATTGCATTTGTTTTTTTTCCATCATTATAAGCACCATCAATCAAATCACAGTGAATTAACACCGAATTTATTCCTGAGGATATTTGAATGACATTATCACTGTAAAACGTCCCATTAGTTTCAATCTTTTTTGAGGAGAAACCCAATAACTCTCTAAATGAATTATTAATTGTGAAATCAACCTTGTAGTTATTTTTAACTTTAATCGTTGATTTTGAAGTATTTTTGAATGTTTATAACAATATTTTTTGGTTCATCACCCTGTTCTTTTATAAGACGAGCAATTTCGGAAGATATTTGAGAAATCTCATATGCTCCGGGTGAGACTGTTATCGTTTTGTATCCACTTCCCGGATTATAACTAAACTTGTCATTTTTCTCGGTTATATTAAATAAGGTATTATAAGTTTCCATGGACAATAAAGATGCCTCATATTCTTTTGTTGTGTCAAGTTGTAGTGGGTATGGGAATGAAGATGTGTGGTCGCTTGTTGTGAAATTGAAACTAAGGATTGTGCTTCTCATCTTATTTAATATGAGATAAAATGTCTTTATATTGATATTTATTAATTATTTTCATGTTCATCAACTGGCCTAAAATGGCTGATGCTTCATTAAAACAATTGTTATTTCCAGCCTTCTTACTGCCTAACAACAATAACAGTCTATTAACTAATTGCGATGGGTCATTTGGAAGAAAACTAACACCTGAGCCAAGGATACTTAAAGCCTGAATAATGTGTTTCTCCTTCTCATTCTTCCTACTTTTACCAGAAAGAATAACCCTATAATTTAGAGTGTTCAGCAGATCAATATATACTCTATCATCATTATTTTCCATATCCAATGGTTTATCAATATACTTTGATTCATCCCTCACAGTTGAACCTTGTCTTCCATCTTTTGTGAGAAGAAAAATTAATCTCGGAGTTAGTTTAACAGGAGGTTGAGCAGAACTCAAGAACCTTAATTCATCATTAAATATCAATACCTTTTCTTGAACAAGATGAAATATTGCTGGTTGTTCTGTTGGAATGAGTCCTGCTTTGGTTTTTTAATCTGCTGAATATTCATTGTTTTGAAGAGCATTCACAATATAATCAGGGGCTCGATTCATCTCTTCCAGTTGTTGAAATAATTCTTCATCATGATATTCTAATTCTCCAATATGCTCTAATTCTTCCTCCGTCATTTGACTGAAATCTTTTAACATTTGGAGCTTTCTGGGAGTATATTTTATTGTGGGAACTGTGGAAACATCTATAATTTTTTCTTGGGAAGTTTTTAAAAGTGGTTTAAAAAATTTCTCTTGTTTTCTTTCAAATGCTTCAAATGCTAGTTTTTGTCTGCGTTTCTTTTTTATGTCTTCCTGTTGTTTTACAACTTTTGAAACCAACTCTTGATGTTCCCTAAATCTTCTTGCTCTTTCTTTCGCATCCATTTATTTATTGAAAAATATCATTTAATATCTCATCTTGTTTCACAACAATATATTTATATTTTTCAGTCGTGTGTTTCATGTAATCCCCAAATTCCTTTTTACTACATAATGTAGAACAATTGTCTCTCCAAAAATTGTTTATATCTATTGAATTTAACTTGAATAAAATAAAAGTATTAGCATTGTTTCTGATGGAACGACGAGGAAGTTGAAAGTACGATTGACTAAGATAAATACAATTACAAGAAGAATGTCTCCCTCTTGTGTAGCAGCTGTCCATTACCGTTTGGTTTCTCTCATTAACACAATCATCAAAGATAACGAGGTTCTTTTTGGATTTATCCAAATCTTGGGGAGACGGTATATCATCCGTATTATCACTCAGAATACAAGTTATCGGTTTTGATTTCTTTTTACATCTCTGTGTATCACAAAATAGTTGTATTATATCTTCAATGTTAAAATCATTTAGGTTTTTTTGAAGTTTAAATAAACCGATTATATCTTCTTTTTGAAGACCAGCATTAAAACCTTGTGAGAGTAGTTGATACTCTGGTTGAAAACTCGACTTTGTGAAAATTATTAAATTATCATAATCTAAAAAGTTGGGAGTGAGGAGCATCTTTAAAAGTAAGCAGGTTTTTCCACATCCACTTGAGCCAACTATGAGGCATCTTAATGAATTTGGGAGATTTTTATGGTTGTCAAATTTTATCTTATTTTCCCAAATGGGTAAAAAATCATTCATTTATATATTTGGAAAACAGGTTATTTAATTTATTATTGGCTTTTTCGAAATTCTATATTTTATCCTAAGTTCAGGTTTAATTTCAAGATAATCCATTATTTTATTTATGCAATATCTTGTGTTGATATTTCCCTGAAAATCACATCCATGAATAATATATAACAACAATCCTTTGAACATTTCTCTAATACGTTCAGTTTCTTCCCTTGTAAGGAAAGGTGTGTTATCACCCTCGTACTTTACATTCATTTCTCTAATCAATCTTGTAAAGTAATTCATTTTTGGTGTAAATCTAAAAGAATTATTTTCCTTTTTATATTTTTGATTATCTTTAATAAGAAGATAATCACAGAATATACATTGTTTATCGGCTTTTGACTCTGTGTTTAATCCCCGTCTTTCACACGCAGGACAATTCTCAAATTTGTCATATGGAGAATCATGGAATTCAAGAGGCTCAAAATCGAGTAAACTATTCATATTTATAAAAGTAAAACTTTACTGAAACTGAAATTCATCTTCGATATCATCTTCGATACTTTCAGAATCATCTATACTTTCATAACTATCATTTGAACACAAACTCTCGGTGTCATAACTATCGTTTGAATGCAAACTCTTGGTATCATAATCACTCTCATAATCTTCAAAATCTTCAGTTGAATATTGACTCATTTAATTAGTAGAAAAAAACATTACCATCGATATCGATATACATTTTTTCATTAACAGATTCAACTGCTACATTTTTTATATTAAAGGTAATTTTAAAATGATCCTTAACTACAATTGAACGAAATGTCATTTCACCTGATATATTAACATCCTTTATTTCATCAGGATTTATATCTTTAGGGTTGTTGAAAAAAATACAAATTTCTCCTTGCATATTACAGATGGTCTTATCTTTTCTTTCTAAAGCTTCATCCATAAGGTTTTTTTATTTTTTGATACCTTTTCTTGTTTCATTGCTTTTTCTAGTTTTGAATATATTGCCAGAAGGAGAGGAGAAACTTTTGTTAGAGATACCTTAATTGATGTTCTTCCAGGTATACTAACTAAAAGCCCTTCCACTGAAGTAAATTGAAGAACTCATCATATCCACCATAATTGTTTTTATCCAATAGTTGTTATATTTATCTTTGTTCAATTTTACATCCTTGACATATTTCTCAGTATCTTCAACAAATGAAGAGATTGATTGAAACTTGTCTTTTGTGTCTTGAAACATTGTATTTATTAAGTGAAAAAGTTGGAGGATAAAATGGTTTTAAGCACAGATTCACCTGTAAAATAAACTAAATTTTCATCAAGAAAATTTAAGTTTAAGCACAGATTCACCTGTAAAATAAATGAAATTTTCATCAAGAAAATTTAGTTTAAGCACAGATTCACCTGTAAAATAAATGAAATTTTCATCAAGAAAACTTTAGTTTAAGCACAGATTCACCTGTAAAATAAACGAAATTTTCATCAAGAAAATTTTAGTTTAAGCACAGATTCACCTGTAAAATAAACGAAATTTTCATCAAGAAAATTTTCGTTTAAGCACAGATTCACCTGTAAAATAAACAAAATTTTCAGGAAGAAAATTTTAGTTTAAGCACAGATTCACCTGTAAAATAAACAAAATTTTCATCAAGAAAATTTTAGTTTCAGCAAAGTTTTATTATATAAATATGGTGAATACAACATACTGCGATGTTTGTAATCACGAATATAAACATTATAGAAAACACCTCCGAACCAACAAACACACATTTAATCTATTTCATAAAATATCTCCTCTTGAGTTGGAAAGAAAACATTGTGATATCTGCTCAAAGGATGTTTTGAAGAGTAGTTATAATAGACATCTTCAATCACAAAAACACAAGAAAAATGAGTTTAACGTAAAGGGAGACTATCATATTGAAAACACTGATGGGGCATTTAAAGGGCATATAAAAATAAGGATTTTTCAATTTGGAGAACCCCGTCCATCATCAATAGTTGAATCAATTGAAATAGTGAAACCTGATGTTGAAAAATTTATTAAAAAGACATTAAAAGAAATGAAAACTTTAAAGTTTTATATGGGAGTGAAAATGAATATGAAAAGACAAGATGAAGAACAAACTCCTGATATGAGAACAGATCTTCATTTTATAACATCATTTCAAGATTTTTTGAAGAGTGGGGTTTATGAAGAACTATCAAGACAAGAGGAGGATGTTGATAATACAGTGGTAGGAAGTGGATTCAATATTTAAAAATCATCTTTTTAGATATACACATTCTAAAATCAAACCCTCTTAAAGCTTCTTCTTATATTGAATTACCAAAAGAAATAAAACGAAAGAAGGCAGTTGTTAATATTAAGAATAATGATAATAAATGTTTTCTCTGGTCTGTTCTTGCTCACTTACATCCACCAAAATGTAATTCAGAAAGAGTAAAACAATATATGAAATATGAGAATACCTTGGACATTAAAGATTTTAATTTCCCAATGCCACTAACAGATATTCCTAAATTTGAGAAAAAGAATAATCTTTCTATTAACGTATATGGATTAATGGATACAAAAAAAGTTCAAATATTAAAAATTTCAAACAACTATAAAAATGAAGAAACACACATTGATCTTTTATATTTTAGTGTTGGAAAGAATTCACATTACACATACATCAATAATTTATCAAGATTAATCTCTTCTCAGGTATTCAGAACAGCAAACAAAATATATCCTTGTAAGAGATGTCTTAATTCATTTCATACAAAAGAACGATTAGAACAACATTCAAAATATTGTAGTAATCATAAATCAGCTGTAATTACAATGCCTAAACCTGGTGAAAAGATTTCTTTTGAAGATTATAATAAATCTATCATGCACCCATTTGTGATATACGCTGATTTTGAATGTATCCTTAAAAAGATAAATACTGCTTCTCCTAATCCAAAAGAACCATATACAAATAAATATCAAAAACATATTCCTTGTGGTTTCTGTTATTATATCAAATCATCTGTTGGAGAAAAGTATAATAAACTTGAACATTAGAGTGGAAAAAATGCTTCACAAGAGTTTGTAAAACGATTAGAAAAGGATTGTATAAGACTAACTAAATTAATGAAAGAAACAAATGAACCGATGAAATTAACCAAAGAAGAAAAATTAGAATTTAGAAAGAACAATATCTGTCATATTTGTGAGGAGGAAATTGAGGAGTCTAAAGTTAGGGATCATTGTCATCTTACTGGTAAATATAGAGGTCCCGCTCATTCCTGTTGTAATCTTAATTATAAATTGCCTTCTTTTATTCCAGTCTTTCTTCACAACAGCGCCAACTATGATACACATCTATTTATAGATGAACTTTCAAAAACACCAGGGAATATTTCTGCCATAACAAACACAAGTCAAAAGTATATTTCATTTTCAAAAATGATATTCACAAAACCTATAACTCGTATTCGGTTTCTTGATTCTTACACGTTTATGGGAACACCACTAGCCAACCTCGCATCAAATCTAAGCTCCACGGGCTCTTTTCCAAATCTTAATTCATTCTTTCCAAAAGAGGAAATTCTAACTAAAGAGGAAATTCAGATTAAAGAGAGAATTCAAAGTAAAGAGGAAATTCTAATTAATGAGGAAATTAATGAAGAAATTCTTACTGAAGATGAAATTCTAATTATACAGAAAATTCGAACAAAGAATGAAATTCTAACTAAAGAGGAAATTCTGATTATAGATGAAATTCTGATTAAAGAGGGAATTCTAACTAGAGAGGAAATTGAAACAAGGAATGAAATTCAAAGTGAAGAGAAAATTCTTACAAGTAAGGGAATTTATCCTTATGGTTATATGGATTCATTTATGAGATTTAAAGAAACACAACGTCCTGCAAAATAAAGTTTCTATAATAACCTTTATGAAGAAGAGATAAGTGATAAGGAATATAAACACGCACAAGAAATTTGGAAAATATTTAAGATAAAGAACCTTGGAGAATATCATGATTTGTATCTAAAAACAGATGTTTTATTGTTAGCTGATGTGTTTGAAGCTTTTAGATCACTCTGTCATAATAAAAATTGTTATGGATTAGATCCTGCCCACTATTTCACAGCTCCTGGTTTAGCTTGGAGTGCAATGTTGAAAATGACAAAACAAGACATAGATTTAGTCAGTGATGTAGATATGCTTTTGATGATTGAGAAGTCCAAGAGAGGTGGAATATCACAAGTATGTTCAAAAAGATATGCGAAAGCAAATAATAAATATCTTCCAAATTATGAGAGTGAAAAAGATAGTAATTATTTGATGTACTTTGATGCTAATAATTTGTATGGATGGGCAATGTCTCAATCTCTGCCTTATGGTAAATTAGAGTGGGTGGAAGAAAAGGATTATGAAAAGGCTTTGATGAATATTGTTATTTCTTCTCAAGAGGAATTGAATGACGAAGAAGAAGGTTATTATTTTGAAGTTGATTTGAAGTACCCGAGTGATCTTCATAATAAGCATAAAGACCTTCCTTTTGCATGTGAGAAAGAAACCCCAAAGAAAGAATGGTTCAGTGATTATCATAAAAGTTTTAATATTAAAGGCAAATCAACAGAAAAGTTATTAACAACATTCTATGATAAAGAGGGATATGTTTTGCATCAAAGGAACTTGAGACAATATTTATCTGCTGGGTTGAGAGTAGCTAAAATTCATAGAGTTTTAACATTTAAACAAAGTCCTTGGATGAAAAAGTATATTAAATTCAATACAGATATGAGAACAAATACAAAAGTAAAATTTGAAGGGGAATTCTATAAATTGATGAATAATGCTGTCTTTGGAAAGACAATGGAGAATGTTAGAAACAGGCAAAACATTAGATTTGCAACATCTTGGAAAGAAGCTTCTAGATTGATAAATAAACCAAGTTTTGAGAGACAAGAGGTTTTTTTCAGAGAACTTTTCTGCTATTCATATGAAAAAGGAAAGTATTGTCATGGATAAACCAATTTATATTGGAACAGCAGTTCTTGATTTATCAAAGATATTGATGTATGATTATTTGTATAATGATTTAAAGAAAGAGTATGGTGAAAATGTTTCATTGTTGTATATGGACACTGATAGTTTTATTCTAGATATAAAAACTGACGATGTTTATAAAGATATGAAGAAAAACATTGGAGTATATGATACAAGTAATTTTAGTAAGAAGAGTGAGTTATTTTCAAAAAAGAATGAAAAGGTTATTGGTAAATTTAAGGATGAGTTGGGTGGAAAAGTAATGAGTGAGTTTATTGGATTGAGAGCAAAGGCATATGCTTATAAGTATGGTGATCAGATTGATAAAAGGTTAAAGGGAATAAAGAAATATGTAATAAAGAAATCAATAACTTTTAGAAATTATTATAATTGTTTGATGAATAAGAAAGAAGAATATAGGAAAATGAATACAACAAGAAGTTATAAACATAAGATATATAGTGAAGAAGTAAATAAAAAGGCATGAGGAGCCTTTGATGATAAGAGATTTATTTTAGATAATGGAATAGATTGTGTTCCATATGGATATTGTATGATAGAGTGTATAAAATAGATTGTGTTCCATATGGGTATTGTATGATAGAGTGAATAGAATAGATTGTGTTCCATATGGACACAAGTTTTAACGATGGGAAGATGGGTTAGGGTTTTTAAGGGCTACCGCCGCGTTTTTCACAATATATAAATGGTCGAACCAAGTATTAGTCAAACTAAAGAGTGGAGAAAATCTCAGTCTTGGTATATAAATGGAAAACATAATGAATGTGAAAAAATATCAAATAAGTCTTATTGAAAAAATATCTAGAACAAAGGTAAATAAAACAAATATGCGAATCAATTTAAAAACCAATAAGTTAGAGGATGTAAAGAAAATAATAAATATGTTTGAATGGACTGAAAAATTTGATGGTTATCAATTGAACAATGGAAAAATAATTTACTACAATATCAAAATGATATGCAACTCAGGAGGTGGTCAGATGAGATCATTAAGATAAGTTTATCATTTCGTAATGGCACAAAAGGGGTATCTTAAAAAATATAAAGATTCAAATGTTTTGTTTTTCAATATTTTAGATGGGGATTATTGTGCAAAGAAAATTAAACTATTGAAGGAATTTGAGAATGAACAAATGTTTATAGGTTCAATGAGTGAGCTAAACAATATGCATCGGTTATTTGATAAAGAGTGTCCCGAGGCTTAGACGTTTCAGATATTTCTTTAGAATCACCTTTAACAAATCTTTATCTTGTTGTATGGGTTATTTGAATAGAGAGCCCCTAGGTTAAAAGGGGAGACAAATAAATATACCTTGGGCTAAAAAGGGGATTTATTTTTTAGGGGAAAAAAAAGAAAAATTTCATGGCTGAAAATCCCCCATTCATTTACATGGGGAAAAGTGAGCCAGAACCAGTATTCTTTCCCTACTGAGGCTATTCTGGGGCTTCATTGGGCCTCGAGACAGGACGCTAGTCTCTCCCTTAGTCCCCTCCAAAACAGGAACTTAGGGGTTGGGAGTAGATGGACAGGATAGGTTAGCCGGACAAAGACGATAAAGGGGGTGAGGGAGACGAAATTATAGAGAAAAATAAATAAAATAAAGAATAATAATAATATTTTTAAAAAGGTGGCTAAATTTGGTTGTTTTCTTGTTGCAAATTAAGGGAGTGGGTGTGGACAAAGACAGGCAGAGGCGATAGGTTGGGGGGGAGACGGTAGGTTAGGTCCGAGCCCGCTTCGGAGCGGCCGACACCACCGCACTCCATCCACAGAACCTCACGGACCATACCCGAGGCCGGCCAGCTTCATGTGCCGGCCTGTTGTGCTACAGTTGCTGGTCTGCATCTGCCTTGCCATGCCTCATGTGCTTGCCTTTGTCATGACCCCATGCCTGCTGCCCCTGTTTGCATTGCCCCCTGTGTCACCATCCATCCATGTGTCCCAGGACCATTGCCAGTGTTTGCAAGGACTGCCCTGCAGGCAGCCACATCACAGGGACTGCATTGTGCAGCTCGTGCATTTTGTGTTTTTGCATCCATCCATTCCACTGTGCCAGAGACTTCTTTCAAGGGTGTGTTTCCAAGGGTGTGGTCGGCCGAGGGTGTGGTTCCCTGGTAGTTAGACTGTGTGGGTATTGAGGGATATTGAAATTGGCAATTGACCCTACCCCACGTGGTCAACCTATTGGCGATGTTCGGTCGGATAAGGGACCCGTGACCTTTCAGATTTATCTGAAAGGTATGACCTAAATTCCGGGTGTTCGGTGGAGCCGACTCTACTGCTCCCCATTGCGGTCGTGCTCACCACCGAGACCCGGCACCACGACAGTACAACATGACACATGCACAGACAAGCAGGCAAGATGGCGAATTATATGTAATCTTTATTTCACGGGCGATTGAACTTTACGATGTCTCCCTGGTTGTCCTGAATTAAGCTGCAACCCTTTGGTAGATTGTCATTATTTGAACGTATTCATTGTTTTCATTAAATGTTACGTGTGTGGTGAATACCCGCTTTAATGTTAAAGGGATCCCACATGATATGCAGCGACGGCCTGACCAAACATTCCTTATGAACCATTTAATTGGAGTGCTTGCATGAGTGGCTAAAGCACTCATGCAAGCACTGCAATTGAGGGAGTAGTCGATAGCGGTACCGCACTACATCTTTCTGAGCGAATCGTTCACGCACTGCAGACGCTTTTGCCTGCCACGTCACTCTAAACTTGTGCTTCGCGCTCCACCGCCCACTCTGAGCGAGTGCTTTGCGCTCCGCGCCCACTCTGAGCGAGTTGTTGTGAAATAACACCGAATTTCTGAGTCTTTTGCTGCATCAACATGTTTTCGAAATTACTGAGACAACTCTCTTTTTCCACCCGTCACACGCTGCTGTTTATAAAGATTAATGTTTGTAATCATCTCCCTGAATAACTGTGTGTACATATATGTATATTGTATATACAGTATATATATATATATATATATATATATATATATATATATATATATATATATATATATATATATATATATTGTTGTGGTTGACCAAATTCACAAACCACCATTGAGGTCCCTTAGGTGAGATATCTCTGTAAGTATATGTGTAGTTAGGCCCAAACCCGTTGTCTAGAGGGAATAAATGTCATTCATGCGGGCTGCGACTCTTCAGGATAGCCGTTTTCTTTTACAATCTTTATTTTGGACCAGCCGCCATTATTACAACCACCAACCACAACGCCGCTTCACAACAACAACCACCAACCACAACGCCGCTTCACAACAACAACCACCAACCACAACGCCGCTTCACCACAACCGCCACGACCTTTACCGTCACAACTCGCCACCATCGCATCCACACCATCTCGCGCCACTCGTGGGCGCCGATGCTGGACTCGTGTAGGGCGCGCACCGAGCAGCGTGTTCAAAAACATCACGGACTTTCCACAGAAAACGGATCAAAAACGACTCACGCCCACTTTTGTTCCGTCCAATCGGTGAGCGAGGGGCGATTTGGCCCCGCCTCCAGGGCATTGGAGGGCGCTCGCTATATGCAAATTCATGGATCAAAAAGCATTCACGCCCACTTTTCCTCGGTCCAATGGGGAGCGAGTTAGAGAGGTGAAGGGTCGGAGGCAAAGGGTCAAGGGTGAAAGAGCGAAGCCACGGGGCTTATAAAAACGGCTGCGTTCGTCAGTCAAGTTGAGTTCAGTTGGAAGTTGAGTTGAGTGTGCGGAGTTCAAGAGAGTAGTCGGTGGAGCTGGAAAGAAGTAGTACTAGTCAGAGTGAAGAGGACGGAGCTGTGGAGAGGTGACGGCGGCGAAGGCGGACGAGGGGGTGCTCGCGTCGGTGCCGGGAGCGGCACAGGGAGAGGCCAGTAACGCGACCGAGGTCGAGGAGGAGACGCTCGCCGCGGGACCCAAGACAGGGTGAAATCCTCCTTCCCCCGAGCATCAGCAACCCCCTCCTGTTTCCCCCCCCCCCGCGCTGAGATAGTGCGACAAAGGGGGCCCCCTTCCCACCCCCTACCAGACACTGTCCGCGAGGCCCGCGGAGTTGAGGCACCACCGCCGCTCCGCGTCTCATCATCAGACGGGTAGGCCCGACACGGTCTCGGCCCCAGGCCCGCCTACCCCCCTCATCCTGGAGGGTGGTTCTCTTTTCTTTTGCTTTGGGAATATGTGTTGTCAGCGCCGTCTGTGAAGTAAAATTGTATAAGTGTTGCCGAGTGCTCGTGTAGTCGGTATTAGATCTGCATTGTTGCATTTGCTTTTTGTGTAATATTGCATTGTCTTCTTCTTTTACATGTGCTTTTGATGGAATTGTATATGTGTGCTTTCCGTTCATCGCGAAATAAATGTGAGTTATGTTGAACTGTTTTCCCGCTTCGCTTCGTCTTTTCTTTCATTGAATCTCCATCTTGCTTCACGTAAAGGGTTGGTCGTGGGCTAAAACGCCCGATAATTAATCGAACCGTCGAGGCCGACGAATAACACCGCTCGGTTATCCCGATAGTACGGAACGGGTCACTTAAAGTGGCCCGTGTCCGAAGTCGACCTGCGGCGAGGTGCGATCACCCGGTCTACCCTCCGTGTGGGTACTTAGGTAGGTCGAATTTGGCGAGCAACCCTATCCCACGCGGGGGCCGATTGGCACGATCGCGGTGAGACCGAAAGGTCCACCCGTGACTAGTTCCCGGCGTTAGTCCGAGAGGGTCACGACTGGATTGTCCGTCCGGTGGGCGACGTGCCGCGATTCGAGTTACGGATTCCTTGCCCGCCGGCGTGCGAACGGCCACGTAACTCGAATCGCGGCACGTCGCCCACCGGACGGACAATCCAGTCGTGACCCTCTCGGACTAACGCCGGGAACCAGTCACGGGTGGACCTTTCGGTCTCACCGCGATCGAGCCAATCGGCCCCCGCGTGGGATAGGGTTGCTCGCCAAATTCGACCTACCTAAGTACCCACACGGAGGGTAGACCGGGCGATCGCACCTCGCCGCAGGTCGACTTCGGACACGGGCCACTTAAGCGACCCGTTCCGTACTATCGGGATAACCGAGCGGTGTTATTCGTCGACCTCGACGGTTCGATTAATTATCGGGCGTCTTAGCCCAGGACCAACCCTTTACGTGAAGCAAGATGAGGATTCAATGAAAGAAATGACGAAGCGAAGCGGGAAACAGTTCAACACAAAGCACATTTATTTCGCGGCACACGGGAAGCACACATATACAATTCCACCAAAAGCACATAGAAAAGAAGACAAAAAGCAAATGCGACAATGCAGATACAATACCGACTACGCGAGCACACGGCAACACTTATACAATTTTACTTCACAGACGGCGCCGACAACACACATTCCCAAAGCAAAAGAAAAGAGAACCACCCTCCAGGATGAGGGGGTAGGCGGGCCTGGGGCCGAGACCGTGTCGGGCCTACCCGTCTGGTGATGAGACGCGGAGCGGCGGTGGTGCCTCAACTCCGCGGGCCTCGCGGACAGTGTCTGGTAGGGGGTGGGAAGGGGGCCCCCTTGGTCGCACTATCTCAGCGCGGGGGGAAACAGGAGGGGGTTGCTGATGCTCGGGGAAAGGAGGATTTTTACTCTGTCTCGGGTCCCGCGACGAGCGTCTCCACCTCGACTAGGTCGCGCCGTCGGCCTCCCTGGTGTGCAGCTCCCGGCACCGACGCGAGCACCCCCTCGTCTGCCTTCGCCGCCGCCGCCTCTCCACAGCTCCGTCCTCTTCGCTCCGACTCCAACTCCGAACTCTTCCTCCTGCGAACTTCCCAACTGCACTCAACTCCAACGCACACGACGAAGACTTTCTGACGAACGCAGCCGCTTATATCAGCCCCGTGGCTTCGCCTTTGACCCCCTGCCTTCGACCTTTCACCTCGCTCCCCATTGGCCCGAGAAAAAGTGGGCGTGAATGCATTTTGATCCATGAATTTGCATATAGCGACCGCCCTCCAACGCCCTGGAGGCGGGGCCAAATCGCCCCTTGCTCACCGGTTGGACGGAACAAAAGTGGGCGTGAGTCGTTTTTGATCCGTTTTTGGAGCGGAAAGTCCGTGGTTTTGTACACGCTGTTCGGCGCGCGCCCTGCACGAGTCCAATACCGGTACCCACAAGCGGCGCAAGAACGGTGGCGATGCGACGGTTGCGAGGTGTGACGGTAGAGGTCGTGGCTGTTGTGGTGAAGCGGCGTTGTGGTGGGTGGTTGATGTTGTGATGACTGTTGAGACGTGGTTGGTGGTGGTAATAATGGCGGTTGGTCCAAAATAAAGATAGTAAAAGAAAAACGGCTATCCTGAAGAGTCGCAGCACGCATGAATGACATTTATTCCCTCTAGACAACGGGTTTGGGCCGAACTACACATATACTTACCGAGATACCTCACCTAAGGGACCTGAATGGTGGTTTGCGAATTTGGTCAACCACAACAATATACACCAAATATGAAGCAGATTGGAGGAAGTTTAGGGGATCCTCAAGTTGGCACAATATTGATGAAATTTGCCAAACTGTAACTGACAACTTGCCGTCGAATATGCACAACGCAGTACACTTCACAATTAATATGGTTGTTTGATATTTTCAAAAACCACAGCAGTCATATAGGATGAAAGAATAGTTTTTCCAAGGAGACCGAGATGAGCTTTTTGACATTGCAGTGCAAAATGTCCTCTCCATAATGGACATAATTGTGCCAACTTGAGGAAACCATAAATATCATGGAATTTTGTCGCCCACGGAACGGACAATTTTGTCGTGACCCTCTCGGACTAACACCGGGAACTAGTCAGGGGTGGGCCTTTCGGATTCACCACGATCGTGCCAATCGGCCCCCCGCGTGGGATAGGGTTGTTCGCCAAATTCGACCTACCTAAGTACCCACACGGAGGGTAGACCGGGCCATCGCACCTCACCACAGGTCGACTCCGGACACTTAAAGCGACCCGTTCCGTACTATCGGGATAACCGAGCGGTGTTATCGTCGACCTCGACGGTTCCGATGAATTACCGGGCGTTTTAAACCCACTACCAACCCTTTACGTGAAGTAAGATGGAGATTCAATTAAAGAAAAGACGAAGCGAAACGGGAAAAACAGTTCAACATGAGGCACATTTATTCCGCGGCACACGGAAAGCACACATATACAATTACAACAATTATGCACCAAAAGCAATTGCAACAAAAGAAACACAACAATGCAGATCTACGACCGACTACGCGAGCACACGGCAACACTTACACAGTTTTACTTTACAGACGGCGCCGACAACACATATACTAAAAAGCAAAAGAAAAGGGCCACCCTCAACGACAAGGGGGCAGACGGGCCTTTGGGCCGCGAGACCGGGTGGAGCCTACCCGTCTTGTGATGAGCCGCAAATGTGGCGGCAGTGCCCCGACTCCGCGCTCCTCCGCGGGTTTCGTTGGCACTGCTTGGAATGGGGTGGGAACGGGGCCCCCCTTTCCGCACTATCTCAGCGCGGGGGGGGGGGGGAAGGGGGGAATTGTTGATGCTCTGGGGAAAGAGGATAGCTGGCTTGCTTGGGTCCCGCGACGAGCGACTCCACTGCGACCTCAACCGACTGACTCTCCTCCAGACCCGTCTTGACTGCTGCTGCCACACTCTGCCGCTGCCATACTTCTGCAACTCGCCCGAGCCCAAAAAACACTAAATTCGCCCTGCGCTCGGCGCTTTATAGTACGGCAGGAGAACCCATATGCAAATTTCTGGATCAGGATGAGCTCGGGGGCGGAGCCACGCTCGCCCATTGGACGGAGGAAAAGTGTGCGTGAACCTCCCCTGATCCTCAAATTTGCATATATCGATTCCACTCCGACGCGCCTGGAGGCGGGGCCAAATCGCCCCGCGCTTGCTGATTGGACGGATCGGAAGTGGGCGTGTATCATTCCTGATCCGACTTCTCCTCGGAAAGGCCGCACTTTGTACCCGCGGCTCGGCGCGCGTCTTGCACGAGTCCAGGACAGCCCGACGCCCGGCCATGGTGCCGTTTGGAATGGCGGTGATGCGATGTTTGCAGGAGCGAGTTGTGAAGGTAAAGGTTGTGGCTTTTGGCGTTGTTGTTGTTGTGAAGCGGCGTTGCAGTTGGTGGTTGTTGTGTGATGGCGGTTGAGACGTGGTTGGTTCAAAATAAAGATAGAACAGAAAAAAGGCTATCTTAAAGGGTCGCAGCCCAAATGAATCACATTTATTCCCTCTAAACAACGGGTTTGGGGCTAACTACACATGTACTTACAGAGATATCTCACCTACAGGACCTGAATGGTGGTTTGGAATTTCCTCAACCGCAACAATATATATATATATATATATATATATATATATATATATATATATATATATATATATATATATATATATATATATATATATATATATATATATATATAATACATACAAACACACACATGTATATTTTGTGACAGCCATGGGTACCGAGTGTATTATGAGGGGGTTCATCCCTGTTTCTCCTTTGAAGAGCTGGACCTGGGGCCACTGCTCAATTAATTTGTGGTACGGTGGGCTGTTTTCGAACCACGAACGCCAATCAGTTAACCAGGAGTTCCAGTGTCCACCATGTAATTTTCCATTTAACTCGAGGTCACGTGGCTCCCAGAACAGGGAGCTTGCCCTCGGCGATGCAACACTCTTATCTCGATTAGATATTAATTAGGGTGGCTGAGCATTTACTGCTGGTGCATGCTGACTATGACAGGTTAATTAGTTTGAGAACTACCTCCCAGTCTATCTTGGTTCGGACAATGTTGGATCAATGGAAGGAAAGGACAAGCACGGACAGGTTGAAACATCAACAAGGAATTTATTGATAAGGAAAAAAATAAATGAACTGAAGAACTTTTTATTTCCTTGTGGTGAAAATAGGTAAATTCAAATCAATCAAAATAATCTCAAAGAAGAAGAATTAATCAGGCATTCATAGAAAAACAGACAAAGAGCAGATGCTTAGCACTCTGCCTTACTTAACGATTAAACACGAGACAAGAGTACCCAGCAGATAATTCAGGGGGGGAAATAAATCCGGTCTTGGCTTACCAAGGCAGAAGTCATCATGCGTCCAATAAAATGTCCCAAAATGTGAGTGTGCCTTGGTCTGCTGCTCGCGCCCTGCCTCGCCGTGCACCCACCTGCAAGCAGGCTCTAACAGCAATCAACGTCACCCCCAGGAATCAGAGACGCCAAGAATCAGGTACGCCAAGAGCAGGTCCCGAGCGGAACCAGCAGGAACGGTCCAACCATCACCCACCATCAGGAGCTATCAGGAGCCGTAATCAACCTACAGCTGTAAGTAGCTGTAAGGCTGTCACCAACTCACCAGCTCACCAACCAACTGACAGGAAAGCGGTCCACCTGCCCTTTTTAGAGGCAACCAGTGTGGGCGAGCCTCAAGCAGACTTCAGCCAAATACACCTTGCCCATTGGCGCATCGCTACACGTCACCTCCAACCGTCAATCTCGCGATCATTCCTTCCTCGTTTAGCCCGACACGAACAAGAGCCAGCCAGCATCTAGAGAACTGCCAAACTTCGATGGAAAAGGTGGACATCAACGTCGGTGAAAGAGGTGGGTGTCGAACGTCAATGAAAGATAGGTAGGTGAGGTAAATGATCCACAGCTGTATTTGGCTATCAGAATAACCATTCACGAAAAGCCCGCGGTGTGCAAAATCAAATGTCCTGGAAGTCCAAAGTGTAAATAAATCGTCTCCCTCCAAGCCAATGTGTCCCGATGGAAATGGGGTACAATGAGCCTCCGTTGAGCTAACAGCTATCTCGCATGCATGAACTTGTCGTAAAGAGAAAAAGGCCATCCCATCAGAAAGGAAATCTGTTCTGTACCCTCCTCCAATGCATTAAAGTTAGAATCCTGCCAGACAAGGAGATGGGACTATCCTGGACATGCATCTATGGAAATAGTTGTCTGAGGACCTAAATGTCTGCATGCATTAGTCGGATCCGATTGTGAAATCCATAACAATATATTATTCTCTGCTCACATAATCGACTTCTTCTTGCATATCTTATCCAACAGGTTTATTTGAGCACACGACGTGGAGCCTGGGTGATCAATCGGATTTCAGACAATGGTTATCCACTCGACATTGTTACCATTCGTCGCTACCTGAACGTTATCCCTATCCCTGAGGCTCTGATGAACTTTCTTGCTGAACGAAAAATAAACAGCCGGTTTAATCATTCCAACTATGGTTTACAGGCCAGTCACAGGTAAGTGTTGCTTTATTTTATTTTTCTTTAAATGATCATAATTTTTGATTTGCACTTCTTACAAAGCACGACGTAGTTGGGTTGAGAAATGCGTGGCCTTTTTCCTGAAGAAATGCATGAACTATTTTGATTAAAAGCTGTGTTTTTTGTGTGCAAAATGGCCATGACGTTTTACATATCTATGATACAATTAAGTTAAATTTTATTTTGATTTCCTGACCGAACCAAAAATAAGTGACCCAATTAATTTGAGCATGTTTCATTATGCCGTCAGCTGATGAGGATCACCAAGATATGTCCCGTTTAAGGCCCAGTCACACCTTGATGTTTTAGCCAGCAATGGCAACGTATTAAAATGTATGTAAAGCGCTGGCTTACGTTGAACTTTTGATGTTTTTTTTTTAAAGATTCGGACGTATTCATAACGACTTGGTCTTATGCATAAAGTATGAGTAACGGACACAGAACGTTTCGTTGTGTTATAGATAACTTATACCAACGAATGCTGAACCTGTTGTCGGCCTTCACAACCTATCCCCAACGATAGTCAAACTTATGCATAGAGCGCTGCACGTATCGCCGACGATCACGTGGCGTAGCCTATTAAAAGGCCGCCGCACAACGATTCAAATCATAACCGCCGCAGAATTGGAAGTGTCAACATCGCAGTCACACCTTGGCGATCTTGCCAGCGTACGCCGACCTCTGAAAAATGCGTCTAAAACGCTGGCGCACGTCAAATACGGTATGGGTAAGTTTCGTATGCGTGAATAGAACGCTAAAGTACGCTATCATACGTCGTATTAATTGGAGTACGTCTTGTAATTTTAAACATGTTGAAAATTTTACGACGTACTTGCCGTATGACACACGCTCCGCATGCGATGGGAATAAGTTGTACGCGCAATATGCGATCGTTGACGCACGTTACTTGAAAGGTACTCATAAGTCGAAACACGTCAAGGTAATGGTTAGCGTCAGTGTTCCAGACTCCCGGTTTTTTTTTTTTTCTTTGGGAGGACGGTGTTCAGTGTACAGTGCGGTTACGATTTAAATTGTTGAGCGGCGGCCTATTAATTATATTATATTATAACTGCACTAGAAATCGAAGTGTCAAAATCATCATCATACCGAAGGAAGGAAGAAAAAAAAAAACCAGGGAGCCTGAAACACTGATGCTAACCATTACCTTGATGTGTTTCGACTTTGAGCACCTTACAAGTAACGTGTGTCGATGTGTGTCACCGATCGCGTAACGTGAGTACAACACGTTACTCATAGGTTAGAAATAAGTTTTGGGTACGCTAAGCATTACCTCGACGTGTTTCGACTTATGAGTAACTTACAAGTAACGTGTGTCGACGTGTGTCAACGATCGTGTGACGTGCCTACAACTTATGGCCAGCGTTATGCGGAACGTGTGAGTCATACGCTGACATAAGTCTTAAAATTTCAAGCATGGAGAATTTGAGGACAACCGAAAAGTACAACGTTTAAAGCCAGCGTACAACGACGTATGGCAGTGTTTTTCAGCGTGCTCTCAATGTTATCAAAATTTACCCATAACGTATTCGATGTGTATCAGCGTTTGAGACAAATTTTCCAAAAATCGGCATAAGCTGGCTAAAACGTCACGGTGTAATTGGGCCTTTACTGGCACTCCTGGCAGCAAAAATCTCATGAGGTGGGAGTCATCTCCACCCCCCCCCCCACCACCTCTCGTGATGAACGCTCATGCAGTCTGCTGGGAGTGGCCTACATGCCAGAACAAAGTTGGCAATAGGTACTGCTCGGGTTATAACCACGCACCTGTGGAATGACTTCCTGACCGTGCATGATCTTACCAATCATGATGTGGCCTTTGCACGGCACACACAAATTGATAAGCTGGATTTCTGAAACTTCAGTTCATTGACAAGAACAAGCCGATTGGATTTTGGTTCAGGTCCAGATGCAGATCTGGCCTATCAATGGAATGTAAAACATAAATTGTTCAGTCTGATGGAGGTATGCGCTCTACTGAGTACCGTTCTCATTATTTTATGGTTTTCCTGTCCTATAAAATCCCATCACCTGTCCTCAACAGTGATTTCAGCTTAAGTTTATAATATTCTTCGGATACAATGTGCAAATAATTCTGCCCTACGAAAAGTCTTCGGTACACATTCCTTATTTTCCATGGGACAAGTTGTCCATCACAGTGGCACATGCTTGCTGTGTACAGAGACAAGATAGAAGTAAATAGACATTAAATTTATTCATTTCATCTGTATAAAGCAAGTTTTACTCAGCGATTTATGCTAATATTCAACGATTTATTTGCAGAAACGAGGTCCTGGGTCTTGTACAACAATTAACGATGCCTCGAACCCAGGGAGCACACAAACGTTCCAATTTTCAAAGAGGACGAATTGTTGGCTAATCAGAAGGTGGAGTCAGCCAACGTCAGCTCGCTCAGAAGTCAGATAGCACAGAACCTTGGCATTCCACTTTTTACGGTCAATCGGGTGATTGTGCAATTCACCAGTGAAAGCAAGGAATCCACAGCTTCCCGTTCTGGTCGATCTGGGCCCTCAGAAAGGTGTCTTCAAGCAGTCAAGCGGTCTATTGAGAAAACTCCCCATTGCAAGGCAGCAGATGTTGCAAAGGAGGTCCAAGTTAGCCCAAGAACTGCCATGTTGTACTTTCATCAACTGGGCTACTTTCGGAGAGCAGCTCGGAGAAAACCTCTTCTTCGACCAGCCAACATTCAACGGAGAAAGAAGTGGGCTGACGAGATGGCCAACAGACCCTTGGAGTTTTGGCAAACGGTAATTTTCATACGGGTCCCAATTTGCTCAATTTTCTGAAAGTGGAGACGTTTGGGTCTGGAGACTTCCCAATCAAGAGTTCTCTTTGAACTGATTGCAGTGAACTGTCAAACATGGTGGTTTTTTCGAGATGGTGTGGGGAGAAATCCGGAGCGCTGGTCGGTCAGAGCTTGTGGAGTGTGTTGGCAACATCAACTCTATGATATAATTTCTATCCTCGAGGATGGATTCTCACCATCTTCTCCACTACTCAGATGGTTCCAAAAACATGGAAGGTGGAGCTCCATGCCACACTCCAAAAAAGACCAAAGAATGGCAGGACAGAAATGGGAACAAGCGAATTCCATGGCCAAGTCGGTCTCCTGACATGAATCCATTGAACACCTCTGGGCCATATTGGATCGAACTGTGTGGAAAAAGTCCAGGAAACCAACATCACGGGCAGAATTGCTAAACCTTTTGCAGAAGCCTGGGCAGAAAACCCACAAGATAAAAATTCAGAACTCATTAGTTCCATGCCTGAAAGACTAAAAGCTTTGAAATCTGCAAATGACAAGTCTACCAAATACTAGTGTAAGTCTTAATATGGATGAAATGCTCTTCAAATGTTCAATAAATAAATTCTTTAAAAATCATGGTGTCTTTACTTCTGTCATGTCTCTGTACTGTCCCGTAGAAAAAGAAAATACACCAATTGTCAGGTCAGGTCAGGTATGGGAGCATGTGCCAGAACAGCGCGTCGCTGCGTCGACTTTCTGCCGGTACTCCAGTGGTCTCCGTTTGGCCTTCCCCCAGGCAGATGCCAGGCCCATCCCCATCTCCTTGAGATGCTGGTCAACCTGCTGCAACCATGAGGCACGTGGTCGGCCCATTGGCCTCCTCCACTCACGAGACTCCTTCGGTGAGAGAATCTGGTGAGCAGGACCAGCGTCAGGAAAACGAGCCACATGTCCATACAGCCGCAACTGACGCTCACGGACTATGCAGGTAACAAATCTCATCCGAGTCTCTCTCAGCAACCGCTCGTTGGACACAAAATCTGACCAGCGACAGCCAAGGATTCTCCGAAGAGACCTGGTACCAAAGGAATTAAGTTTCCGTCTCAGATCATTGGTCAGAGTCCAAGTCTCGCATCCATAGAGCAAGACTGGAAGCACCAAGGACCTGAAGACTCGGACTTTCGTCCTCCCACATCGGTACCGGCAGCGCCGCACCCCATGATCCAGTGAATCAATGACTCCCCAGGCCCGACCCAGACATCTATTGACCTCTGACTCACAGCCAGCAGAGACATGAATATCACTGCCAAGGTAAGTGAATCTCTCCACGACCTCAACATCCTCACCACAAACAGACACAGACAGGACAGCAGCATCGAAGATGTCAATGAAAGCCTGGATCTTAGTTTTGAGCCAAGAAACCCGTAATGCCAGCAGCTCAGACTCCTCATTCACCACCTCGAGGGCCCTCAAAAGGATATCTAAAGTCTCCGCAAAGATGACTGCATCATCTGCGAAATCAACGTCCGAGATCTTGACATTCCCAAACGACGCACCGCAGCTTGATCTTTCCGACATCCTCCCTAAAATCCAGTCCATACAAGTGCTGAAAAGTGTGGGGGCCAGTACACACCCCTGACGAATCTAGTAACAACTGGAAATAAGTCACAGTTGGTACCACCACACTTCACAGCATTCTCAGTGCCAAAGTAGAGTTCAGACATCAGATCGATCAGTTTTGGTGGCACCCCACGAAGACCAAGAATCCTCCAGAGGGCATCCCCATTCACTGAATTGAACGCTTTGCAGAGATCAACATAGGCTGCAAGCAGCCCCTGCCGAAACTCTCGTCTGTGTTCGGTGAGGACCCGAAGAGCAAGGATACGGTCAATCGTTGACCCCTTTGGTGTAAAGCCTGACTGCTCTGGACACTGGTGCTCAAGCAGATGGTGGCGAACCCAATCAAGAATTATCCGAGCAAAGACCTTGCCCAGCACAGAGCAGCGTCACCCCTCGGTAGTTGTTGCAGTCTTGGTAATCACCCTTCCCTTTCCAGAGAGGGAAAACAAGGCCCCTCTTCCAATAAGTTGGGATGATGGCTGTATTCCAGGCAGAACACAAAACTGCATTCAAGGACACGAGTACAGCAATTCCACCAGCCTTGAGAAGTTCAGCATGGATGCCACAGATCCCTGGAGCTTTACCCCGTTTCAACCAGTTCACCACAGCCCGTGTTTCCACAAGCGAAGGTGGACCACAGTTGATTCGAGGGTCAGCAACAGGGATTGTAACACCCTTGACATCCAACTCGACAGCTGGGGGATCAGCCTGGTACAACCGCTCAAAGTAACCGGCCCAGCGGGCCTTCACTTCAGACTCCTCTGTCAAGAGCCTACCACTCTCTGCTCTAACTGCAGTGCTCCGAGGGATGGGCTTGGATGAACGCAATGCGCGAATTCCCCTGTAAGCGGGACGAGAATCACCTGTCCACAGGTGATGCTCTACCCCCTCACAGATTCCTCGCACATAGGCCTCCTTGTCCACCCTTAGTGCACGTACAGTTTTACACCTCAGCTCCCTGAACAGCTCAGCTCTGCCATTCAGCCTGGCCCTGTGACTCTGGTCAATGGTATCCAGCGATGAGCTTGTGGGCGCTGAAACCATGAACCAACCACCCTAAGTCCATGACTTCTTGCAAAATGAAGGAACTTAGTGCTATTCTGGTTCATAGTTCCAGACCCATGGGGAACAACACGTCTCATAACCATCCCTATCAGTTCCAGTCAATGCATTGAAATCCCCCAAGACTAGAAGTGTATCTCGTCTGGGGAACTGATCAACCACTGACTCGAGCGTGGCGTAGAATGTGTCCTTCACGGTGAGGTCACTCGCCTCAGTCGGAGCATAGACAGAGACCAGGGAAATGACACCTAAGGAGTGACGAATCCTTAATCTCATAATACGCTTGTTGACTGGTGTTACCTCAATTATCATTGGGGTCAGCTTATTGGACACAGCTATAGCAACTCCTTGAGTATGGTAACCATCATAGCGACCAGACCAATAGTAGGTGTAACCACCCACCATTATCTCGCCGCAATCCGGTCTCCGAACCTCAGAGAGAGCTGCAATACCGATGTCCAAACGCTTGAGCTCAGATGATAACAGAGACAGGTGATCATTCTCTCTTAGGGATAGGACATTCCAGGCATCCACCCGAAGGGACCACCTCAGGTTAACCCAAGGAGACCGCCGTCTGGTGGACGACACTTCAGCACCACTCCGACACACTCTCATCGACATCGACACACTCCGATGTTACCCCATGGTTTCCCTCCTATCATCAAAGATTGGGGGTCCCGGAGGCTTTGCCCCAATCCCGTCATCCGGTGAGCTGCCCTGCGAAGGGAAGCTGCACAGGAGGTACTCCCACAGAGTGGGTTTTCAGATTTTTTTGCGTTTTTGTGTTTTGCGGAATGAAGGGTTTTACGGTGGCCGGAGTGCAAATCCTGCCACCAACCTCCTAATAAAAAATACCCCCAAGAGGGAGTGCCGGTCATCTCTGCCAGAGGTTGAAAGTAACTCCTTGCCAGACTGGAATACGGGCAGTTCATAAAGTATGTACGCTCTACTTCCGGGTTTCAAAACCACCCACCACCCTCTGTATGCAGCCAAGTGACCACCCACCCACCCCCCTCATACATCGCTAATCGCTTGCAAAGCCAGCAGTTCCTTATGAACCGATGTTTGTAAGTCATGACGATGCAGTCCCTAACGGTGTAATTTACCTTTTTCTTTTAATATCACAGCACGTCATTTTTGAAAATAAAAGTACAAATTGACATACAAGACAATGTTATTGTCATAAATGAAAGTAAGTGCGCATATAAACTTGTGTTCCATTGTTTTCATTAAATCTGACAAAAGCTTCAAAGGTAATATTTGTCTCGGAGAGTTCCGGTTCTTAAGTTAATACTTTTATTTTTGTATGTACTTTATGAACGGCACATACGGGGAATCAGAACGAAGTTTGAAGGGCTATAAAATCGGAACGAGAGCAAATTTCAAAAAAATGGTTCGTGTTGTTCTAGATAATAGTCCATAGTATCTGAATCACTCATAACATTTGATCTCTCTTGATAAATGAGGGAGGAGATACGATTTGAAATCGACGATTTTCGCAACTTTGACAGCCTCGTGATGTTCACCTCGACCTTGGACGACCTTGAAAGTTAGATCGTTGTGCATGTCTCATCGACCTCTATCCATTCCACAATTGGTTATTTGTCTCCACTCGGTTTGATTGTGGACGGACGGACGGACGGACAGACGGACAGCCTTTGAGACTGGGGTTACTAGGTCATCTCTACTGAGATGATAGAGATGACCTAAAAAGTAACCCAACTGCAGGAGGACGTCCGCAGACACAGTTGGGCACTAGATATGGATGGCCGTTGGCTCACAAGGAGCTCCTCCGCCCTTTGACAGGTTTTGTTTTTAATCCTGCTGAGTGTCCATATCCAAGCACTCTCCTCACCAGAAAACCTGGTGGGGGAGACGGTTTAGTCGCCGACAACCCAACCATGGAACATGTTAGTACAGGTTTACATGGTGCCTGTAGCAGGTCACATATCTAACCTGACCTGACAAGAGATCTAACGAATTGTGATGAAATAGTAATAGTCCGGGAGCCAACCTGTGTACGAGGCTGTTTTAGGGTTGGACCTTACAGCCTCTGCTATAAAATTTTACACCCCCAGGATGTTTAGATATATGTTTGCAGTTCATGAAAACCAATGTTGGCAATTCATAAGCTCTTGCGAAAAATTTTGGCGGCCGTTTTTGTTTGAGGAAGATTTGAAAAATTTGATAAAACAGCAATTGTCAATAAAATTTCTAAAAAAATTAAAAAATCACATTCATGAAAAATAAATGTGAACTAAATGTAAGAATTCAATCAGTGCATTGTAAAATGACAAAAAAAATTGCCTTTGTGAAAGTAAACCTCGTAAAAGTACATAATTTTGTGAAAAATGCCTTAAAAATAACGTTTTTTGAAGATGGCCTTTAGAACTTTTCTTATCATAGGCAGATGCTGCATTAGAATACTAATTTCTCTTAATGTGATATGAACATGGTATCCATGGCTAATTAAAACAGCAAATTTGATTGAGTTCTATCAATTTTTAAAGAGAAAATTAACATTTTTGTCAACCAAAGTTACCCCTACCCCCAAAATCCTCTTACTCTATTGAACACAGTTCGGTTAAGGTTTGCTGGATCCAGGTTGGGTACTTCACAGTTCACTCTTCCAAAGGAAAATTCAATGGTGTTTGGAGTGACATGGCCCTGGAGCAGACATACAACAATGAAGGGAAGACATCTCTGTTCAAACGCATATCTCAGGCACCAGCTGCTCGAGATAAATATGTGAAAACAGCACCATTTCTCACAGCTGTATCAGAGAACATAAAGTCTATGGCTAATCTAGGCCAACAGGAATCTACTCATCATGGAGAAACACAGAAGCAGGCAACAGAAGAACATATGCATGTTGAGGAGATCAAGAAAGTGATATGCCAGCAGATGATAAACCCATTCCAGTGTAACAACCAAGTGGTTCTGCTCAATAGAGCAACTAGTGAGAAGGCTGCTTCAAAAGACTTGGTCCATGCTCAAGCTAAGGGCATGGAAGCCATTATGAAAGCAGAAGAGGTGGTCTCTATTAAGATTGAACCACTGAAGCTGGTAACTTTCTCCTCACAGAAGAAATCAAAACCATCAAGGAAACAGAGTTTAATCAGGATCTATCAAGATGAGACTGCAGCTACACGTGTGCTGTGTTTCTATCGAGATGCCGACCCAGTCACAAGACAGATTGCATTTTCCCATGAGTGGACAGACTATCCATCATCACTGTTTGAGGTTGATCCACGCTTAGCACAGGGGGTTGTAATGCGCAAAGGCAACGAGTCTGATTTCGTGGCAGTGCTAATTGCTGAAGCTGAGCAGGATGTTGTTTTACAGCTGCCATCATTACCACAGAGTGACCTATACACAGTTTATCTGGTAGACACAATGGCATTTGTAAATAAATACCAAAAAATGGGTGCGAAAACATTTGGTGAACTTCCCCAGCTGTATCTTCGCAAGCAGGTGTATCCTGCAGTTGAAACCTGAAATGTGCAACTGTGTCAACATCATTGGTGATCAGTATGATTTTGATGATAGCCATACTTTGAAGGGTGATGAGCAGCAGAGGAGAAACCAGACAGACCAGGCAAGACAATTCTCACCATCCAAGAGTCTAGAAATTCCGGACTGGAATTTATTCATGAAGAATCCAAGAAATAAAGGAAATCTTCAGAACTTCATTGGCACTTCCCTTTGTGAGAGTCCTGAAGCTATTCCAGATGGAGTGACCATCATTCTTGGTAGTATGATGGAAAACAAAGGTCACACTCTTTCCATCACATCAGCATCAAGTTCAGTTCTGGACTTACCTTGTGAAGAACATGAAGAGGCAGACACAAGGATTATTGCTCATCTTGCGTATTGTGTGGAATATCTTGATCACCATCGAGCTGTTGTGCATGCAACAGATACAGACATAATTATGCTGTGTATATATCACTTCTGCTGCTTGAACACATTGCAAGAACTCTGGATACAACGGCAGAATCAATACCTACCTATTCATGAGCTGGTAGAAGTGTTGAGCAAGAAGTACCAGAAAATCCTCTTGATGTCGCAGCTACACTTCTGTGCACATATGTGTTGTGTGGATGTGACACAGTGAGCTACCCATTCAGAAGGGGAAAAGAAGAGGTCAGGTCAGGTATGGGAGCATGTGCCAGAACAGCGCGTCGCTGCGTCCACTTTCCGCCGGTACTCCAGGGGCCTCCGTCTGGCCATCCCCCAGGCAGATGCCAGGCCCATCCACATCTCCTTGAGATGATGGTCAACCTGCTGCAACCATGAGGCACGTGGTCGGCCCACTGGCCTCCCACTCATGAGACTCCCTCGCTGAGAGAATCTGGTGAGCAGGATCAGCGTCAGGAAAACGAGCCACATGTCCATACAGCCGCAGCTGACGCTCACGGACTATGCAGGTAACAAATCTCATCCGAGTCTCTCTCAGCAACCGCTCGTTGGACACAAAATCCGACCAGCGATAGCCAAGGATTCTCCGAAGAGACCTGGTACCAAAGGAATTAAGTCTCCGTCTCAGATCCTTGGTCAAAGTCCAAGTCTCGCACCCATAGAGCAAGACTGGAAGTACCAAGGACCTGAAGACTCAGACTTTCGTCCTCCCGCACAGGTACCGGCAGCGCCACACCCCATGATCCAGTGAATCCATGACTCCCCAGGCCCGACCCAGACGTCTATTGACCTCCGGCTCACAACCTGCGGAGACATGAATATCACTGCCAAGGTAAGTGAATCTCTCCACGACCTCAACATCCTCACCACAAACAGACACAGACAGGACAGCAGCATCCAAGATGTCACCGAAAGCCTGGATCTTAGTTTTGACCCAAGAAATTCGTAATCCCAACGGCTCCGACTCCTCATTCAGCACCTCGAGGGCCCCCAAGAGGATGTCTAAAGTCTCCGCAAAGATGACTGCATCATCTGCAAAATCAAGGTCTGAGATCTTGACATTGCCAAACGATGCACCGCAACTTGATCTCTCCGACATCCTCCCTAGAATCCAGTCCATACAAGTGCTGAAAAGTGTGGGGGCAAGTACACATCCCTGACGAACTCCAGTAACAACTGGAAATAAGTCAGAGATGGTACCACCACACTTCACAGCACTCTCAGTACCAGAGTAGAGTTCAGACATCAGATCGATCAGTTTCGGTGGCACCCCACGAAGACCAAGAATCCTCCAGAGGACATCCCGATTCACTGAATCGAACGCTTTACAGAGATCAACATAGGCTGCAAGCAGCCCCTGCCGAAACTCTCGTCTGTGTTCGGTGAGGACACGAAGTGCAAGGATACGGTCAATCGTTGACCTCTTTGGTGTAAAGCCTGACTGCTCTGGACGCTGGTGCTCAAGCAGATGGTGGCAAACCCTATCAAGAATTATCCGAGCAAAGACCTTGCCCGGCACTGAGAGCAGCGTCACCCCTCGGTAGTTTTTGCAGTCTTGGCGATCACCCTTCCCTTTCCAGAGAGGGACAACAAGGCCCCTCTTCCAGTCAGTTGGGATGATGCCTGTGTTCCTGTGAAAAGAAGAGCGGCACAGGTTTCTCTGGGACTGATAGGAAACCTTCCCCACCTTGTTGATTTTGGAAGAGATAGTGAAATGGCAGCAACAGAATGTGTCATTGATGAGGCCAGAGTATACTGGACTGCTCTGCATGGCCAAAAAGGGTTCAGCTGTTTGGATACCCTCAGGCAGCATATGTTTGTCTCTTCAAAATTAGACCTTAGGTCACTGCCAGCAACAGAAGATGCGTTTTACTTCCTTGTTTTAAGAGCATTGTATCAATTGCTTCTGTATAGACGTGCACATCTCAGTGACCGAGCACTTCCCCCAGCCACAACATTTGGCAGAACCCTTATCAATGGAAAACTGGTCCCAATTCTCATGTCTAAGCCAGCCAAGCCAAACATAGACAAAACGGTGTCTTGCATGTGCAAATTATCCAAATGTCTGAAACGATGTTCATGCAAAAAGGCTGCTGTGCCTTGCTGAGTGACATGCATATGCCTTGGTCAGAGAGGTTCATGTGGTGGAGTTGTTTCAGAGAGTGACTCTTCCTCTGAAGAGGATGTTTCATGTCACAATATTGTGTTAATCCATTTCTAATTTTATCTTCCTTAAAACCATGGCATGTAAAAGTATGTTCTTGTTCCTGACCCCATTGATAGTCAAGCATTTCTGAGTTACATAAATCTTTTGTTGTTTGACATATAACCTTGTCAATTGAAGGTAGGTTAAATCTACACCAATTGTGATATTGTAAATGAACTCCTCTTTAATATGAGGGGTCATTTGTGTATATAGGTTTAGTGGTTATGATTTTAGGACAATATGAATTACCCCTACCCCCATCCTACATCTTCGCTTTTGCCAACATTTTGTTATCAGAGGGGGCTCGCAAAAGTGTTGACTGTGTTGTTGCGCAAGAGTTTCACCATTGCCAACATTGGTTTTCATATACTCAAAGGGTGTCTCTTTATGAAAATCAACACAAAAATTTTATAGCAGACCGGGCAATTTTTTTTTTAATTTTGATCGGTTGGCTCCCGGACTATAAATGTCCTAAAACATAGGATCAGGTTTTTTTTTTATAATTTCTATTGTAGAAAACATTAAATTTGGTGGAAAATTATAAAGCAAGACAAATACTAGAAATTGAAATCAATCTGAATATCCCAGCCAAAGACATACTGTCATGGTAAATTTGAAAAGGATGGTTAAACATTGGTCTTAACATCAATTTTGAATAATATCAAGTTTCTTTCGCTGTCAAGTGAAATCCTGAAAGGTCGGCTCGAACAACTTCCACTGAATAAAGATGGAATAAAATGAGTTGCCTTATTTTATAATATGGTGACTGACAAGGACTAATTACTCCGAGAGGACGGCGTACTTTTTTTAGGGACCACGATCACAAGTCACCCCTAAACTTCCTGCAGGATCCCACGCCCAGTTGTTTTACCATGCACAAAAGCCCGAGTGTGAGCAGGTACTCTGCCGGCGATTATGCAACAGACTTTAGTCAGTCGGCCGAGCGGAACCAATGTCAGATAACCGATCACTGCTGGCCAAACACCTCGGCAGTCTTACACCGCCATCAAAACAGACAGAATAAGTCAGGACACTATTTCTTGAGGAAATGGCTTTTATAGTGCTGCAGAATGGTGCCACATAACAGAACAATTGTGCATTTTGGGTGAAAAGCACGAAAATTGGCACAGATGTAGCTTTTAATGTGCTGAACATTTTTAGATATGGGGCCATTTCAGTTTCTTTCCAAGATGGCCGCCACTGAGTAAAAAACTGCTTTCTGACTTGTTTATAATATTCAAATGTACCAATTTCATATTTTTCATGCTCTTTAACCGTGATATTGCATAATTAGTTTCTATACTGATGTTTACATATTTCAACAATGCAACAATTTTAAAAATGGCGCAGAAATCCAAGATGGCCACCTTGCTTAAGCTGTTGAGGAGATCTACCTCCATATCTTGTGCAGTGTTATCATGAGACTCAACTATGTCTTTCACATGACTGCGCCACCTATAAAGCAACAAGAAATAAGCATATAGGCACAAGCAGTGCGACAGTTCAGTGTTCACATTCACAATAATCTACTAGTATTCGAAATATAAATAAATATGTGTTGGCAGATGCACAATAAGCGAGGTCCTACGACTAGAACATATTGAACTCACCTGGCATTGTCCTGCAGTGCTGTATACATTCTTTCATATGAAGCAGGCGGGAGAACCGAAACTTCTAGTACTGCTGGTTTTTTTTGTATGTAGGGAAGCCGGTGGTATGCTGGTGTATTCCTCTAGCAATTCTGTAAGGACTTCTCTTTAGACTCACTTTGCCGGAGGATCTCTGTGTCTCTCTCTACTCCATGGACATCATTGTTCGGGTGCTGAAAGAGGGATATTCCTGTGCCATGATATGCCCCTTGAGCAGTCGTGGAAGTAGGATTGTGGTCTATGTTATCAACTGCACTTGTGGTGAATAGACCATGGCGTAAGTTTTCAGGACAAACAACATGTTCTGCTTCATATCTTGCACGAACTTCATTACCCAAATCCTTTGAAATGGCAAGTACTCTGTCATATGATACGGAGAGCCCAATGTCATACATTGTCAATCAACTCACGCTTTCTTGTCCTGGCATGGATGAGGAGTCCGATGTAAATAGCCAGGGATGTCTCATGATCCACACTGTGGTAGTGAGAGGTGGATCCTTCACGACGTCGAATTACGACATTTTGGCGTATAAGCTGCAAGACAGTTAGTATCACCTGGGTATCAGTGGCATTGCTTGATTGCTGCACTGTGTTTGATCCACCCATTATCATCCCAACGAGGGTCGTCAGAGACTTAGAAACTGATTGGTGCTGACACTCCTTGGAGAATTTCCCCATAAATACAGACTTTTCAAGCTTCAGAATCTCCTTACGAACGATTTCAGCTGCCTTTGCCAACACGATGGCCTCCTCGTCAAAGTCACTTTCAAATGCCCTCTTTAGTGCCAGTCCGATGTCATCCTGAAAAGCAAGAAGAACGTTCCTGCCTTGTTTGTGGGCTTGTAAGTCTGGTATGTTGGCTAATATTCGTTCTTTCAGTCTGGTCGAGTGTTCTCGAGTAGATGTGTCTGCTCCCAGGTCATTTAGTCTTGAAGTGTAAATCTGATTTAAATCTGCTAGTTTGAACACCGGTGCAACATCATTCTCCATGCTTTCTGCACGAGTCTTCAATATACGAAAGCATCTCCGCCAGGACAATGCTGTGCAGTTGTTTATCAGAAGAACTTTCTCCACTCTCAGAGCAATTCACCGACTCTGCTTTCTTGAAGAGTGTTTTTAAGCAATTGCTGTGGTACATTGCATATTGGGACATCATATCTCCAGCGCTCAATTTGGCAACTAACATATGGTCTCGCACAATTTCTGCACATCGCCGAACATTTCTGTCTGGTTTCTTCGTCGATGCCTTATGGAGTTTATCTGATTTTTCACCTCAAAAGAAGCAAGTGTCTTGCTATGTTCTGGCTGTACCACTACTGCTGTAGCGAGTGACTTTCTTTTTTGGCTAGTCACTGTTGGTTTCGCACTTATCTCTTTTCCTGTTTTCTACCCATTGAAGTTTGGTATTGTTGTACTTATCCTTGCATTTTTTGTGTCATTTAGCTGCATTAGACTTTAGAGTTGAAGCAACTCCTGTTCCATTGTCTAACCTTGATAAGTTTATCTTATCTGGAAGACTGAAGCTCTTTGAATCTTATCAAATTACCTGCAAGATTATCATAAAGTGTACCAATGTCAATATCAGTTCTCTTTGAATCAGCTAGGCATCACAGTGGTTCTTTTGATGTCTCTTGACACAAATTGAGTTTTGTCCAATCTATTGGCGATGATGATTTAGATGTTGAAGGAGTTTCTGGACGTTGTCTGGGGTCTAAAATCTTGAAGGATTCAGCCATTGTTGGTATTTTGATTACTACACCACCACCACAGCTTCTACAACTAACAACAGCATGCACTGTGATATGGAGATACTGATCTGAAAGAAGAAAATGAAGGATGAATGAATGAATGAATGCGTGCGATATACACAGATTAACTGGAAGAACGTTAACTGTGATGCATGGTACAATTACCACTTACAGTTTCATGTTTGTCACCATTTTATCATGTAGCAGCAATTTTTAATTTGAAAGCCATCTTGGTTAAGAAATGAAGAAGATGTGAAACTTAAGGTAAAAGTTAGTGACATTTCACATTTCTGGTCAAATTTCCAACCAATCATAGGAAATATATTCCTTTATATGGTTGTATCGGTAATTTCGCCCATGGCGGCGGCCCTTTTGAAAATGACCGCCATATTGGAAAAAATTCAATTGGCCCCATATCTAATACTGGTCAGGAGGTAAAACACGACAACTGTGCAAAGTTTCATGCTTTTCACCAAAAGTGCACAATACTTCCACCATTCTGCAGCACTATTAGTGGCAGTCATCAAAATGCAAGTACTTACAAGGACAGAGAACAATGAAACGACATGCATGTACAACAATTAATGACAGCATGTGTACTTTCTCAAATTATCCCCTGCATGACATACACATCTTCAGAACATTTTCCGTGACTTAGCACTGTCCAGTATGCTGGCATCATGCATCCGATGTGGAAGGGAGAGGATGGGTGATTGGCAAGTATGATGAGATGAGGGCAGAAAGAGATAGATGGGGATAGATCAGACCCCTGCACACCTCACACTTGTTGATCCTGACTCACATGTCCTGACTGAAACCGGAACCCTCTGTGCTCCGCTCCTGCTTCTCGTACAGCCGCAGCTCCAGCATTTCCTGGTCGGCCGGTGACATCACTCACACCACGTCTTCAATGTGTCTATTGGCGGGATGCCTGGGTGAAGTAGAAGAGGCAGAGGATCCAGCTACGCAGCCAGCGGATGTGGGCGCGTGAAGGTGAAGATGCACAATAGCAGAAGGCGAAGACACAAGGAAGACAGAAAAAGGACAGGGACAGAAAATGCCAGAAAGAACAAAGAAAGAAGAACTAAGTGTGAAGCAGACGATGAATGGTGAGAAATGAATAGACGAAGGGGAGTGACAAAAAGAAACTCTTCGGGTTGGATTCATGCCACCAGAGAACGTAGCTATTGACTTGCTCCAAAGTCTGAATGAACGAGAAAAGTGAAAGGAAGGACAGAGAGAAGGACACAAAGGACCCTTCTGCATGTGAATGAATAAAAAGATAGTGAACAGCCCAACACAGTCCGGAAACCCTCTCAAACTCCAAATCTCTGAGCTTCTCAGTGTTTCCCCCCCTTTCTCAAAGAGGCTTTCTGCTCCCCTTTTATAGAACATCCAACCCCCTTTGATTAAGCCTCACCCCCCCCTCATCCATTGGAGGAGCCACCTTGGGTTTGGGTTTTGGCACAATATAATTTTGCAGGCGTTCATAATCATGAAACCTGTTTGAAGCGGTTTCAGGGGCGTCTGAGGAAAATGTCCCTCTGATGCTGTGAGATATGACAGATGGCTTGTAGAATGATGAAAATGACACACATGGGATATCTACTACACAATCACAATGCAGACCTATCAACACAAACTTTAAATAATTAAACTAAACGGTATACGATGAAATAACTGCTTCAACTATGTGAGGATCTCCATTGGACTCCCCAAAACAATAACAATACATTCCAGAGACCACTCCAAATGCTGAACATCTTTTGCATGTTATTATCTTGCCAAAACAAAGTTTTTGCAAGATATGTTAGTCAGCTTGTATGTTTTTTTTTTTTGTTTGTTTGTTTGTCTGTAATCATGTATAAAAAATTCTACAGAGCACAGTTATCCTTGGAAATTTTTGTAACTTCGCATATCAGAGGCCTATAGAGGTCTCTTTCAGTGCACAAAATTTTGAAGGTCAAAGGTCAAGGTCACTTTGGCGCAAATCAGGGGAGTCGATGAAACCCCTATTTTTTGAGTAATTTTGATCGGATCGTCTTCAAACTTCATGGGAATATAGTTCATGGGCTGGCGCTCAGCTGATTAATTTTTGGTGGCGATTGGCCTTGACCTTCATGGTTAGCGCCTAAGGTCAAACATATTTGACCCCAAGGTCAAATTTTCAAGTTTTAGGAACCATATCGTGTAGTACCTCAAATTGAACACCTCGATGAGTGCTTTCTAGATATGTCAAGCTTGAGACATTATGACGTCATTTGGTGACGTTATGAGGCAAACGCATATTTTTCATGGTTACTCTGTAGAACGATTCTCATTGGAATCTCTCGTCGGCAGATATTCCTCAAGGAGTCGCTCCTGGTGGATAGCAGCTCTGTTCACCTCAGTGTGACCTTAAAGAAGTCACACGTGGTCACCTTTTGGCAAGATACGGGTCACCCTGCGGGTGACATTGGTTTATTTATTTGTTTTGAAGTTGCAGCTATCACTTTTACAGTATCTCAAACAACAATTTAAACACACATCCATTTGCACATGCTACTTTACACTGTGTAACGACCTTCAACCTTCAATCAACTCAGAAACACAAATTTTCAACACATTAAAATGAAAGAAGGTTTACTTGTCTCACAACACCTCTGGAGATGTCGATCGAGCTGTTATCAAGGATGATTGATGGTCGATAGCATCTCTGTTGGGGCAGAGCCAAGATGGAGGGCAGGACCATGGCCAAGTCAGGCTTCCTTCCTATCTTGGTCAATAGACATGAAATTCTGAGCACTGGTTCAATACAAGAGTTTCAGTATTTTAGTGTGTGGCCAGAAGTGTTTTAAGGAGGGTGGTTTCAGACGTCATCTCATCGGTGCTTTCTTTCAGCACTTAAAACTCCATTATTGAGTCTTCGTGAGCAGGTGCGGTTTATAGCGACAATGTGATGGTTATGCTGAAAATGTTCGACATGGGTTCAAGAAGCTTGTAATCCAAATCCTGAATACCACTGTCTTCAGCCAGATTTTAATAATCCACCTGTGGTATGCAACCATAATAGTCCTCACCACTCGCTCGCCGAGCCAATTAGCATGTTGACATGATGTATCCATTCCTGTTTGATACATGAATCCCTTATTGATATGTGTTTGCACAGATTTAAAAATCAGATTCCAACAATCAATGATGAACTTTCAAACCGCATCATTACTGGCAGCGTGATCGTGAAGCCAAATGTTGCAGAATTTTCAGAAACGGGTGCAATATTTGATGATGGTACTAAAGTTGACAACTTGGACTTCATCATATTTGCCACTGGCTACTCCTTCGACTTCCCCTTCCTCGAAGTAGATCACACACTTACTGTACGTGGAAACGTTGTTTCTCTTTACAAGAACGTGTTCTTACCATCCCTGCCTCGACCAACACTCGCAATCATCGGCCTGGCTCAACCCCGAGGAGCGTTATTTCCCATTTCAGAGATGCAGGGCCGCTGGACTACACGTATCTTCAAAGGTGCCACTTGCATACCTACATATACTTTCATTGAAAAAAAATGGTAATTGGTGTTACACGATCATATTTGTACCAACCTCCTGCACACCATGTGGTGGTCAATGTTAGTGCTTTATTTGTAATGAGTTTCACACATCTATTGGAAGTAGTTTATCGTTTGTTTGTTCGTTTTTTCAATATTTTTGCAGGATTGGCAAAATTGCCAGATTCTACTGGAATGAAGAAAGACATTACAGAAAAAAGAGAAGCATTGAAAAAAAGGTAAGTTGCAATAATGATAAAATAAATCTTTCAAATAATACTTTACCGTAAAAAGGCACCACCGTTGGCCTGGTACCCTTGTCCTACAATAACAAAAAAAAAATAAACAAATTATATTTTAAAAAAAGTCTTAAAAAACAAAATATTCTTATGGATTTCAGAATTGGTTCCGACTAATGCATACAAACATTTAGGTCCTCAGACAGTTATTTCCCTCAATGCATGTCCAGGATAGACCCATCCCCAAGTCTGGTGGGATTCTACCTTTGATGCGTTGAGAAGGGTATGGAATAGATTCCCTTATGGGATGGCCTTTTTCTCTTTACGACACATTCATGCATGCGAGATAGCCGTGAGCCCAACGGAGACTCGTCTACCCCCTTTCCATCAGGACACATTTGCTTGGAGGTGGACGATTTATTTACACCTTGCACTTAGAGCACATTGATTAAGCACATTGCAGGCTTTTCCTGAGCAGTTATTCTGATGGTCAAATATGGCTGAGGATCATTTACTACACCCACCACTTTCACCGACGTTGACACCCACCTCTTTCCATCGACGTTCGACACCCACGTCTTTCCATCGATGTACGACACCCACATCTTCCATTGACGTGTGACACCCACCTCTTCCATGGACGTAAGCGTCCACCTTTTTCCATCGACATTTGGCAGCTCTGTGGATGGTTGTTGTTGACGTTTTATGAGCGCTTCACATTTTTGCTCTGTAATTACGACAAATAGCTGCTTTGTGCCGTTCGTCCAGTTGCCGTTACAGTGCCGTTGCAATGATCGCGAGATTAGTAGTCGGTGACGTGCAACGGTGTGCCAATAGGCAAGGTGGATTTGGCTGAAGTCTGCTTGAGGCTTCACCCAGATGGGCTGCCTATAATAAGGACGAGAAGACCATTTTTTGGTGAGCTGGTGGCAGTTGGGTTTGTGCGAGTTGGTGACAGCTGAGCGACGACTATTTTCAGCTCCAGTCAGTTGCAGTCAGACTGTTAGTGAGCTGGCGGCAGTTGGTGACAGCCTTGCAGCTCTGATCGCTGGTGATAGCCTTACAGTGTCTCACAGCTGTCTGATGGTTGTGGTTCCTGACTGTGGGTGATGATTGGACGGTTAATGCTGGTTCTGCTGGAGATCTGTTCTTGGCGTCACATTGATTGGTGTTCAAGCCTGTTTGTGAGTAGGTGCACAGCAAGGCAGGGCACTGGAAGTGGTCCAAGGCACGCTCACACATTTCAGGACGTTTTATTTGATGCACCAGACTGTATTTCTCTTCCCCCTGAATGATGTGCTGGGTACCCTTGTCTCATGTTTAATTGTTAAGTAAGGCATACTGATAATGATCTGCTCTTTGTCTCTTTTTCCATAAATGCCTGATTAATTCTTTATTTACTTGACATTATTGTGATTAATTTGAATTTACTTATTATCAACACAACAAAATAAAATTTATTTTTTCTTGTTGACGTTTCAACCTGTCCGTGCTTGTCCTTTCCTCCCATTGATCCAGCATTGTCCGAACATAGATATACTGGGAGGTAATTACCAAACTAATTAACCTGTTATAGTTGGCACGCACCAGCGGTTAAACGCTCGGCCGCCCTAATTAATATCTAATCAAGATAAGATTGGTGCTTTGCCGAGGGCACGTTCAGGAAGCCACGGGACCTCAAGTTAAATGGAAAACTTAGACGGTGGACACTGGAACTCGTGGTTAACTGATTAGCGTTCGTGGTTCTAAAGCAACCCATCATGTGTCGAAGTCAATTGTGAGCACTGGCCCCAGATCCGGCTCTTCCGAGGAGAAATGGGGATTAACCCCCTCATAATACACAAGGTACCCATGGCCGTAACAATATCTTTATTTCAATTATTAAAGAGTTCGGTTATTATGCTTCACCAAAATACCGAGTACAGATTATTTGTCCTGATATCTGCAGCAAAATATTTTAGACTAGCAGAGTACTTGCCCTTCAGGCGATCTTCTTCCAAATCATGCAACCCGTTCTTCTGATGCATATACCTTTTATTTGGGCGGTATATAGGCCACTGACAGCTCTGAAAAGGGACAAAAAATAACCCAGTTACTTGTAAGAAGCAAAAACGTACTTATTGAGTGTAATTAAAAACACCTCACTGAAATGGAAAACATGGAACAAGAATACTGCACTGCAAATGTTGCGGACTTGTAATACCCTCCAACACCTGGCGTCAGCGGGGACACATGATACACATTTACATGGAGAATGAATGATGGCTTATATATGTGCGTCATTTTTTTTTCAAGATCAGATCATAGATGGCCGCCTGGCGGCCCTTTATTGTAACCCCCCCCCCCCCCCGACGTTGAAAACGTTCTCAACCATTTCTCGGACATGCATGTACCGATGTTATTTGATGTAGAAACTTCGCACACATAATGAATGAGTGTGGACCTTCTGTACAGTGTTTGAACAACACACAAGGAATTAGAGGCATGCTGGCCTTGGTTCAACCACTACCCATAGTCGTGCAGGCTGCGTTGGCACAGGATGAAGGCAAGATTGCATCCACGGTCTTTCAATGGTCTTTGGAACAGGGACGAAGTAGAGAGATGTCTCCTTCAATCTCAAGACGTTTTTTCAGCTCGTATGAAATTGGAATTCCAGATAAGGTATTATCGTGCACCGTCCATCCATCTCCCATTTCGATTTCTCCGGCCATACCGCAGAGCCGATTTGGCTGAAATTTGGCAGCAACATTCCGCTCCTGACTGGTAACAGGGATTACAAAGTTTGTTCCAGTCACGTGACTCATTTGGTCAAAATGGCTGACTCAACAGATTTGTTCAAAAATCTTCTCCAAACCCACCAGTCAGAATGCTCCCAAATTTGGGTGACATTATGCCAGGGTAGGATGTTAAACTGTGGAGGTTTAACAATCACTTGACCAATCACTTTAACAATCACTTGACTTGATCAACAATCACTTGACCAATCACTTGACCGAAAGTATCAAAATGGATGCCTTTGTCAATTATTAGGAAAATCGTGTCAATTACTTCAAAAATCTTTCTCTCTCCAGACCCACCAGTCAGAATGCCACCAAATTTGTGTTTCCACATTAGGCCAGGGCCCAGATAAGTGACAGGTCCAGTGGGCCTATTTTTTTTTCATCTTGAACGACAAGCCCCAGCACACACACATGTGCATACACAGTTTTATTTCCTCAGGACCCGCCTTTATCGCAGCAGGCCCCCTCCTTAGCTGCACACTAGTGGGTGGCGCCACCTTTCAGGCTGCCCACCACACGACAAGGCTCCACAACTCACAATCCTCAGACCTGGCCTGAATTCCTTGGCCAAATAGCTTATTTCATTTCCATTCGAAGCATCTATCACTTTCTTATTCAGTCCTCCACCTGACCTCAACTGTACAGAAGGTCCACACAATACAACCTTCCCAATACTTCCCTATGGTTTCGAAACACTGCCCCCTCTGCACGTATTACAATACCACTTGCCTCTGACAAATCCCTGTTTCAAGCATAAATGTAATCTATTTTAGCACAGAGACCAACATATTATTAACACATTCTATCGATGGATCTCCCTCCACCTTACACGTTGCACTACGTTTCATCACCAGTTATCAAAGTAATGTGAAAGTGAGCCGAATGTGTTAAACAGTTCAGTAAGTTCACAACATGATGCCGGATTTTACTGAGACATGCCAAAATCATGGTGGACAATTGTGAAAAAGCTGCCGTCACAAATTCCAAGTTCTGTGGAGTTTTATGTGACCATCACGTGGCACTCCTCCAGGATTAATGCCTCAACCTTGGCAAGTTTGGGGATCATCGCATATGCTTAACGTGTTGACATGGGGTTACTATCAAGGAACTCGCGTCCACGCTCAAAATCAGCCGCCCATTTGACTACTGTAGAATATGAGGGTGCATACCCTGGATTATGATACATAATACATGGTTAGGTTTTCTAAAAGCAAAGACCCATATTATCGATCACGTCATAATTGGATGGGTTTTTTGTTTGTTTATTTTTTTTTTTACCCGAGCCAAAGAGGGTATTGAATTTGGGTCCGTTTGTCCGCAGATAATGTGCTAACATAGACCACAATTGACAGATTATCTTTTTTCAACCGAGTACTTCCATAAAGTATCCACAATTAGAATGCAAGTAAGTCTATAAAATACAACCTACAAAACCACATAGAAATCGTGGTGAGAGTCTGCAGTATTTGCTGTTTCTTGTTTGTTTTACAGGTACGTGGACAGTCAACGCCACACTCTTCAAGTGGATTACATCACATACATGGATGAAATAGGAGAGTTAATAGGTGTCAAACCTCGCTTCCTGCCTCTCTTCCTTCGAGACCCAGCCCTGGCCCTCTCAGTCTTCTTTGAGCCTTGCACTCCATACCAATACCGACTGCAGGGCCCCGGGCAGTGGGAAGGAGCAGCTCAAGCCATTCGCACCCAGTGGGACCGAGTGCTGGCTCCAACTCGCACACGAGTCACAACACTTCCTTGTCAAGACTCAGGCATACCAAGCAAACTGTTCTCCATTTTGTCACTAATTGTAGCCTTGGCTCTGGTCCTGTGGGTTGCACTATAACGAAAGTAATGTAGACAAATTAAAATTGCATCGTTTTCTGATTTTGATCATCGATTGCACAGCAGGTATTGCACGACATTTTTCGCAGTACTTTGGCTCTGAATTTGAAAGCAAATGCAGTAACTGAATCTGTACGAGTGAGATAATTAAACAGTGAAGTCGCTTCAATATTTGGTGTGTCCTTCCATCCATCCATCCGTCAAAGATGAATAACAACCTAACCCACCATGTTTGTTTGTTTTGAGTTTGTTGTTTAGTTTTTCTTGTTTAGTTTGTATTCGGACAGTCGGGACGTCACCGTCAGACCACCCACGGTGCTATATTTTAAAGGATGCAGCCGCTGCTTCACTGCACCACTTCCTTTGGACATGGTGAGATTTTTAGGCGGTGAAGCCGTGTCTCTTCCACTTAACCCTAGATGTGTCTCTCAAGTCACACACCTTATTGATTCCTCCTTGGATAAATTTTTGAATCATGACATGACTGAGGAATACCAGGGAAAAAATTATTGAAAAAAGGGGTTCTTGAAGGAACATTCTGCAATAATATGCCTCAAGCAGCCGATGGACATGAAACTTTTTCCAAATGTCCAGTAAACTATGACAGAACCTCGAAAGAGAAATAACATTTATGTGCTCGAGATCCATCAAATTTTAGTTTACCAGCTTATTGCAGGACAAAAAATGCAAATGGTGACCAGGTTAGCTGTTCAGTGAACAGCAGTTTCTGCAGAGACTGCAATCGAAAGGCCACAATCCGACCATAGATGTTGATAACACCTTGGCGAACCATCCTTCCGGGAATAGTTCAGTATTTCAGGTATCCACTCCAAAAGAAATTTACCAGCATTGGCTGAATAGCCATAATTAGTTGATTTGATGGCTGCAGAGCAGTGATTCTTTGCCACCATTTTGTTGCAATCAAATTATTGATGACAAGAGTACGACCTTTATATGAAAGGGACTTCAACAGTCCTTCCCATGTTTTCAGTCTGTACTTAATTTGTTCCAATACTCCGTCCCAATTTTTCATCTCCATCTCATGATTACCAAGGTACACTCCAAGATATTTAACTCCATCCGTTCTCCAGACTAAGTTCTGTGGGAGTGATGGTGGTAATGCACAAGAGAGGTCACTTCTCCCGCACCATAATGCTGTTAGTGCTTTTATTCCTATTTATCGCACAAGAGGAGGCGGCAGAGAATTTTTTCAGACAACGCTGTAAAGCAGAGACATCGTTTGTACTTTCAATTAAAACACAAACATCAGCATATGCCGTCTGCACAAATCTTGCTCCTTCTATACTTCTCATTCCCTGAGGTATTTGCTGTCTAATTGATAGCAGGAGTGGCTCAAGGGCAACTAAATATAAAAGACCAGAAAGAGGACAACCTTGCCGGATACCCCGTTGAAACGGAAAGGAAGAACATAACCTATTATGAACTTTCAACATACAATGAGTATTGGTATATCGGAGTTTTACACAAGAGATGAAAGTTTGACCAAAGCCCATTCCCTTCAAAACAGCAAAAAGGTATTTATGATCAACACGATCAAAGGCCTTAGCTTAATCAAGAAACAGAAATCCAAAATCATCACACAGGTGCTTATTAATGTACGTTGAGATAGTCCCTCCCCTTTTGTGTGGCGGGACAACGGGGTGTGCGTTGCGGGTATCTCATAGGTAGGTTTGCTTACATCACTAACTTCATTTCCACTATTCTTTTCTGCTTATTTCTGAGATAAATCTGAATTTGGGTCCTCGGGGAGGCCAATACGTGCAGCACGGGCACGGCTGCGGGGGAAGGGAATAGAAAGGACGCAGCGGCACCGCACGAGCATTCACAGCACAGAGCACCTGTCCTTAAGCGATCCCTCAACCCAACTTTTGCGGCAAGTTATACAGTATGCTCGGCAGCGCGAGACGATCGATCGGCTCGAGCTTCCGATGATCTGGGATGAGATTGCCGGTTGCATTGAAAAGGCAGACAGATGAATATCTGTTAAAGAGGCTGCACGGATGTGGTTTTGCCCAACACAAGAAAATCAACGACAATCACATCACGTTGTGCATGATACAGGCGGCACGTTCTGTTCGACCCATTTCTGGATTTAATTAGATCGGCTTCCTCTTTTCCCTCCAAACCCCCATCTAATTATTATATTCGATCGTTCCCCTCAATGCCTGACACAGATCAGAGTTAACCCCACGCACGCAATGGCAGGATCAGGCGAACGCGAGCGCTGACCACGTGGGCCATGGCGGGTCCGCGCGTACTGCGTGAAATATGCATGGATTTATCATCACACTTTACCGTCGGTCGTCGCTGGCAGCCGCAGGTGTTCCCCACAGACATCAGACGTTTCCTTGCCTCTCCGGTCAGCGAAGCCACATTCAGACAGAGGCTTTTGTGCAGTCCGGATCGCTCGGGCCGCGTGATGCATCACGGAGTAGGCATTGATCAGCGCTAATCGGAGGGGCCCGGACAGGCATGAGGGACCAACGCCACCCTCGACCGGTCATCAGGGCACGGCCCGGGGTTCTTGCAAGGTAATTCACGATGCGAAGCTCGGTGTGGGCGATCCATCTCATGTTGTGAGGTCGGAGGAAGACATTTTCACGGCTTGGGGCCATATTGCCGGAAGTGGAATGAAGCGGTTTCCGGCCATCGCGGCGGGGCCGCACGGGGGGCCGGGGCCAATCAGAGCACCTGATTCTGGTGACGATATCGCTTCGGGGTGCCCCCCCGCCCCGCGGGGCCTATAAAGGTCGGAACGGGGCCTTCGTTCTTTCTCTCTTCCCTTCTTCGCCTCCCGCACGCACTCGACTTCCTCATCCCCTCCTCTCTTCCCTGCCTTGCCTCCTGTACGAGTTGGACTTCTTGTCCTCATCGCCTGGACTCCATCCTCCCAACTCAAGTCTCCTCATTCACAACTGATGGTCGCGTCGCATTCTCTGGACGATGCTTTGCACGAATTGCCATGAAGCGAGAGACGACGTGCCAGCTGTAGGGGAGGTAACGCACCATGGAGCATTTGGTATTGGTGGCTTGTTCGGGCAATCCATTGTACAAGGTACCGAGAGACCGTAGCCTCAGCTTCTCTCCGTTGCTGTTTCAATAACTCCTCTTCATCGTGTGTGTGTGTGTGTGTGTGTGTGTGTGTGTGTGTGTGTGTGTGTGTGTGTGTGTGTGTGTGTGTGTGTGTGTGTGTGTGTGTGTGTGTGTGTGTGTGTGTGTGTGTGTGTGTGTGTGTGTGTGTGTGTGTGTGTGTGTGTGTGTGTGTCTGCAACACGAGGCTCCACAGCACAAACGAGCAAACCGATTTCGATGAAACTTTGCGAACAGGTGCCATGTGGTCTGGGAATGTGTTTGAATTTCGTTGCCTAGCAACCACACATTGCTGTCCAGCGGCGAAAAACCGTGTGCAGTATTTTCAATACTTGTCCTTCAGTTTTGAATGTAGAGAAATGAGACTTCGGAATTATACACATCATGATATTTAGTAAATTTTACTCGAGCCGATTTTTGATTGAGGTTTTATTTTTCAAATGGTAGTCCTTCAAAAATCGGGTGTCTCTTTACCATCATTTTTTTTATGAGGGGCTTAGGAAAGTGGGCAGAGCTTAGGGAAAGTGGGCGTGGCTTATGGAAAATATTGTGTGGCTCAGGAGGTGTGATCAAACAAGAGCATTGAGAGAAGTTTATGGGGTTTTCCATCTGTCTGTGTGTGTGTCTGCAATGCAAGGCTCCACAGCACAAACCAGCAAACCGATTTATTTTTCAAATGGTAGTCCTTCAAAAATAGGGTGTCTTATTGTCATTTTTTATGAGTGCTAGTTGGCAAAACACGCAATAGGAAAAATCTTGCCAGGCAGAAGAACAATTGTACGTGAACCAATAGGTCTTGGCAATGAATCTTCGTTGGTGGATCGGTCAGAATGAAAAGCATCGTATCCACCGCTTCGATCCGAGCAAATCCCTCGTCGCCTACCGGCTTGTTATTATTCTTTTTGGTTAAGTCTGCTCTGTGTCTTTTCGAAAGTTGCTTGTAACATTGCAGCACCTCACACCTTTTTCTCTCCCTGCACAACACACCCGAATAAACTATTCCCTGTGCCACATATTTTCCTCGCTTGCTTGTAAATAAATTATTAGAAATGTTCTCAGATCGTTTTTGTCTTTTCTTGCATTGATCCAACATGGTCCGAATCCTAGCTTAGGCGGGAAGTTATTCTCAATGATCCGTTCCTTTTAGCCGGTACATCCTTGGCGGTGTCGCTCGACTGCATCCGATCCGGTAAAGTGATCCGGTTTGGACAAGATGTTGCGAGGGCATGTTCCCCGGTAATTAAATCACGTGATTAATAAGGTAACATGGTTCACCGATGGACGGTAGGACCCGAGGTCACGCGGTTGAGTTATTGGCGTTCACGGTCGGTTAGCGACCCGCCGCTTCACGGAATTATCCATGTGCGACGGCCGACAATACCGTGGAGTCTGGTGGAAGCCGAGATCCTCCCCTCGCCCTGGTGGTCTTCTCACCAGAATCCTGGCCCGCAACAATATATTGTCATGGATAGATCTTCCAGATATACAATAGGTTTGGTCTGGATGTATAACAGAACTGATAACAGTTTTCATGTGATTTACAAGTACTTCAGAAAGAAATTTATAATCAGCACACAGTAAAGATTTTATAATTGGTTGCCAGTTCTCCACCAGTTGAGCATTCCCAGATTTTGGCAGTAAACATGACTGCTCTTCTGCAGGACACTGGAAGTTCTCCATCACGTATGCTTTCATCAAGAACGTCAAGTAAATCAGATCCAAAATGTTCCAAAAGTCTTGTAGAATTCACATGGCACGCCATCTCTTCCAGAGGCTTTTGCATCTTTCAGGCTCCTCACAGCTGCTTCAAGTTCATCTGCTGAAATTGAAGAGTCAAGCACACGTTGCTCGTCCTCCTTGACATTCTGTAGCCCAGCAATTAATTATTGCACCACCTTATTGTCCACGTTCTGAGGAGAATACAAATCCCTCAGTGTACGTCTGATCGCTTGCTGAGAGGTTACCAGGGACCCATTGGGAGTGAGTAAACTATGAATTTGTTGTGACCTTTTAAGAACGATCTCTAATTTAAAGAACTCCTTGTTTGGCATATCCAATGTTAAATAGCTCATTCGCTTTTTTACCAAGGTACCTATTGCTTGTTGCTGTACCATCTCCTCTATCAATGCTTTCTTAGACCATATTAATTGGTCACGTGTCTTTCCCAACCTCATCATCGTTCTGTTCTCGGAATACAATTTCCCGTTTTGGCCTATCAATTGATATTGACTGCCTTTTGGTACTGTAGAAACTCTATTGTTGGCAAAAAGTTTTTATTTGGGTTTTTGCGATATCCCACCACCACCGGAGACTATCAAAATGACATCTGTGACATTAGACTGTGATCAGTAAACTCAGTCAGCACAATTTGAGTCCAAGACACAACATTTTGCATGAGCTTATTTATATAAAACCTGTCAACTCTTGCCATTGACATCATTACATCTGCACAATGTGGAGCAACGCAAGAGTGGGTGTTGCGACGTCCACACATCATGAAAACAGAAATTTTTGATGGTGACTTCTAACACTTTCGTGGAGGCAGCATGTGGTTCATGGCCATTCCCATCAATTGAAGGACAAATTGTACAGTTAAAATCTCCCACAATACAATAAAAGCAGTTGTTTCCAATTTTTATAGAATCCCATAATGTGGAAAAGAAAGTTTTTCTCTCCATGGGGTCACTTGGTGCATATACATTTAGGATAACAATCTTTTGAGTTTTGTAAATAAATTCTACTGATATCAAATGCCCTTTATGGATTTCTTTGAAGGAAACCTGGTGAGTACACAACCTGTGACTTAGGCAGATGGCAACGCCGGATCGAGGTGTAGGGAAACCGCTTAACCACCACCGCCCCTTGAATATGTTTGCCCAATCAGCTACCTGAGTGTTCAGAGAGTGGGTTTCTTGTAATAAAATAATGTCAGCTTTTGCTTTCTCTATTGCTTGAAGGGTTCGTAGTTTTTGTGAGGTGGTACGACCTCCAATTATATTCAGATACTGTATATCGTTCAAATCCATTATTGATTATTTTTTTTTGCAATGAAGTCACTTTCCTCATTTAATTCCTTGTTCGCCTTTGTAACAGCTTTCCTTCAGTGCTGAAATTCAGGTTCCTTAAGGTCCTTCCCTTGCAACAACAGCTTTGCAGCTGAAATGAAGGCCAGAATATTGGGGAAATGATCTTTGATTCACACGTTGTGTTGTCTGAAGGTTTCTTTCAAGAACCTAACAATGTTTTCTTTTTAACCACTTCAGAATGCTCCTCTTTCTCTTGAGGTACATTCAAAGTTTCCCGCACAGAGAAAGGAAGGTTATCAGCCACTACAACTGGTTCATCGTGGTCACTTTATTGTGCTTCAGCAGCTCCAGCTTGGCTTCCATGCTACCTGCTCCATCACCATCTACCTTTGGCTCCTCATCCTCCTCCTCAAGTGGGAGGGTGGAGACATCGCCATTAATATCACCATCAGTGATTAATTTGAGTTTACAAGCTTGATCTCTGCTTGCAGCAATCTCTGTTTTCATCGTGAGCAGGTGGCATGATCTCAGCCCTACTCTCACCACTTTGCTCACTGTCAACATCATTGGGAGTGTTTTCCGCTTGTACCACTCACACCTTGCTGCCCTTATCCTCCTTTTCAATCTTTAAAAAGGACCTTTTCAAAGGCTTCTGTAAACCTCTGTCCACAATTATTTCCTCTGCAGGCTGCAATTCCTCTTCTGTGTCGTTTACACAACCCACAGGTACATTGGCTAACTCGTCGTTGACACGATTAACCGCCATACTTGTTATCTCATTATTAACCTGTACATATGTACTTCATCAGGACCATTCTTAACTGTACCCTTGCGTTCCGGAACAGACTCTTTCTCTGCACGTGACTCGTTTTCAACGTTCTCTGTGACGTTCACAGGAGGGCCTGTTCTGGTTACCGTGGCATGTGTTTTCTTCACAATAGGACAATATTGCCTTGTGTGGCCGGAGTGGCCGGACGCTCCGCACTCATAGCACATTAGCCTCTCCGTTGCCGCAAAAATCCTATGCTCACGTTTTGCTGTTTTAAACACGAGAGAGACATTTAATTGCATCACCATCTCTTAAAACGACATAGCAAAACCGTCTCAACGTTTCGATGTGTGTCTAAGCTTTACCTCCATGGTGAGCATGGAAGATTTAATAATTCTCGACACCACAGTACCGGACTGACCGAGTTTTTAAAGAATTTCTTCCTCAGACAGCGTTGGTAAAACATTGGACAACCTAATCTTTGCCGGAGTGTCCCACGGTGAAACGGAAACGAACTGGTCATCACCCAGAACGAGTCCATTTTGCACAACAACATATGTGAGGTGGACTTTCGAGACGAAAACAACGATGTTGTGTTGGGGGGGAGAAAGGAGAGAGAGAGAATGTGGGTGATTATTCGGTAACGTCGTGTTTTCTTGCCCACGTGTTTATAGTGCTAATTTGTCAGAGTAAAATAGTTCTGACAAATTTATTTTTGACTAGAGAACAATAAAATACAATTTTAACATTGAAACAGCAGCAGACTGCCACACAAATATTATAATAATTATTTCTCACACAACTTAAGTCACCTGTGTGGGTCAAAATGGCCTGTCCCAGACGCTTACTATAAAAATGTATCTGCACATATGATGCAGAAATGGTCTGCACAGCGCATCAAAACGTTTCCCGCCGTCCACATACGGTTAACACTTAACGTCTCTGGCACAACAACAATGTTTACATAAAAAAAATTAATTTTAATTAAAATTTCTGTCTTAAAAATTGCTGTCCCTCGTTTTCCAGTCATCTACGTCATGCTGCTCCAGCCCGCCAAATGGAAATCAAGGGAAGCCACGTGTGTGACCACGTGGTACATAAGGGTTCGAGGCAGCGCCGTTTTTGTTCACAGGAGGCTGCGCAGGCAAAAAGTCAGAGTGGGCTTTCATCAATTTGCTGTGTTATTCTTAGTTCAGGTTTTGTACACTTTTTTGTCATCTACGAACGTCTCAAGTATTGAACAAAATAACTTTGGTTCCGTAATTTAAACATGTAAACGATATATTTAGCTGTCATACATGCACTGGAACTGCTACGCGGTGGTTCAAAAATAATGTATAAGCCTAAATTAGCCTTTGACACACTTTGGCGTCATCTACGTCACATATTTGCGTGATGGAGGTGACATTTCCCGTGACGGAGATGACGTGTTTGTTACGTAGATGAGTTTTGTATGATGAAGTCGCTCTTTACACTTGGAAAATGCGATATTAAATATTCCTTGAAATCTGTAGCAGCCGTACAAACATACCTCTATAAATAGTAAATGTATTCATCCAATTTTAGTAACACAAGACTAAAGGTATTTATCGTATGGATTGATTTGATCAAAGTAAATTAATTTTCCTTTTTGACTATTTTATACGTGCCGTTTATTTTCAGGCATGGTGCTCTCCACCGCAGAAAGGGCTAAGCGATACAGGGAAAGGAAGAAGATGGATGGGGAATCAAAAGAAGCTTTTCTGCATAAAGAGCGTTTGAGGCAGAGGAATCGCTATGTCCCTGTGGCAGATCGTACTCAAAGAGAACAGCGACAAATAACGAGAGGCTGGCGAAAAAACCAGAAGACCCTGCATATGTCCAGAAAGGCGTTCACTGAGATACAGGAACAGTTACAACCCCCCCCTCCCACCCCTGAAGCTGGACCTGCAGGAAGACATAATAATCGGCCCTGACAGCATGGTCAGGAAAGAAGAGGAGTGCGGTCGAGAGCATTTAGTAATATAGCTTACTTGAAATATAAATTGGCAAAGGAGAGTAGAAAGGTAGTGTTACAGGAAAAAGTACATCCGAGAAAAAGCCAGAAAATCTAATTGAGTAATTCTCCACCCAATCAAACCGCGAAACAGTTGAGAGGTGTCGAAAATCGGGAATAACCGTTTTTTCTGGCCAATGAGGGAGGATCGGATCTGGTATGAGTACGACAAGATAGTGACACTCATCCCCAAGCCAAGCAGTGTGGGAAGTCGCCATATGCAGATAGAGAGGCTCTACTGGGAAGCTATATGCGATCAATTAGACCTCTGAAAATGTTTCATTAAACAGCAGCTCTTGATGATGTTTTCTGTCACTAGTACACGTGGTAATGAAATATATATATATATATATATATATATATATATATACAAACGGCTCCCTGATCTTTGTTTGTCTCTATGATTGCATAATAATCGTCATCTACGTCATAACCCGTCACCTCCGTCACGGCATGTCATCTACGTCACAGCCGATATTTCAATAAATATATTAATTACTAGTGGTTTATATCGAACAAGGTGAAGTCAGAAGAAACAAGTCATACGCTTTTAACTCGGTGAAGGTCAATCTCTGATGGTCCTTTCTTATATCACAGTCATGATTGAAAGCTTTCATTTTAATGTGCTGTCAGGCCAATAGCAGTGGTGCCTATTCAGTGTGGCTGTAGAAACCAATCTTAAATTAATAGGATCAATTTTTACTTTGCATTTCCTTCAATGAAACATATGTAATCATTTGCATGTGATTTAATCTCAAAGTAGATAATTAGTTTGCATATTGGAACCTGAGAAGACCGACTTCTGTTGTGACGTAGATGACATTGCCACAAACCACTTCATGAGAAAAGTGTAAAAAATCAAAAAAGTTTATGAATTAAATGTGTTCCTTGATGCAGGCACAACAACCAACACCTAATTTTGCTAATGCAACCCCAAGTTAGTGAAAAATTCATGCTTTGTAAAGCAGCATTGGCTTTTATGAAAACTCGCCGTTACCAAATATTGACCCGCCAACGTATTTTGCCTTTTCGCAATGTCATCGCAAGGAAAAACACAAAGAGAAGAGAAGAGAAAAATATTCAAACAAACACACAGGCCGTTCCTTCGCTCTCGTAAACGACGACTGGATTGGGGCATTGTGTTTATCTATAAATGCGCAGAAGAAATCGAGAAATTATTAGAATACAGTGTCATCACTATCCGGAAGTCCGTACGTTGTCACCCGTAATAGGGAACGTGGCTGAGGATCTCTTCCCCAACGGCCATGCCTACGCAGCAATATGTCCTGTGAGTGTTAACTAAATGGCGCATAGGCCACGCCTACGCGCAACGTGTCCTGTCATTGGTTGGTAAATAAATGGCCATAACTTGGGAAGCTCTTGTCCGATTTAATATCAAACCTGGAAAAGGCACATCCACAGGGCCCCAGAAATATACCTGGCAAGTTTCAATTAGATCCGACCAGTGGTTGTCGAGAAACAGTGGTCTCACACACACACACACACACACACACACACACACACACACACACACACACACACACACACACACACACACACACACACACACACACACACACACACACACACACACACACACACACATTGCTGGATTTATAGATAGATGGGAGCAAAGGTAATGATGAAGAAGAACCAATTATGGGGATCCTAAAAACAATCCCTGGGAATATTAATCCAAATGAATTGCAGTTGGAAGCCGCTCGGGACTCGGTGACGATCCTGATAAGAGACCTCGGGACGAAACTTTGAGAACAAGAAAATTTAACACCATGGTCCATGAATCGTAATCCCCTTTATCGAAATGGAGGTGGATAACTTCAAAACCTGGGAGGACTCCGTTCCACCTTATTAAAAATGCATATGGATATAACAACCAGCAACACACCTCTGTAAACTTCAACAACATCAGGGATGCTTGTGCCAAAAGCAACCCCAGGTTAATGGCACCCAGCAAATGGCAGACAGAAGCACAAGAAATCCACTGGGAAACACCGGACCTGTCGCAAACGGGTGACGTTAGTGATTTCGTCATAGACCACTGGAGGGAGCTTGTGCTCCACGGTTCCATTGAAAAAACGAGAAAGGCACGCGGGAGAGCGCATGCCTCTGTGACACAATGCCTGATTCACGAGAACATATCGGGCCCATTACATTTGTGAAATATCATACTATATACAGTACTTTATCGTTTTTGGCCCTATCTCTCAATGGTGAAGAATCACTTTGAAAATTAAATAATTCTCATATCCAGATCCAAATCTTCACCAACATCGAATCAATTCGTCCTTGCCACACACCAAACCTGTCCACCAAGTTTCATTCAAATCCGTCCACAACTTTTTGAGATATCCTGCACACAAACAAACAAACAAGCAGTCATATATATATTAGTTTAGCCCAATCTCTCAATGGTGAAGGATCACTTTAAATATTATCAGATCCTGATCTGGATTCGGGTCTTCACCAAAATAGAATCAATTCTTCCTTGTCACAAACCCAACCCGTCCACAAAATTTCATTCGGATCCGTCCACAGCTTTTTGAGATATCCTGCACACAAACAAACAAACAAGCAGTCATAGACTGGTACTTACAAAATCGTCAACTTGATGTTGTCTTATAAAAGCTGTCTCTCGAGAAGGTAGCAACGCAAACCAGAAGTTTCTACGATGATTCTGTACCAAACCATCAAAAATCGAATGTTTGACCTCACTGTGACCTTGACCTTTGACCGATTTTGACCAAAATATAATCAGCACTTGCCATCACCATCCTGAATCACGTGGTGTAATTTGACATTGGTGGCTTCTTTCGTTCTCGAGTTATCGTGCCTACAAACAAACAAACACACACACAAACAAACAAACACACAAGCAGATGACGGAAGTCATCAATATACTTACGAAATATTTAGATTTCGTGAGTAACAAGAAGAAGACGTCATGCAGAGAATGAAACTTTCAAAATCCATAAAACAAATTTGACCTCAACAATAATTGGTGGTTGAATTCAGTGACCTGATATGAAAATCCTCTTCAAATTTCAAGTCAATGGGATTAAAATTGAGGATTTTAGAAATACCACCTTAGTTGTTGACCTTAAGCCTATGTTGACCTTTTGTTAAATGTGGACTTCAACAATAATTGGCTGGTTGAATTCAGTGACCTGATATATAAATCCTCTTCTAATTTCAAGTCAATCACACGAACATTGAGGATTTTAGAAATACCACCATTGTTGTTGGCCTTGGGCCTATGTTGACCTTTTGGTCCATGTTGATCTCAATAATAATTGGCTCGGTGAATTCAGTGACCTGAAATATAAATCCTCTTCAAATTTCAAGTCAATCGGATGAAAATTGAGGATTTTATAAATACCACCTTAGTTGTTGACCTTGGGCCCATGTTGACCTTTTGGTCGATATTGACCTCAAAAATAAATGGCTCGTTGAATTAATTGACATGAAATATAACTATTCTTCAAATTTTAAATCAAACGGATGAAAATTGAGGATTTTAGAAATCTCACCATAGTTGTTGACCTTTGGCCAAGGTTGACCTTTTGACATTTTGACCTCAAAAACAATAGGCTTCTTCCTTATGACAAACTCTACCATGTGGTGAAGTTTCGTGAAGATCAGTTTGAAATTGTGACCTGTCAGTGACAAACAGACAAGCAGACAGACAAACAGAACAACAAAATCGACTGACCAATATACTTGAAAAATCTTCGATTTTGCAAGTAACAAACAGACAAACAGAAAGGGGTGAAAACATAACCTCCTTCACCTTCGGTGGTGGAGGTAAATATCGTGCTTTTTATCGTTTTTGGCCATATCTCTCAATGGTGAGGAATCACGTAAAAAATTAGAGCAGCCGGATCCGGATCTTCACCAAAATCTAATCAGTTCGTCCTTGTCATACAGCCCAACCTGTCCACAAAATTTCGTCTGGATCCATCCACAACTATTTGAGATCTCCTGCACACAGACAGACAGACGGACAGACAAACAAACAAGCAGTCATAGACTGGTACTTACGAAATCGTCAACCTGACCTCTGACCTTGTCGAATAAAAGCTGTCTCGAGAGAAGGTAGCGATGCAAACCAGAAGTTTCTACGATGATTCTGTACCAAACCATCAAAAATCGAATGTTTTGGATGTTTGACCTCACTGTGACCTTGACCTTTGACCGATTTTGACCAAAATCTAATCAGCACTAGCCATCACCCTCCTGAATCACGTGGTGTAATTTGACATTGGTAGTTTCTTCCGTTCTCGAGTTATCGTGGCTACAAACGAACACACAAACACACACACAAACAGAGGACGGAAGTCGTCAATATACCTACGAAATCTTTAGATTTCGTAAGTAACTAAACAGACAACATACCACGTCTACATACTTTCGCTTTTAATCTTTTTTTCTCTGAAACCGCTTTTATGATCATTGTGAAACTTTAAATATAGGAGCGACTCGCCACGGAGAATATTTTGTTGATGACTCTGATGTCATAGGTCACATGTTTGGCAAACATATTGGATATAATGAAAATCTAAAAAAGACTCCTGCTCTTGAATCAGTTAATTGATTGGTGCGAAATTTCATAAATATTATCGACTAGCCATGGGGAAGAGTTTGAAAATGTAAACATGATCGGTCACACGGTCTGGCAGGTAGGTAAAACCTTTATAAAACCTTGTAAAAATACATCTTCTCTCAAACCACTGAATGAAAGGATCTAAAACATGAAGTATGTCATTGACTACCCATGGGAATACAAAGGTGATAACTAAAATGTTTTGGTCACGTGGTTTGGCAGCTATCATGGATTGAATGAAAACCTTTTTTTTAAAGCTTCTTTGAGACTGCTGAACAGATTGAAGCAAAACATTAGATATGTGATTGACTACCCATGTGGTATTAAGTTTGACACTGATGACGTTTTCGGTGATGCTGTGTGAAAGCCATATTGAATTGAATCTAAAAACCTTTTAAAATATTTTCTGAAACCGCTGAACTGATGGATGTGAAAATTTAAATTAATACGTGTCTGATCAAAGCAGGATTGTATCGAAGTGGGGAGGCTTGGGCACTGGCCATAACTGCTCACAGTTAAAGTGTGCTTCTACTTACCTTCATCATAGTAGAGGGTATTGCATTTGGGTCTGTTTGGCTGTTTGTTACTTGCGAAATGGAAGATTCGCAGGTATATTGGTTGGTCTGGTCTGTTATTCTGGCTGTTTGTCTGTTTGTTTGTATGTCTATCGCCTGCAGGTCAGATTTTTACTCCGATCTTCACTAAACTTCACCACCTGGTAGAGGTAATGACAAGCTGGAACAATGTTGCTTGTGATGTCAATAGGTCAAAAAGTCAAAGGTCACATAAATCATCAATTTTCAACCAATTCGCTTGATATCTACAGTATGTGTATCTGTCATTCAGACTAAAACACGCAATTTGGTGTCTGTCTGTTTGTCAGTCTGTGTGTCTGATTTTTGACAATAATACTTTCGGTTGTTACTTAACTCGTGTCAACGTAACTTAACAGGAGGACTAAGGGTCACACGATGGAGGTTGTAGCAACTTCATTTGCAACACTCCCCAAAGGGTTTTCTGCCTCGGGCAAAATCCATGTTAAGGTGTATATCCGTGTTAAAATAGCTTATCATGACATTTTTCCAAGGCCGTTTCTAATCACAAAATAATAACAACAACAATGATAACAGCATAATATTAATGTTATTTGAAACCAATATTAATACGAACGAGCAGAGTACCTGCACTACAGGAGATCTTGTTCCAAGCATGCAACACGTTAGTAGATGATAAATGGGGTTTCTAAGGCATCCATGCAAATGAATGGGGAAAAGGGGGAAAACTCTCTGAATTAACCCCGAAAAACCCCAAAACAGGAGACTGATTTCTCCCCCTCCCATACAAATTAATAGGGGAAACTCTCTGACAACCCCTAAAAAAACCTTAAACAGGAGACTGTTTTTCTCCCTCTCCCATACAAGCTCATGTTAAAATTGAGACTGATTTTCTCCCCCTCCCATACAAGCTCATGTTAAATTGAGACTGTCTCAAGACCCAAAAAACCCAAAATAGGAGAATGATTTCTTCCCCCACCCCCTCTGACTCTCGGCCTATCAGGTCAAAAGAGGATACTGATCTCTGCCCCATTGAGCACATGTTAAATTGAGACTGACTCATTTCCTTTAATATTTTCATTCCATTCAGAGTGAATAGGGAAGTTTTGTTTTACATGTTTTCAGTTTGTGCCGTGAAAATGAGGAAGTGTTTTGGGACACAGTCGTGATGCGAAAAAAGAGGAAGTATTGTGTGAGAGACAAGGCCTCGTGGTTATATTTTAAATCATAACACTAACAGGCTTTTTTTTTTTTTTAAACGTAAGTTTTATCAAAATCATTGAAATAATTTTCATATTCGTGTTAAAATCAGTTGGACTGCTTGAGAACCTATTGCACACGTCTTTCCCAAGCTGCCTCTCCTGAATCAAGTCATTTCCCATCTGGTACACACCCTGGAAAATCCATTGTTGGGAAATCTCCCATGACGTCATGACTCACGGTTTACATAAACCAACTTGTGTGCCCAACATGTTTCATTCAGAGAATGGAGCATTCAGATTCTTACGACAACCTTACGGATCAATGCTTTTCACAAGTTGAGAGGTGAGATTCTCAAACCAATTTATTATTTCTTGTTTAAAACAGAATTAAACTAGAACGGGCACTCGGTAGAGCACATACCTTCGCCACCGCTACTTTTTTCCGGGCACATTTGAAAAACGTCATTTAAAAACGTCCATGACGTCACAACCATCAGTCCGATGGACGTCAAATTTGGTGTTAGACGTCATTGAGGGCAGTCCAACAAAATGGAATGATAAACACTGAAAAAAATCGAAAGTTTAAAAATGACGTCATCTTGTGACGTCATTTTGACGCACTTCCAATGACGTCACTACCAATCGCGGACTACCATCCTGAAAGCTCTTATTTCACGGAACATTTTAACGTTGGTTTCATGTCAATAGCTCTATTAGATCTGAAGTTATGCCTACAAGTATATTTTGACCTTGAGTGTGACCTTGACCTTGACCATAGAGTTAATTTGCAAAACCTGTTCATAAATAAGCAGATATTTTGGTACTGATCATAATGCCTGGATTTGGGACAATTTCCTTTATAAATTACATAGATATTTGAATGTAAAATATCAGGACATTTTCGCCACAATTGAAAAACGTTATGTTCAAACGTCAATGACGTCATAACGGTCAGTCCGAACGACGTCAAATTTGGTGTGTGACGTCCTTAAGGTAAGTCCCACAAAAGGTATGATCAAAACTGATGAGGTCGAAAATTGAAAATTTACGTCATCTTGTGACGTCATTTTGACGCACTTCTGATGACGTCACGTCAAATCTGATACCACGTACCCGAAAGGTATTTCGTCATGGAACAATATGGCGTTGGTTGCATGTCGATATCTGTCTTATGAAGGAAGTTATGCTCAAAAGTTTGTTTTTGACCTTTTCATGACCTTGACCTTTGACCCGATCGCTCCCAAAATCTAATCAAATCGTCCTTGGATAATCACGAATCATCCCACCAATTTTCATGCAATTCGATTTAATACTTTCTGAGTTATGCGAATAACAAACAAACACACATATTCACAAATAAATAAATACACAGCGACCAAAACATAACCTTTCGCAGAATGCGAAGGTAATCACTGTACGACCAATAATTATTGTATGCCTTTTTCTAACAGCTTGTACCCAATAAAAACATCGTTGATCACGGCTGTGGAGAACGAATTATCTGAATTACACGATGAATGGATAAAAATAAACGACTTTATTCAAGAGATTCATATTTTCAGAAGAGAAATGAAATAATTACTGTCATGTCCTCGAATCTTGAAAGACCCGAATTCAAGTTGAGAAACACACACGTGTGTGTGTGTGTGTGTGTGTGTGTGTGTGTGTGTGTGTGTGTGTGTGTGTGTGTGTGTGTGTGTGTGTGTATGTGTCTCTCTCTCTCTCTCTCTCTCTCTCTCTCTCTCTCTCTCTCTCTCTCTCTCTCTCTCTCTCTCTCTCTCTCTCTCTCTCTCTCTCTCTCTCTCTCTCTCTCTCTCTCTCTCTCTCCTCTCTCTCTCTCTCTCTCTCTCTCTCTCTCTCTCTCTCTCTCTCTCTCTCTCTCTCTCTCTCTCTCTCTCTCTCTCTCTCTCTCTCTCTCTCTCTCTCTCTCTCTCTCTCTCTCTCTCTCTCTCTCTCTCTCTCTCTCTCTCTCTCTCTCTCTCTCTCTCTCTCTCTCTCTCTCTCTCTCTCTCTCTCTCTCTCTCTCTCTCTCTCTCTCTCTCTCTCTCTCTCTCTCTCTCTCTCTCTCTCTCTCTCTCTCTCTCTCTCTCTCTCTCTCTCTCTCTCTCTCTCTCTCTCTCTCTCTCTCTCTCTCTCTCTCTCTCTCTCTCTCTCTCTCTCTCTCTCTCTCTCTCTCTCTCTCTCTCTCTCTCTCTCTCTCTCTCTCTCTCTCTCTCTCTCTCTCTCTCTCTCTCTCTCTCTCTCTCTCTCTCTCTCTCTCTCTCTCTCTCTCTCTCTCTCTCTCTCTCTCTCTCTCTCTCTCTCTCTCTCTCTCTCTCTCTCTCTCTCTCTCTCTCTCTCTCTCTCTCTCTCTCTCTCTCTCTCTCTCTCTCTCTCTCTCTCTCTCTCTCTCTCTCTCTCTCTCTCTCTCTCTCTCTCTCTCTCTCTCTCTCTCTCTCTCTCTCTCTCTCTCTCTCTCTCTCTCTCTCTCTCTCTCTCTCTCTCTCTCTCTCTCTCTCTCTCTCTCTCTCTCTCTCTCTCTCTCTCTCTCTCTCTCTCTCTCTCTCTCTCTCTCTCTCTCTCTCTCTCTCTCTCTCTCTCTCTCTCTCTCTCTCTCTCTCTCTCTCTCTCTCTCTCTCTCGTTCTCTCTCTCTCTCTCTCTCTCTCTCTCTCTCTCTCTCTCTCTCTCTCTCTCTCTCTCTCTCTCTCTCTCTCTCTCTCTCTCCTCTCTCTCTCTCCTCTCTCTCTCTCTCCTCTCTCTCTCTCTCTCTCTCTCTCTCTCTCTCTCTCTCTCTCTCTCTCTCTCTCTCCTCTCTCTCTCTATCTCTCTCCTTGTCTTGTCTGTCTGTCTATCCCTCTGTCTATATCTCCCTTGAGTGTTGACTCATTATTATATTTTATTTTTATTTTTCAGTTTAAACACCTGTCTGGATGAACCAAGCACACAAGTTACACATCTGCAGGAATCTGGCATGAAACTCAAGACATCTGAAGCAGACTGCTTGGAAATATCATCTATTTTTACAACTGGAGATCGTGGAGATCGGTTTCTGAGGTTTGGTAATGGAATGTAGGGACAATGACAGAGAGATCTGGAGAAGTGGTTGAAACATTGGTCAGAAGAAGAGTGGACATATGTTGTGTGCAGGAGACACGGTGGAAGGGAAGTGGTGTGAGACTGGTGAAGGGAAGGCAGGGGTAGAAGTGCAAGTTTATGTGGCAAGGGTGCCCGGAAGGCGAGCATGGTGTTGGTGTCATGTTTTCTGAGGAGTTTGTAGACAGTGTAGTGAGTGTGACTGTAGTGAGATTAAAGGTTGATGATGGTGAGAATCGTGATCGGAAATCTCTTGGTGAACGTCATCTCGGGATATGCCCGTCGGTCGGTCGAAGCGATGAAGAGAACAACATGTTCTGGTGTGCGATGGAGAAGTTGATGGAAAATGTGAAAGATGATGAAATTGTTGTGGTAGGAGGAGACTTGAATGGACATGTGGGAAGTAGTCCAGATGGTTTTGAGGGAGTCCATGGGGGTTATGGATATGGTGTGAGAAATGGAGAATGTGAAAGGATCTTGGAGTTTGCTGATGGAGCTGATTTGTTGATTTGTAATACTCAATTCCAGAAAGCAGATAATAAGCTTATTACATGCACGTCAGGTGAGTCGACGACAACCATTGACAACCTGATGGTGCGTCACCGAGATAGGGGAAACCTCCAGGACACAAAGGTGATCCCAGGGGATGAGACTGTTTCGCAGCACCACCTGGTTGTCTGCGATATAAGGGTGAAAGGCGCGCGGAGAATTCAGCGGGTGAAGTACCAACCGAGGATGAAGGTGTGGAGGTTGAAAGAGGCGACAGTGAAGGAAGCATTAAGAGAGAGGCTGAGTATGGTTGAGGATGATGTGGTTGAGCTTGAAAGTGGTTGGATGTCAATGCAAGATAGTCTATTGGGAGCCGTTGGATGGACAAAAGGACCACCGAGGAAACATCGAGAGTAACCCAGTTTTAG
>NC_140965.1:33526352-33666352 GCF_056783735.1 Eptatretus burgeri
GGTCAGGTTGACGATTTCGTAAGTACCAGTCTATGACTGCTTGTTTGTTTGTCTGTCCGTCTGTCTGTCTGTGTGCAGGAGATCTCAAATAGTTGTGGATGGATCCAGACGAAATTTTGTGGACAGGTTGGGCTGTATGACAAGGACGAACTGATTAGATTTTGGTGAAGATCCGGATCCGGCTGCTCTAATTTTTTACGTGATTCCTCACCATTGAGAGATATGGCCAAAAACGATAAAAAGCACGATATTTACCTCCACCACCGAAGGTGAAGGAGGTTATGTTTTCACCCCTTTCTGTTTGTCTGTTTGTTACTTGCAAAATCGAAGATTTTTCAAGTATATTGGTCAGTCGATTTTGTTGTTCTGTTTGTCTGTCTGCTTGTCTGTTTGTCACTGACAGGTCACAATTTCAAACTGATCTTCACGAAACTTCACCACATGGTAGAGTTTGTCATAAGGAAGAAGCCTATTGTTTTTGAGGTCAAAATGTCAAAAGGTCAACCTTGGCCAAAGGTCAACAACTATGGTGAGATTTCTAAAATCCTCAATTTTCATCCGTTTGATTTAAAATTTGAAGAATAGTTATATTTCATGTCAATTAATTCAACGAGCCATTTATTTTTGAGGTCAATATCGACCAAAAGGTCAACATGGGCCCAAGGTCAACAACTAAGGTGGTATTTATAAAATCCTCAATTTTCATCCGATTGACTTGAAATTTGAAGAGGATTTATATTTCAGGTCACTGAATTCACCGAGCCAATTATTATTGAGATCAACATGGACCAAAAGGTCAACATAGGCCCAAGGCCAACAACAATGGTGGTATTTCTAAAATCCTCAATGTTCGTGTGATTGACTTGAAATTAGAAGAGGATTTATATATCAGGTCACTGAATTCAACCAGCCAATTATTGTTGAAGTCCACATTTAACAAAAGGTCAACATAGGCTTAAGGTCAACAACTAAGGTGGTATTTCTAAAATCCTCAATTTTAATCCCATTGACTTGAAATTTGAAGAGGATTTTCATATCAGGTCACTGAATTCAACCACCAATTATTGTTGAGGTCAAATTTGTTTTATGGATTTTGAAAGTTTCATTCTCTGCATGACGTCTTCTTCTTGTTACTCACGAAATCTAAATATTTCGTAAGTATATTGATGACTTCCGTCATCTGCTTGTGTGTTTGTTTGTTTGTGTGTGTGTTTGTTTGTTTGTAGGCACGATAACTCGAGAACGAAAGAAGCCACCAATGTCAAATTACACCACGTGATTCAGGATGGTGATGGCAAGTGCTGATTATATTTTGGTCAAAATCGGTCAAAGGTCAAGGTCACAGTGAGGTCAAACATTCGATTTTTGATGGTTTGGTACAGAATCATCGTAGAAACTTCTGGTTTGCGTTGCTACCTTCTCGAGAGACAGCTTTTATAAGACAACATCAAGTTGACGATTTTGTAAGTACCAGTCTATGACTGCTTGTTTGTTTGTTTGTGTGCAGGATATCTCAAAAAGCTGTGGACGGATCCGAATGAAATTTTGTGGACGGGTTGGGTTTGTGACAAGGAAGAATTGATTCTATTTTGGTGAAGACCCGAATCCAGATCAGGATCTGATAATATTTAAAGTGATCCTTCACCATTGAGAGATTGGGCTAAACTAATATATATATGACTGCTTGTTTGTTTGTTTGTGTGCAGGATATCTCAAAAAGTTGTGGACGGATTTGAATGAAACTTGGTGGACAGGTTTGGTGTGTGGCAAGGACGAATTGATTCGATGTTGGTGAAGATTTGGATCTGGATATGAGAATTATTTAATTTTCAAAGTGATTCTTCACCATTGAGAGATAGGGCCAAAAACGATAAAGTACTGTATATAGTATGATATTTCACAAATGTAATGGGCCCGATATGTTCTCGTGAATCAGGCATTGTGTCACAGAGGCATGCGCTCTCCCGCGTGCCTTTCTCGTTTTTTCAATGGAACCGTGGAGCACAAGCTCCCTCCAGTGGTCTATGACGAAATCACTAACGTCACCCGTTTGCGACAGGTCCGGTGTTTCCCAGTGGATTTCTTGTGCTTCTGTCTGCCATTTGCTGGGTGCCATTAACCTGGGGTTGCTTTTGGCACAAGCATCCCTGATGTTGTTGAAGTTTACAGAGGTGTGTTGCTGGTTGTTATATCCATATGCATTTTTAATAAGGTGGAACGGAGTCCTCCCAGGTTTTGAAGTTATCCACCTCCATTTCGATAAAGGGGATTACGATTCATGGACCATGGTGTTAAATTTTCTTGTTCTCAAAGTTTCGTCCCGAGGTCTCTTATCAGGATCGTCACCGAGTCCCGAGCGGCTTCCAACTGCAATTCATTTGGATTAATATTCCCAGGGATTGTTTTTAGGATCCCCATAATTGGTTCTTCTTCATCATTACCTTTGCTCCCATCTATCTATAAATCCAGCAATGTGTGTGTGTGTGTGTGTGTGTGTGTGTGTGTGTGTGTGTGTGTGTGTGTGTGTGTGTGTGAGACCACTGTTTCTCGACAACCACTGGTCGGATCTAATTGAAACTTGCCAGGTATATTTCTGGGGCCCTGTGGATGTGCCTTTTCCAGGTTTGATATTAAATCGGACAAGAGCTTCCCAAGTTATGGCCATTTATTTACCAACCAATGACAGGACACGTTGCGCGTAGGCGTGGCCTATGCGCCATTTAGTTAACACTCACAGGACATATTGCTGCGTAGGCATGGCCGTTGGGGAAGAGATCCTCAGCCACGTTCCCTATTACGGGTGACAACGTACGGACTTCCGGATAGTGATGACACTGTATTCTAATAATTTCTCGATTTCTTCTGCGCATTTATAGATAAACACAATGCCCCAATCCAGTCGTCGTTTACGAGAGCGAAGGAACGGCCTGTGTGTTTGTTTGAATATTTTTCTCTTCTCTTCTCTTTGTGTTTTTCCTTGCGATGACATTGCGAAAAGGCAAAATACGTTGGCGGGTCAATATTTGGTAACGGCGAGTTTTCATAAAAGCCAATGCTGCTTTACAAAGCATGAATTTTTCACTAACTTGGGGTTGCATTAGCAAAATTAGGTGTTGGTTGTTGTGCCTGCATCAAGGAACACATTTAATTCATAAACTTTTTGATTTTTTACACTTTTCTCATGAAGTGGTTTGTGGCAATGTCATCTACGTCACAACAGAAGTCGGTCTTCTCAGGTTCCAATATGCAAACTAATTATCTACTTTGAGATTAAATCACATGCAAATGATTACATATGTTTCATTGAAGGAAATGCAAAGTAAAAATTGATCCTATTAATTTAAGATTGGTTTCTACAGCCACACTGAATAGGCACCACTGCTATTGGCCTGACAGCACATTAAAATGAAAGCTTTCAATCATGACTGTGATATAAGAAAGGACCATCAGAGATTGACCTTCACCGAGTTAAAAGCGTATGACTTGTTTCTTCTGACTTCACCTTGTTCGATATAAACCACTAGTAATTAATATATTTATTGAAATATCGGCTGTGACGTAGATGACATGCCGTGACGGAGGTGACGGGTTATGACGTAGATGACGATTATTATGCAATCATAGAGACAAACAAAGATCAGGGAGCCGTTTGTATATATATATATATATATATATATATATATATATATATATATATATATATATATATATATATATATATATATATATATATATATATATATATATATATTTCATTACCACGTGTACTAGTGACAGAAAACATCATCAAGAGCTGCTGTTTAATGAAACATTTTCAGAGGTCTAATTGATCGCATATAGCTTCCCAGTAGAGCCTCTCTATCTGCATATGGCGACTTCCCACACTGCTTGGCTTGGGGATGAGTGTCACTATCTTGTCGTACTCATACCAGATCCGATCCTCCCTCATTGGCCAGAAAAAACGGTTATTCCCGATTTTCGACACCTCTCAACTGTTTCGCGGTTTGATTGGGTGGAGAATTACTCAATTAGATTTTCTGGCTTTTTCTCGGATGTACTTTTTCCTGTAACACTACCTTTCTACTCTCCTTTGCCAATTTATATTTCAAGTAAGCTATATTACTAAATGCTCTCGACCGCACTCCTCTTCTTTCCTGACCATGCTGTCAGGGCCGATTATTATGTCTTCCTGCAGGTCCAGCTTCAGGGGTGGGAGGGGGGGTTTGTAACTGTTCCTGTATCTCAGTGAACGCCTTTCTGGACATATGCAGGGTCTTCTGGTTTTTTCGCCAGCCTCTCGTTATTTGTCGCTGTTCTCTTTGAGTACGATCTGCCACAGGGACATAGCGATTCCTCTGCCTCAAACGCTCTTTATGCAGAAAAGCTTCTTTTGATTCCCCATCCATCTTCTTCCTTTCCCTGTATCGCTTAGCCCTTTCTGCGGTGGAGAGCACCATGCCTGAAAATAAACGGCACGTATAAAATAGTCAAAAAGGAAAATTAATTTACTTTGATCAAATCAATCCATACGATAAATACCTTTAGTCTTGTGTTACTAAAATTGGATGAATACATTTACTATTTATAGAGGTATGTTTGTACGGCTGCTACAGATTTCAAGGAATATTTAATATCGCATTTTCCAAGTGTAAAGAGCGACTTCATCATACAAAACTCATCTACGTAACAAACACGTCATCTCCGTCACGGGAAATGTCACCTCCATCACGCAAATATGTGACGTAGATGACGCCAAAGTGTGTCAAAGGCTAATTTAGGCTTATACATTATTTTTGAACCACCGCGTAGCAGTTCCAGTGCATGTATGACAGCTAAATATATCGTTTACATGTTTAAATTACGGAACCAAAGTTATTTTGTTCAATACTTGAGACGTTCGTAGATGACAAAAAAGTGTACAAAACCTGAACTAAGAATAACACAGCAAATTGATGAAAGCCCACTCTGACTTTTTGCCTGCGCAGCCTCCTGTGAACAAAAACGGCGCTGCCTCGAACCCTTATGTACCACGTGGTCACACACGTGGCTTCCCTTGATTTCCATTTGGCGGGCTGGAGCAGCATGACGTAGATGACTGGAAAACGAGGGACAGCAATTTTTAAGACAGAAATTTTAATTAAAATTAATTTTTTTTATGTAAACATTGTTGTTGTGCCAGAGACGTTAAGTGTTAACCGTATGTGGACGGCGGGAAACGTTTTGATGCGCTGTGCAGACCATTTCTGCATCATATGTGCAGATACATTTTTATAGTAAGCGTCTGGGACAGGCCATTTTGACCCACACAGGTGACTTAAGTTGTGTGAGAAATAATTATTATAATATTTGTGTGGCAGTCTGCTGCTGTTTCAATGTTAAAATTGTATTTTATTGTTCTCTAGTCAAAAATAAATTTGTCAGAACTATTTTACTCTGACAAATTAGCACTATAAACACGTGGGCAAGAAAACACGACGTTACCGAATAATCACCCACATTCTCTCTCTCTCCTTTCTCCCCCCCAACACAACATCGTTGTTTTCGTCTCGAAAGTCCACCTCACATATGTTGTTGTGCAAAATGGACTCGTTCTGGGTGATGACCAGTTCGTTTCCGTTTCACCGTGGGACACTCCGGCAAAGATTAGGTTGTCCAATGTTTTACCAACGCTGTCTGAGGAAGAAATTCTTTAAAAACTCGGTCAGTCCGGTACTGTGGTGTCGAGAATTATTAAATCTTCCATGCTCACCATGGAGGTAAAGCTTAGACACACATCGAAACGTTGAGACGGTTTTGCTATGTTGTTTTAAGAGATGGTGATGCAATTAAATGTCTCTCTCGTGTTTAAAACAGCAAAACGTGAGCATAGGATTTTTGCGGCAACGGAGAGGCTAATGTGCTATGAGTGCGGAGCGTCCGGCCACTCCGGCCACACAAGGCAATATTGTCCTATTGTGAAGAAAACACATGCCACGGTAACCAGAACAGGCCCTCCTGTGAACGTCACAGAGAACGTTGAAAACGAGTCACGTGCAGAGAAAGAGTCTGTTCCGGAACGCAAGGGTACAGTTAAGAATGGTCCTGATGAAGTACATATGTACAGGTTAATAATGAGATAACAAGTATGGCGGTTAATCGTGTCAACGACGAGTTAGCCAATGTACCTGTGGGTTGTGTAAACGACACAGAAGAGGAATTGCAGCCTGCAGAGGAAATAATTGTGGACAGAGGTTTACAGAAGCCTTTGAAAAGGTCCTTTTTAAAGATTGAAAAGGAGGATAAGGGCAGCAAGGTGTGAGTGGTACAAGCGGAAAACACTCCCAATGATGTTGACAGTGAGCAAAGTGGTGAGAGTAGGGCTGAGATCATGCCACCTGCTCACGATGAAAACAGAGATTGCTGCAAGCAGAGATCAAGCTTGTAAACTCAAATTAATCACTGATGGTGATATTAATGGCGATGTCTCCACCCTCCCACTTGAGGAGGAGGATGAGGAGCCAAAGGTAGATGGTGATGGAGCAGGTAGCATGGAAGCCAAGCTGGAGCTGCTGAAGCACAATAAAGTGACCACGATGAACCAGTTGTAGTGGCTGATAACCTTCCTTTCTCTGTGCGGGAAACTTTGAATGTACCTCAAGAGAAAGAGGAGCATTCTGAAGTGGTTAAAAAGAAAACATTGTTAGGTTCTTGAAAGAAACCTTCAGACAACACAACGTGTGAATCAAAGATCATTTCCCCAATATTCTGGCCTTCATTTCAGCTGCAAAGCTGTTGTTGCAAGGGAAGGACCTTAAGGAACCTGAATTTCAGCACTGAAGGAAAGCTGTTACAAAGGCGAACAAGGAATTAAATGAGGAAAGTGACTTCATTGCAAAAAAAAATAATCAATAATGGATTTGAACGATATACAGTCAAAGCTCGTTACTATGCCACCTCGCTTCTATGCCACTCTCGCTATTATACCACTTTTGCTCGGTCCCGACAAAATTCAATACAAAATAAATTTACTATGCCACCCCCTACTCTCGCTACCATGCCACTACTGTGTGACTGTTAAAAGGCACGAGTCGTGAAAAAGTCTGTATTGCGCAGTGCTCGATTATCACACTCACGTCCAAAGGCGAAGCGACGAACTACAGTCCAGCTGCGCACAACATAACTCAATACGTACGCGCATAGTCAGACTGTGTCAAAACACCCGATTCTTCTCCCCGATGCCAGCCACAACAAGCCAATCACAACACGCACAACGAGACACAAAAAAGCGCGAGCACACACACAGACACGCAGGCACACGTACTAGAGTGACATGATTTTTTTCAAATTCAGCCCATAATGTCAGCTCAGAAACGCAAGCGAACCGACTTTACGCTGAAGGAGAAGAAGGAGATCATCGATGCCGAGAAGAAGGAGCCGAATCAGTCCAAGTTGGCCAGGGAGATTAGCAAGAAATGGGGCGTCGAAGTTAAGAGAACCACCGTGAAGGGCATTTTCAGCAAGAAGGATGCAATCGAGGCTGCAATCAAAGCTGGATTTCCATCGAAGCGCATGAAGTTGACGCAGGCTCACGACCCGAAGCTTGATGAGGGAGTGCTCATGTGGCTGAAGCAATCAAGAGGACAGAATGTGCCTGTCAGCGGCAATCTGATCAAGGAGAAGGCGATGAAACTGGCCGAGCTGATGCACATCCCAGACTTCATGGCGAGCGACGGTTGGTTGGGCAATTTCAAGAAGCGCCACGGCATCACGTTCAAGACAGTGCAGGGCGAAGCTGGAGCGGTGGATTCGCAATCCCTTCTTGAGTGGCAACAACAGGTTCTCCGGCCCTTACTCGGGCAGTTCTCCGCAGACGACGTCTTCAACCTGGACGAGACTGGACTCTTCTGGCAGCTGCTTCCGAACAAGACCATGGCTTTCAGGGGAGAGCGGTGTACTGGAGGAAAGAAAAGCAAGCAAAGGATCACTCTTCTGGTTGGGGCAAACATGAGCGGCAGCGAGAAGTTCCCTCTTCTGGTGATTGGCAATTCCAAGAAACCCCGTGCCTTCAAGAACAAAGAGATCCCGGTCAAGTACAAGGCGAACTTGAAGGCGTGGATGACGGCGGAGCTTTTCGAGGAGATGTTGCGTGCGTGGGACGGACGACTCGGCCAGCAGGGATGCAGAGTGCTGGTCTGTCTCGATAACTTCTCTGGCCACCCTCCCGAGCTCGAGTTGAACAACATCCAACTGGTCTTCTTCCCACCCAACACGACAGCCAATTCGCAACCAATGGATCAGGGAATCATAGAGAACCTCAAGCGCCACTACAAGAAGCTCCTGCTAGGCCGCCGGCTTGAGGCCATAGATGAGGGAAAGGAGTTCAAGTTCACGTTGCTCGACGCTCTACACGTCGCCCGGCGTGCTTGGGAGCAGGTCGGCAAATCGACGATCAGGAACTGTTTCGCGAAGGCCAAGTTCATCGAAGAGGAGATCCAAACTGAGCCACAGGATGCGGAGCTGCCCAACATCTGGGAAGCTCTGCCTGCCGAGGAAAAGATGCACGAGAACGAGGAGATAGAGCTGTCTGACTTTCTCGAAGCCGACGAGCGCCTCGCGACTGGCGGGTATTTCACACTGGAGGAGATTGCGGAGGAGATTCTGTGCAGTGAGGAGCCGGTGGAAAGCGAAGATGACGAGGTAACTGTCGAGGAGGAAATCGTTCCGTTCGAGGAAGCCCAGCGCGCTTGTCGCACCGTCCGAAAGTTTATGCAGCAGAGAAGCGGGAAGCCCGGTGTGATGCAAGCGTGCGATCGGCTAGACAAAGAGATGCACGAGATCCGCCGAAAGAAGATGCGCCAGCCGACGATTCTTGAAAGCTTTGTGTGTCGTGAATTTCTCGCCATGCCATATGTTAGTGTGTGAACTCTGTTAGTGTGTGTATGTTCTCCGTTCGCTTCGCTTATACAACAGTCGTGCCTTTTACTTGCTGGAATAAATTTTGTCTAAAGATTAACTACAGATGGGTAACTTGAGAAAATAAGGCCGTTTTTACAAAATCTCGTTACTATGCCACTCTCGCTACTATGCCACTTTTGCTCGGTCCCGACGGGTGGCATAGTAACGAGCTTTGACTGTATCTGAATATAATTGGAGGTCGTACCACCTCACAAAAACTACGAACCCTTCAAGCAATAGAGAAAGCAAAAGCTGACATTATTTTATTACAAGAAACCCACTCTCTGAACACTCAGGTAGCTGATTGGGCAAACATATTCAAGGGGCGGTGGTGGTTAAGCGGTTTCCCTACACCTCGATCCGGCGTTGCCATCTGCCTAAGTCACAGGTTGTGTACTCACCAGGTTTCCTTCAAAGAAATCCATAAAGGGCATTTGATATCAGTAGAATTTATTTACAAAACTCAAAAGATTGTTATCCTAAATGTATATGCACCAAGTGACCCCATGGAGAGAAAAACTTTCTTTTCCACATTATGGGATTCTATAAAAATTGGAAACAACTGCTTTTATTGTATTGTGGGAGATTTTAACTGTACAATTTGTCCTTCAATTGATGGGAATGGCCATGAACCACATGCTGCCTCCACGAAAGTGTTAGAAGTCACCATCAAAAATTTCTGTTTTCATGATGTGTGGACGTCGCAACACCCACTCTTGCGTTGCTCCACATTGTGCAGATGTAATGATGTCAATGGCAAGAGTTGACAGGTTTTATATAAATAAGCTCATGCAAAATGTTGTGTCTTGGACTCAAATTGTGCTGACTGAGTTTACTGATCACAGTCTAATGTCACAGATGTCATTTTGATAGTCTCCGGTGGTGGTGGGATATCGCAAAAACCCAAATAAAAACTTTTTGCCAACAATAGAGTTTCTACAGTACCAAAAGGCAGTCAATATCAATTGATAGGCCAAAACGGGAAATTGTATTCCGAGAACAGAACGATGATGAGGTTGGGAAAGACACGTGACCAATTAATATGGTCTAAGAAAGCATTGATAGAGGAGATGGTACAGCAACAAGCAATAGGTACCTTGGTAAAAAAGCGAATGAGCTATTTAACATTGGATATGCCAAACAAGGAGTTCTTTAAATTAGAGATCGTTCTTAAAAGGTCACAACAAATTCATAGTTTACTCACTCCCAATGGGTCCCTGGTAACCTCTCAGCAAGCGATCAGACGTACACTGAGGGATTTGTATTCTCCTCAGAACGTGGACAATAAGGTGGTGCAATAATTAATTGCTGGGCTACAGAATGTCAAGGAGGACGAGCAACGTGTGCTTGACTCTTCAATTTCAGCAGATGAACTTGAAGCAGCTGTGAGGAGCCTGAAAGATGCAAAAGCCTCTGGAAGAGATGGCGTGCCATGTGAATTCTACAAGACTTTTTGGAACATTTTGGATCTGATTTACTTGACGTTCTTGATGAAAGCATACGTGATGGAGAACTTCCAGTGTCCTGCAGAAGAGCAGTCATGTTTACTGCCAAAATCTGGGAATGCTCAACTGGTGGAGAACTGGCAACCAATTATAAAATCTTTACTGTGTGCTGATTATAAATTTCTTTCTGAAGTACTTGTAAATCACATGAAAACTGTTATCAGTTCTGTTATACATCCAGACCAAACCTATTGTATATCTGGAAGATCTATCCATGACAATATATTGTTGCGGGCCAGGATTCTGGTGAGAAGACCACCAGGGCGAGGGGAGGATCTCGGCTTCCACCAGACTCCACGGTATTGTCGGCCGTCGCACATGGATAATTCCGTGAAGCGGCGGGTCGCTAACCGACCGTGAACGCCAATAACTCAACCGCGTGACCTCGGGTCCTACCGTCCATCGGTGAACCATGTTACCTTATTAATCACGTGATTTAATTACCGGGGAACATGCCCTCGCAACATCTTGTCCAAACCGGATCACTTTACCGGATCGGATGCAGTCGAGCGACACCGCCAAGGATGTACCGGCTAAAAGGAACGGATCATTGAGAATAACTTCCCGCCTAAGCTAGGATTCGGACCATGTTGGATCAATGCAAGAAAAGACAAAAACGATCTGAGAACATTTCTAATAATTTATTTACAAGCAAGCGAGGAAAATATGTGGCACAGGGAATAGTTTATTCGGGTGTGTTGTGCAGGGAGAGAAAAAGGTGTGAGGTGCTGCAATGTTACAAGCAACTTTCGAAAAGACACAGAGCAGACTTAACCAAAAAGAATAATAACAAGCCGGTAGGCGACGAGGGATTTGCTCGGATCGAAGCGGTGGATACGATGCTTTTCATTCTGACCGATCCACCAACGAAGATTCATTGCCAAGACCTATTGGTTCACGTACAATTGTTCTTCTGCCTGGCAAGATTTTTCCTATTGCGTGTTTTGCCAACTAGCACTCATAAAAAATGACAATAAGACACCCTATTTTTGAAGGACTACCATTTGAAAAATAAATCGGTTTGCTGGTTTGTGCTGTGGAGCCTTGCATTGCAGACACACACACAGACAGATGGAAAACCCCATAAACTTCTCTCAATGCTCTTGTTTGATCACACCTCCTGAGCCACACAATATTTTCCATAAGCCACGCCCACTTTCCCTAAGCTCTGCCCACTTTCCTAAGCCCCTCATAAAAAAAATGATGGTAAAGAGACACCCGATTTTTGAAGGACTACCATTTGAAAAATAAAACCTCAATCAAAAATCGGCTCGAGTAAAATTTACTAAATATCATGATGTGTATAATTCCGAAGTCTCATTTCTCTACATTCAAAACTGAAGGACAAGTATTGAAAATACTGCACACGGTTTTTCGCCGCTGGACAGCAATGTGTGGTTGCTAGGCAACGAAATTCAAACACATTCCCAGACCACATGGCACCTGTTCGCAAAGTTTCATCGAAATCGGTTTGCTCGTTTGTGCTGTGGAGCCTCGTGTTGCAGACACACACACACACACACACACACACACACACACACACACACACACACACACACACACACACACACACACACACACACACACACACACACACACACACACACACACACACACACACGATGAAGAGGAGTTATTGAAACAGCAACGGAGAGAAGCTGAGGCTACGGTCTCTCGGTACCTTGTACAATGGATTGCCCGAACAAGCCACCAATACCAAATGCTCCATGGTGCGTTACCTCCCCTACAGCTGGCACGTCGTCTCTCGCTTCATGGCAATTCGTGCAAAGCATCGTCCAGAGAATGCGACGCGACCATCAGTTGTGAATGAGGAGACTTGAGTTGGGAGGATGGAGTCCAGGCGATGAGGACAAGAAGTCCAACTCGTACAGGAGGCAAGGCAGGGAAGAGAGGAGGGGATGAGGAAGTCGAGTGCGTGCGGGAGGCGAAGAAGGGAAGAGAGAAAGAACGAAGGCCCCGTTCCGACCTTTATAGGCCCCGCGGGGCGGGGGGGCACCCCGAAGCGATATCGTCACCAGAATCAGGTGCTCTGATTGGCCCCGGCCCCCCGTGCGGCCCCGCCGCGATGGCCGGAAACCGCTTCATTCCACTTCCGGCAATATGGCCCCAAGCCGTGAAAATGTCTTCCTCCGACCTCACAACATGAGATGGATCGCCCACACCGAGCTTCGCATCGTGAATTACCTTGCAAGAACCCCCGGGCCGTGCCCTGATGACCGGTCGAGGGTGGCGTTGGTCCCTCATGCCTGTCCGGGCCCCTCCGATTAGCGCTGATCAATGCCTACTCCGTGATGCATCACGCGGCCCGAGCGATCCGGACTGCACAAAAGCCTCTGTCTGAATGTGGCTTCGCTGACCGGAGAGGCAAGGAAACGTCTGATGTCTGTGGGGAACACCTGCGGCTGCCAGCGACGACCGACGGTAAAGTGTGATGATAAATCCATGCATATTTCACGCAGTACGCGCGGACCCGCCATGGCCCACGTGGTCAGCGCTCGCGTTCGCCTGATCCTGCCATTGCGTGCGTGGGGTTAACTCTGATCTGTGTCAGGCATTGAGGGGAACGATCGAATATAATAATTAGATGGGGGTTTGGAGGGAAAAGAGGAAGCCGATCTAATTAAATCCAGAAATGGGTCGAACAGAACGTGCCGCCTGTATCATGCACAACGTGATGTGATTGTCGTTGATTTTCTTGTGTTGGGCAAAACCACATCCGTGCAGCCTCTTTAACAGATATTCATCTGTCTGCCTTTTCAATGCAACCGGCAATCTCATCCCAGATCATCGGAAGCTCGAGCCGATCGATCGTCTCGCGCTGCCGAGCATACTGTATAACTTGCCGCAAAAGTTGGGTTGAGGGATCGCTTAAGGACAGGTGCTCTGTGCTGTGAATGCTCGTGCGGTGCCGCTGCGTCCTTTCTATTCCCTTCCCCCGCAGCCGTGCCCGTGCTGCACGTATTGGCCTCCCCGAGGACCCAAATTCAGATTTATCTCAGAAATAAGCAGAAAAGAATAGTGGAAATGAAGTTAGTGATGTAAGCAAACCTACCTATGAGATACCCGCAACGCACACCCCGTTGTCCCGCCACACAAAAGGGGAGGGACTATCTCAACGTACATTAATAAGCACCTGTGTGATGATTTTGGATTTCTGTTTCTTGATTAAGCTAAGGCCTTTGATCGTGTTGATCATAAATACCTTTTTGCTGTTTTGAAGGGAATGGGCTTTGGTCAAACTTTCATCTCTTGTGTAAAACTCCGATATACCAATACTCATTGTATGTTGAAAGTTCATAATAGGTTATGTTCTTCCTTTCCGTTTCAACGGGGTATCCGGCAAGGTTGTCCTCTTTCTGGTCTTTTATATTTAGTTGCCCTTGAGCCACTCCTGCTATCAATTAGACAGCAAATACCTCAGGGAATGAGAAGTATAGAAGGAGCAAGATTTGTGCAGACGGCATATGCTGATGTTTGTGTTTTAATTGAAAGTACAAACGATGTCTCTGCTTTACAGCGTTGTCTGAAAAAATTCTCTGCCGCCTCCTCTTGTGCGATAAATAGGAATAAAAGCACTAACAGCATTATGGTGCGGGAGAAGTGACCTCTCTTGTGCATTACCACCATCACTCCCACAGAACTTAGTCTGGAGAACGGATGGAGTTAAATATCTTGGAGTGTACCTTGGTAATCATGAGATGGAGATGAAAAATTGGGACGGAGTATTGGAACAAATTAAGTACAGACTGAAAACATGGGAAGGACTGTTGAAGTCCCTTTCATATAAAGGTCGTACTCTTGTCATCAATAATTTGATTGCAACAAAATGGTGGCAAAGAATCACTGCTCTGCAGCCATCAAATCAACTAATTATGGCTATTCAGCCAATGCTGGTAAATTTCTTTTGGAGTGGATACCTGAAATACTGAACTATTCCCGGAAGGATGGTTCGCCAAGGTGTTATCAACATCTATGGTCGGATTGTGGCCTTTCGATTGCAGTCTCTGCAGAAACTGCTGTTCACTGAACAGCTAACCTGGTCACCATTTGCATTTTTTGTCCTGCAATAAGCTGGTAAACTAAAATTTGATGGATCTCGAGCACATAAATGTTATTTCTCTTTCGAGGTTCTGTCATAGTTTACTGGACATTTGGAAAAAGTTTCATGTCCATCGGCTGCTTGAGGCATATTATTGCAGAATGTTCCTTCAAGAACCCCTTTTTTCAATAATTTTTTCCCTGGTATTCCTCAGTCATGTCATGATTCAAAAATTTATCCAAGGAGGAATCAATAAGGTGTGTGACTTGAGAGACACATCTAGGGTTAAGTGGAAGAGACACGGCTTCACCGCCTAAAAATCTCACCATGTCCAAAGGAAGTGGTGCAGTGAAGCAGCGGCTGCATCCTTTAAAATATAGCACCGTGGGTGGTCTGACGGTGACGTCCCGACTGTCCGAATACAAACTAAACAAGAAAAACTAAACAACAAACTCAAAACAAACAAACATGGTGGGTTAGGTTGTTATTCATCTTTGACGGATGGATGGATGGAAGGACACACCAAATATTGAAGCGACTTCACTGTTTAATTATCTCACTCGTACAGATTCAGTTACTGCATTTGCTTTCAAATTCAGAGCCAAAGTACTGCGAAAAATGTCGTGCAATACCTGCTGTGCAATCGATGATCAAAATCAGAAAACGATGCAATTTTAATTTGTCTACATTACTTTCGTTATAGTGCAACCCACAGGACCAGAGCCAAGGCTACAATTAGTGACAAAATGGAGAACAGTTTGCTTGGTATGCCTGAGTCTTGACAAGGAAGTGTTGTGACTCGTGTGCGAGTTGGAGCCAGCACTCGGTCCCACTGGGTGCGAATGGCTTGAGCTGCTCCTTCCCACTGCCCGGGGCCCTGCAGTCGGTATTGGTATGGAGTGCAAGGCTCAAAGAAGACTGAGAGGGCCAGGGCTGGGTCTCGAAGGAAGAGAGGCAGGAAGCGAGGTTTGACACCTATTAACTCTCCTATTTCATCCATGTATGTGATGTAATCCACTTGAAGAGTGTGGCGTTGACTGTCCACGTACCTGTAAAACAAACAAGAAACAGCAAATACTGCAGACTCTCACCACGATTTCTATGTGGTTTTGTAGGTTGTATTTTATAGACTTACTTGCATTCTAATTGTGGATACTTTATGGAAGTACTCGGTTGAAAAAAGATAATCTGTCAATTGTGGTCTATGTTAGCACATTATCTGCGGACAAACGGACCCAAATTCAATACCCTCTTTGGCTCGGGTAAAAAAAAAAAATAAACAAACAAAAAACCCATCCAATTATGACGTGATCGATAATATGGGTCTTTGCTTTTAGAAAACCTAACCATGTATTATGTATCATAATCCAGGGTATGCACCCTCATATTCTACAGTAGTCAAATGGGCGGCTGATTTTGAGCGTGGACGCAAGTTCCTTGATAGTAACCCCATGTCAACACGTTAAGCATATGTGATGATCCCCAAACTTGCCAAGGTTGAGGCATTAATCCTGGAGGAGTGCCACGCGATGGTCACATAAAACTCCACAGAACTTGGAATTTGTGACGGCAGCTTTTTCACAATTGTCCACCATGATTTTGGCATGTCTCAGTAAAATCCGGCATCATGTTGTGAACTTACTGAACTGTTTAACACATTCGGCTCACTTTCACATTACTCTGATAACTGGTGATGAAACGTAGTGCAACGTGTAAGGTGGAGGGAGATCCATCGATAGAATGTGTTAATAATATGTTGGTCTCTGTGCTAAAATAGATTACATTTATGCTTGAAACAGGGATTTGTCAGAGGCAAGTGGTATTGTAATACGTGCAGAGGGGGCAGTGTTTAGAAACCATAGGGAAGTATTGGGAAGGTTGTATTGTGTGGACCTTCTGTACAGTTGAGGTCAGGTGGAGGACTGAATAAGAAAGTGATAGATGCTTCGAATGGAAATGAAATAAGCTATTTGGCCAAGGAATTCAGGCCAGGTCTGAGGATTGTGAGTTGTGGAGCCTTGTCGTGTGGTGGGACAGCCTGAAAGGTGGCGCCACCCACGAGTGCGCAGCTAAGGAGGGGGCCTGCTGTGATAAAGGTGGGTCCTGAGGAAATAAAACGGTGTATGCACATGTGTGTGTGCTGGGGCTTATCGTTCAAGATGAAAAAAAAAATAGGCCCACTGGACCTGTCACTTATCTGGGCCCTGGCCTAATGTGGAAACACAAATTTGGTGGCATTCTGACTGGTGGGTCTGGAGAGAGAAAGATTTTTGAAGTAATTGACACGATTTTCCTAATAATTGACAAAGGCATCCATTTTGATACTTTCGGTCAAGTGATTGGCATGACCTCCACAGTTTAACATCCTACCCTGGCATAATGTCACCCAAATTTGGGAGCATTCTGACTGGTGGGTCTGGAGAAGATTTTTGAACAAATCTGTTGAGTCAGCCATTTTGACCAAATGAGTCACGTGACTGGAACAAACTTTGCAATCCCCGTTACCAGTCAGGAGCGGAATGTTGCTGCCAAATTTCAGCCAAATCGGCTCTGCGGTATGGCCGGAGAAATCGAAATGGGAGATGGATGGACGGTGCACGATAATACCTTATCTGGAATTCCAATTTCATACGAGCTGAAAAAACGTCTTGAGATTGAAGGAGACATCTCTCTACTTCGTCCCTGTTCCAAAGACCATTGAAAGACCGTGGATGCAATCTTGCCTTCATCCTGTGCCAACGCAGCCTGCACGACTATGGGTAGTGGTTGAACCAAGGCCAGCATGCCTCTAATTCCTTGTGTGTTGTTCAAACACTGTACAGAAGGTCCACACTCATTCATTATGTGTGCCAAGTTTCCACATCAAATAACATCGGTACATGCATGTCGGAGAAATGGTTGAGAACGTGTTCAACATCGGGGGTGGGGGGGGGTTACAATAAAGGGCCGCCAGGCGGCCATCTATGATCTGATCTTGAAAAAAAAATGACGCACATATATAAGCCATCATTCATTCTCCATGTAAATGTGTATCATGTGTCCCCGCTGCCGCCAGGTGTTGGAGGGTATTACATGTCCGCAACATTTGCAGTGCAGTATTCTTGTTCCATGTTTTCCATTTCAGTGAGGTGTTTTTAATTATACTCAATAGGTACGTTTTTGCTTCTTACAAGTAACTGGGTTATTTTTTGTACCTATACAGAGCTGTCAGTAGCCTATATACCGCCCAAATAAAAGGTATATGCATCAGAAGAACGGGTTGCATGATTTGGAAGAAGATCGCCTGAAGGGCAAGTACTCTGCTAGTCTAAAATATTTTGCTGCAGATATCAGGACAAATAATCTGTACTCGGTATTTTGGTGAAGCATAATAACCGAACTCTTTAATAATTGAAATAAAGATATTGTTACGGCCATGGGTACCGAGTGTATTATGAGGGGGTTAATCCCCATTTCTCCTCGGAAGAGCCGGATCTGGGGCCAGTGCTCACAATTGACTTCGACACATGATGGGTTGCTTTAGAACCACGAACGCTAATCAGTTAACCACGAGTTCCAGTGTCCACCGTCTAAGTTTTCCATTTAACTAGAGGTCCCGTGGCTTCCTGAACGTGCCCTCGGCAAAGCACCAATCTTATCTTGATTAGATATTAATTAGGGCGGCCGAGCGTTTAACCGCTGGTGCGTGCCGACTATAATAGGTTAATTAGTTTGGTAATTACCTCCCAGTATATCTATGTTCGGACAATGCTGGATCAATGGGAGGAAAGGACAAGCACGGACAGGTTGAAACGTCAACAAGGAAAAATAAATTTTATTTTGTTGTGTTGAAAATAAGTAAATTCAAATTAATCACAATAATGTCAAGTAAATAAAGAATTAATCAGGCATTTATGGAAAAAGAGACAAAGAGCAGATCATTATCAGTATGCCTTACTTAACAATTAAACATGAGACAAGGGTACCCAGCACATCATTTAGGGGGAAGAGAAATACAGTCTGGTGCATCAAATAAAACGTCCTGAAATGTGTGAGCGTGCTTTGGACCGCTTCAAGTGCCCTGCCTTGCTGTGCACCTACTCACAAACAGGCTTGAACACCAATCAATGTCACGCCAAGGAATCAGGGACGCCAAGAACAGATCTCCAGCAGAACCAGCATTAACCGTCCAATCATCACCCACAGTCAGGAACCACAACCATCAGACAGCTGTGAGGCACTGTAAGGCTATCACCAGCGATCAGAGCTGCAATGCAATCACCAACTGCCGCCAGCTCACTAACAGTCTGACTGCAACTGACTGGAGCTGAAAATAGTCGTCGCTCAGCTGTCACCAACTCACACAAACCCAACTGCCACCAGCTCACCAAAAAATGGTCTTCTCGTCCTTATTATAGGCAGCCCATCTGGGTGAAGCCTCAAGCAGACTTCAGCAAAATCCACCTTGCCTATTGGCACACCGTTGCACGTCACCAACTACTAATCTCGCGATCATTGCAACGGCACTGTAACGGCAACTGGACGAACGGCACAAAGCAGCTATTTGTCGTAATTACAGAGCGAAAATGTGAAGCGCTCATAAAAAGTCAACAACAACCATCCACAGAGCTGCCAAATGTCGATGGAAAAAGGTGGACGCTTACGTCCATGGAAGAGGTGGGTGTCGCACGTCAATGGAAGATGTGGGTGTCGTACATCGATGGAAAGACGTGGGTGTCGAACGTCGATGGAAAGAGGTGGGTGTCAACGTCGGTGAAAGTGGTGGGTGTAGTAAATGATCCTCAGCCATATTTGACCATCAGAATAACTGCTCAGGAAAAGCCTGCAATGTGCTTAATCAATGTGCTCTAAGTGCAAGGTGTAAATAAATCGTCCACCTCCAAGCAAATGTGTCCTTATGGAAAGGGGGTAGACGAGTCTCCGTTGGGCTCACGGCTATCTCGCATGCATGAATGTGTCGTAAAGAGAAAAAGGCCATCCCATAAGGGAATCTATTCCATACCCTTCTCAACGCATCCAAGGTAGAATCCCACCAGACTTGGGGATGGGTCTATCCTGGACATGCATTGAGGGAAATAACTGTCTGAGGACCTAAATGTTTGTATGCATTAGTCGGAAACAATTCTGAAATCCATAAGAATATTTAGTTTTTTAAGACTTTTTAAAAAAAATATAATTTGTTTATTTTGTTTTTGTTATTGTAGGACAAGGGTACCAGGCCAACGGTGGTGCCTTTTTACGGTAAAGTATTATTTGAAAGATTTATTTTATCATTATTGCAACTTACCTTTTTTTCAATGCTTCTCTTTTTTCTGTAATGTCTTTCTTCATTCCAGTAGAATCTGGCAATTTTGCCAATCCTGCAAAAATATTGAAAAAACGAACAAACAAACGATAAACTACTTCCAAATAGATGGTTGAAACTCATTACAAATAAAGCACTAACATTGACCACCACATGGTGTGCAGGAGGTTGGTACAAATATGATCGTGTAACACCAATTACCATTTTTTTTCAATGAAAGTATATGTAGGTATGCAAGTGGCACCTTTGAAGATACGTGTAGTCCAGCGGCCCTGCATCTCTGAAACGGGAAATAACGCTCCTCGGGGTTGAGCCAGGCCGATGATTGCGAGTGTTGGTCGAGGCAGGGATGGTAAGAACACGTTCTTGTAAAGAGAAACAACGTTTCCACGTACAGTAAGTGTGTGATCTACTTCGAGGAAGGGGAAGTCGAAGGAGTAGCCAGTGGCAAATATGATGAAGTCCAAGTTGTCAACTTCAGTACCATCATCAAATATTGCACCCGTTTCTGAAAATTCTGCAACATTTGGCTTCATGATCACGCTGCCAGTAATGATGCGGTTTGAAAGGTCATCATTGATTGTTGGAATCTGATTTTTAAATCTGTGCAAACACATATCAATTAGCGATTCATGTATCAAACAGGAATGGATACATCATGTCAACATGCTAATTGGCTCGGCGAGCGAGTGGTGAGGACTATTATGGTTGCATACCACAGGTGGATTATTAAAATCTGGCTGAAGACAGTGGTATTCAGGATTTGGATTACAAGCTTCTTGAACCCATGTCGAACATTTTCAGCATAACCATCACATTGTCGCTATAAACCGCACCTGCTCACGAAGACTCAATAATGGAGTTTTAAGTGCTGAAAGAAAGCACCGATGAGATGACGTCTGAAACCACCCTCCTTAAAACACTTCTGGCCACACAATAAAATACTGAAACTCTCTTGTATTGAACCAGTGCTCAGAATTTCATGTCTATTGACCAAGATAGGAAGGAAGCCTGACTTGGCCATGGTCCAGCCCTCCATCTTGGCTCTGCCCCAACAGAGCTGCTATCGACCATCAATCATCCTTGATAACAGCTCGATTGACATCTCCAGAGGTGTTTTGAGACAAGTAAACCTTCTTTCATTTTAATGTGTTGAAAATTTGTGTTTCTGAGTTGATTGAAGGTTGAAGGTCGTTACACAGTGTAAAGTAGCATAAGCAAATGGATGTGTGTTTAAATTGTTGTTTGAGATACTGTAAAAGTGATTGCTGCAACTTCAAAACAAATAAATGACCCGTATCTTGCCAAAAGGTGACCACGTGTGACTTCTTTAAGGTCACACTGAGGTGAACAGAGCTGCTATCCACCAGGAGCGACTCCTTGAGGAATATCTGCCGACGAGAGATTCCAATGAGAATCGTTCTACAGAGTAACCATGAAAAATATGCGTTTGCCTCATAACGTCACCAAATGACGTCATAATGTCTCAAGCTTGACATATCTAGAAAGCACTCATCGAGGTGTTCAATTTGAGGTACTACACGATATGGTTCCTAAAACTTGAAAATTTGACCTTGGGGTCAAATATGTTTGACCTTAGGCGCTAACCATGAAGGTCAAGGCCAATCGCCACCAAAAATTAATCAGCTGAGCGCCAGACCATGAATTATATTTCCATGAAGTTTGAAGACGATCCGATCAAAATTACTCAAAAAATAAGGGTTTCGTCGACTCCCCTGATTTGCTACAAAGTGACCTTGACCTTTGACCTTGACCTTCAAAATTTTATGCACTGAAAGGGACCTCTATAGGCCTCTGATATGCGAAGTTACAAAAATTTCCAATAATAACTGTGCTCTGCAGAGTGATTTATACGTGATTACAGACCAAAAAAAAAACAACAAAAAAAACATATGAAGGTCAAGGCCAATCGCCACCAAAAATTAATCACCTGAGCGCCAGACCATGAACTATATTCCCATGAAGTTTGAAGACGATCCGATCAAAATTACTCAAAAAAATAAGTGTTTCATCGACTCCCCTGATTTGCGCCAAAGTGACCTTGACCTTTGACCTTCAAAATTTTGTGCACTGAAAGAGACCTCTATAGGCCTCTGATATGCGAAGTTACAAAAATTTCCAAGGATAACTGTGCTCTGTAGAATTTTTTATACATGATTACAGACAAAAAAAAAAAAAAAAAAAAAAAAAAAAAAGCTGACTAACATATCTTGCAAAAATTTTGTTTTGGCAAGATAATAACATGCAAAAGATGTTCAGCATTTGGAGTGGTCTCTGGAATGTATTGTTATTGTTTTGGGGAGTCCAATGGAGATCCTCACATAGTTGAAGCAGTTATTTCATCGTATACCGTTTAGTTTAATTATTTAAAGTTTGTGTTGATAGGTCTGCATTGTGATTCTGTAGTAGATATCCCATGTGTGTCATTTTCATCATTCTACAAGCCATCTGTCATATCTCACAGCATCAGAGGGACATTTTCCTCAGACGCCCCTGAAACCACTTCAAACAGGTTTTATGATAATGAACGCCTGCAAAATTATATTGTGCCAAAACCCAAACCCAAGGTGGCTCCTCCAATGGATGAGGGGGCGGGGGGTGAGGCTTAATCAAAGGGGGTTGGATGTTCTATAAAAAGGGAGCAGAAAGCCTCTTTGAGAAAGGGGGGGAAACACTGAGAAGCTCAGAGATTTGGAGTTTGAGAGGGTTTCCGGACTGTGTTGGGCTGTTCACTATCTTTTTATTCATTCACACGCAGAAGGGTCCTTTGCGTCCTTCTCTCTGTCCTTCCTTTCACTTTTCTCGTTCATTCAGACTTTGGAGCAACTCAATAGCTACGTTCTCTGGTGGCATGAATCCAACCCGAAGAGTTTCTTTTTGTCACTCCCCTTCGTCTATTCATTTCTCACCATTCATCGTCTGCTTCACACTTAGTTCTTCTTTCTTTGTTCTTTCTGGCATTTTCTGTCTCTGTCCTTTCTCTGTCTTCCTTGTGTCTTCGCCTTCTGCTATTGTGCATCTTCACCTTCACGCGCCCACATCCGCTGGCTGCGTAGCTGGATCCTCCGCCTCTTATACTTCACCCAGGCATCCCGCCAATAGACACATTGAAGACGTGGTGTGAGTGATGTCACCGGCCGACCAGGAAATGCTGGAGCTGCGGCTGTACGAGAAGCAGGAGCGGAGCACAGAGGGTTCCGGTTTCAGTCAGGACATGTGAGTCAGGATCAACAAGTGTGAGGTGTGCAGGGGTCTGATCTATCCCCATCTATCTCTTTCTGCCCTCATCTCATCATACTTGCCAATCACCCATCCTCTCCCTTCCACATCGGATGCATGATGCCAGCATACTGGACAATGCTAAGTCACGGAAAATGTTCTGAAGATGTGTATGTCATGCAGGGGATAATTTGAGAAAGTACACATGCTGTCATTAATTGTTGTACATGCATGTCGTTTCATTGTTCTCTGTCCTTGTAAGTACTTGCATTTTGATGACTGCCACTAATAGTGCTGCAGAATGGTGGAAGTATTGTGCACTTTTGGTGAAAAGCATGAAACTTTGCACAGTTGTCGTGTTTTACCTCCTGACCAATATTAGATATGGGGCCAATTGAATTTTTTCCAATATAGCGGTCATTTTCAAAAGGGCCGCCGCCATGGGCGAAATTACCGATACAACCATGTAAAGGAATATATTTCCTATGATTGGTTGGAAATTTGACCAGAAATGTGAAATGTCACTAACTTTTACCTTAAGTTTCACATCTTCTTCATTTCTTAACCAAGATGGCTTTCAAATTAAAAATTGCTGCTACATGATAAAATGGTGACAAACATATGAAACTGTAATGTGGTAATTGTACCATGCATCACAGTTAACGTTCTTCCAGTTAATCTGTGTATATCGCACGCATTCATTCATTCATTCATCCTTCATTTTCTTCTTTCAGATCAGTATCTCCATATCACAGTGCATGCTGTTGTTAGTTGTAGAAGCTGTGGTGGTGGTGTAGTAATCAAAATACCAACAATGGCTGAATCCTTCAAGATTTTAGACCCCAGACAACGTTCAGAAACTCCTTCAACATCTAAATCATCATCGCCAATAGATTGGACAAAACTCAATTTGTGTCAAGAGACATCAAAAGAACCACTGTGATGCCTAGCTGATTCAAAGAGAACTGATATTGACATTGGTACACTTTATGATAATCTTGCAGGTAATTTGATAAGATTCAAAGAGCTTCAGTCTTCCAGATAAGATAAACTTATCAAGGTTAGACAATGGAACAGGAGTTGCTTCAACTCTCAAGTCTAATGCAGCTAAATGGCACAAAAAATGCAAGGATAAGTACAACAATACCAAACTTCAATGGGTAGAAAACAGGAAAAGAGATAAGTGCGAAACCAACAGTAACTAGCCAAAAAAGAAAGTCACTCGCTACAGCAGTAGTGGTACAGCCAGAACATAGCAAGACACTTGCTTCTTTCGAGGTGAAAAATCAGATAAACTCCATAAGGCATCGACGAAGAAACCAGACAGAAATGTTCGGCGATGTGCAGAAATTGTGCGAGACCATATGTTAGTTGCCAAATTGAGCGCTGGAGATATGATGTCCCAAGATGCAATGTACCACAGCAATTGCTTAAAAACACTCTTCAAGAAAGCAGAGTCGGTGAACTGCTCTGAGAGTGGAGAAAGTTCTTCTGATAAACAACTGCACAGCATTGTCCTGGCGGAGCTGCTTTCGTATATTGAAGACTCGTGCAGAAAGCATGGAGAATGATGTTGCACCGGTGTTCAAACTAGCAGATTTAAATCAGATTTACACTTCAAGACTAAATGACCTGGGAGCAGACACATCTACTCGAGAACACTCGACCAGACTGAAAGAATGAATATTAGCCAACATACCAGACTTACAAGCCCACAAACAAGGCAGGAACGTTCTTCTTGCTTTTCAGGATGACATCGGACTGGCACTAAAGAGGGCATTTGAAAGTGACTTTGACGAGGAGGCTATCGTGTTGGCAAAGGCAGCTGAAATCGTTCGTAAGGCCAAAAAAAAAAAAATGTTGCATTGGCGTAACAGGTCACTGAAAAATAGGGTAGGTCGGTCGGGATCATTTTTTTTTTTTTTCCTCATAAATCCCTCCCAAAATCTCCCCCGGCTCGAGTACCACCCTTTTTGTCGGCGGGTTCTGTCCGAAACACTTCCGGGTTTTTGCGATCGCGATCGCAATCAACAAGATACTTGAAAACGATAGCAAAACAACAAAAATAGCAATAAAATAGGGTCGGCAAAATTTTTCGATCGCAAAAAAACGTAGGGTCGGCGGAATTTTTAGGGTCGGGCGGGTTACGCCAATGCAACATTTTTTTTTTTTTTGGCCTAAGGAGATTCTGAAGCTTGAAAAGTCTGTATTTATGGGGAAATTCTCCAAGGAGTGTCAGCACCAATCAGTTTCTAAGTCTCTGACGACCCTCGTTGGGATGATAATGGGTGGATCAAACACAGTGCAGCAATCAAGCAATGCCACTGATACCCAGGTGATACTAACTGTCTTGCAGCTTATACGCCAAAATGTCGTAATTCGACGTCGTGAAGGATCCACCTCTCACTACCACAGTGTGGATCATGAGACATCCCTGGCTATTTACATCGGACTCCTCATCCATGCCAGGACAAGAAAGCGTGAGTTGATTGACAATGTATGACCTTGGGCTCTCCGTATCATATGACAGAGTACTTGCCATTTCAAAGGATTTGGGTAATGAAGTTTGTGCAAGATATGAAGCAGAACATGTTGTTTGTCCTGAAAACTTACGCCATGGTCTATTCACCACAAGTGCAGTTGATAACATAGACCACAATCCTACTTCCACGACTGCTCAAGGGGCATATCATGGCACAGGAATATCCCTCTTTCAGCACCCGAACAATGATGTCCATGGAGTAGAGAGAGACACAGCGATCCTCCGGCAAAGTGAGTCTAAAGAGAAGACCTTACAGAATTGCTAGAGGAATACACCAGCATACCACCGGCTTCCCTACATACAAAAAAACCAGCAGTACTAGAAGTTTCGGTTCTCCCGCCTGCTTCATATGAAAGAATGTATACAGCACTGCAGGACAATGCCAGGTGAGTTCAATATGTTCTAGTCGTAGGACCTCGCTTATTGTGCATCTGCCAACACATATTTATTTATATTTCGAATACTAGTAGATTATTGTGAATGTGAACACTGAACTGTCGCACTGCTTGTGCCTATATGCTTATTTCTTGTTGCTTTATAGGTGGCGCAGTCATGTGAAAGACATAGTTGAGTCTCATGATAACACTGCACAAGATATGGAGGTAGATCTCCTCAACTGCTTAAGCAAAGTGGCCATCTTGGATTTCTGCGCCATTTTTAAAATTGTTGCATTGTTGAAATATGTAAACATCTGTATAGAAACTAACTATGCAATATCACGGTTAAAGAGCATGAAAAATATGAAATTGGTACATTTGAATATTATAAACAAGTCAGAAAGCAGTTTTTTACTCAGTGGTGGCCATCTTGGAAAGAAACTGAAATGGCCCCATATCTAAAAATGTTCAGCACATTAAAAGCTACATCTGTGCCAATTTTCATGCTTTTCACCCAAAATGCACAATTGGTCTGTTATGTGGCACCATTCTGCAGCACTATAAAAGCCATTTCCTCAAGAAATAGTGTCCTGACTTATTCTGTCTGTTTTGATGGCGGTGTAAGACTGCCGAGGTGTTTGGCCAGCAGTGATCGGTTATCTGACATTGGTTCCGCTCGGCCGACTGACTAAAGTCTGTTGCATAATCGCCGGCAGAGTACCTGCTCACACTCGGGCTTTTGTGCATGGTAAAACAACTGGGCGTGGGATCCTGCAGGAAGTTTAGGGGTGACTTGTGATCGTGGTCCCTAAAAAAAGTACGCCGTCCTCTCGGAGTAATTAGTCCTTGTCAGTCACCATATTATAAAATAAGGCAACTCATTTTATTCCATCTTTATTCAGTGAAAGCTGTTTGAGCCGACCTTTCAGGATTTCACTTGACAGCGAAAGAAACTTGATATTATTCAAAATTGATGTTAAGACCAATGTTTAACCATCCTTTTCAAATTTACCATGACAGTATGTCTTTGGCTGGGATATTCAGATTGATTTCAATTTCTAGTATTTGTCTTGCTTTATAATTTTCCACCAAATTTAATGTTTTCTACAATAGAAATTATAAAAAAACCTGATCCTATGTTTTAGGACATTTACTATTGAATCACAATTCGTTAGATCTATTGTCAGGTCAGGTTAGATATGTGACCTGCTACAGGTACCATGTAAACCTGTACTAACCTGTTCCATGGTTGGGTTGTCGGTGACTAAACCGTCTCCCCCACCAGGTTTTCTGGTGAGGAGAGTGCTTGGATATGGACACTCAGCAGGATTAAAAACAAAACCTGTCAAAGGGCGGAGGAGCTCCTTGTGAGCCAACGGCCATCCATATCTAGTGCCCAACTGTGTCTGCGGACGTCCTCCTGCAGTTGGGTTACTTTTTAGGTCATCTCTATCATCTCAGTAGAGATGACCGAGTAACCCCAGTCTCAAAGGCTGTCCGTCTGTCCGTCCGTCCGTCCGTCCGTCCACAATCAAACCGAGTGGAGACAAATAACCAATTGTGGAATGGATAGAGGTCGATGAGACGTGCACAACGATCTAACTTTCAAGGTCGTCCAAGGTCGAGGTCAACGTCACGAGGCTGTCAAAGTTGCGAAAATCGTCGATTTCAAATCGTATCTCCTCCCTCATTTATCAAGAGAGATCAAATGTTATGAGTGATTCAGATACTATGGACTATTATCTAGAACAACACGAACCATTTTTTTGAAATTTGCTCTCGTTCCGATTTTATAGCCCTTCAAACTTCGTTCTGATTCCCCGTATGTGCCGTTCATAAAGTACATACAAAAATAAAAGTATTAACTTAAGAACCGGAACTCTCCGAGACAAATATTACCTTTGAAGCTTTTGTCAGATTTAACGAAAACAATGGAACACAAGTTTATATGCGCACTTACTTTCATTTATGACAATAACATTGTCTTGAATGTCAATTTGTACTTTTATTTTCATAAATGACGTGCTGTGATATTAAAAGAAAAAGGTAAATTACACCGTTAGGGACTGCATCGTCATGACTTACAAACATCGGTTCATAAGGAACTGCTGGCTTTGCAAGCGATTAGCGATGCATGAGGGGGGTGGGTGGGTGGTCACTTGGCTGCATACAGAGGGTGGTGGGTGGTTTTGAAACCCAGAAGTAGAGCGTACATACTTTATGAACTGCCCGTATTCCAGTCTGGCAAGGAGTTACTTTCAACCTCTGGCAGAGATGACCGGCACTCCCTCTTGGGGGTATTTTTTATTAGGAGGTTGGTGGCAGGATTTGCACTCCGGCCACCGTAAAACCCTTCATTCCGCAAAACACAAAAACGCAAAAAAATCTGAAAACCCACTCTGTGGGAGTACCTCCTGTGCAGCTTCCCTTCGCAGGGCAGCTCACCGGATGCCGGGATTGGGGCAAAGCCTCAGGGACCCCCAATCTTTGATGATAGGAGGGAAACCATGGGGTAACATCCCTGGGTCAGATTGCTGGAGAGTGTGTCGGAGTGGTGCTGAGGTGTCGTCCACCAGACGGCGGTCTCCTTGGGTTAACCTGAGGTGGTCCCTTCGGGTGGGTACCTGGAATGTCCTATCCCTAAGAGAGAATGATCACCTGTCTCTGTTATCATCTGAGCTCAAGCGTTTGGACATCGGTATTGCAGCTCTCTCTCAGGTTCGGAGACCGGATTGCGGCGAGATAATGGTGGGTGGTTACACCTACTATTGGTCTGGTCGCTATGATGGTTACCATACTCAAGGAGTTGCTATAGCTGTGTCCAATAAGCTGACCCCAATGATAATTGAGGTAACACCAGTCAACAAGCGTATTATGAGATTAAGAATTCGTCACTCCTTAGGTGTCATTTCCCTGGTCTCTGTCTATGCTCCGACTGAGGCGAGTGACCTCACCGTGAAGGACACATTCTACGCCACGCTCGAGTCAGTGGTTGATCAGTGCCCCAGACGAGATACACTTCTAGTCTTGGGGGATTTCAATGCATTGACTGGAACTGATAGGGATGGTTATGAGACGTGTTGTTCCCCATGGGTCTGGAACTATGAACCAGAATAGCACTAAGTTCCTTCACTTTGCAAGAAGTCATGGAGTTAGGGTGGTTGGTTCATGGTTTCAGCGCCCACAAGCTCATCGCTGGATACCATTGACCAGAGTCACAGGGCCAGGCTGAATGGCAGAGCTGAGCTGTTCAGGGAGCTGAGGTGTAAAACTGTACGTGCACTAAGGGTGGACAAGGAGGCCTATGTGCGAGGAATCTGTGAAGGGGTAGAGCATCACCTGTGGACAGGTGATTCTCGTCCCGCTTACAGGGGAATTCGCGCATTGCGTTCATCCAAGCCCATCCCTCGGAGCACTGCAGTTAGAGCAGAGAGTGGTAGGCTCTTGACAGAGGAGTCTGAAGTGAAGGCCTGCTGGGCCGGTTACTTTGAGCGGTTGTACCAGGCTGATCCCCCAGCTGTCGAGTTGGATGTCAAGGGTGTTACAATCTCTGTTGCTGACCCTCAAATCAACTGTGGTCCACCTTCGCTTGTGGAAACACGGGCTGTGGTGAACTGGTTGAAACGGTGTAAAGCTCCAGGGATCTGTGGCATCCATGCTGAACTTCTCAAGGCTGGTGGAATTGCTGTACTCATGTCCTTGAATGCAGTTTTGTGTTCTGCCTGGAATACAGCCATCATCCCAACTTATTGGAAGAGGGGCCTTGTTTTCCCTCTCTGGAAAGGGAAGGGTGATTACCAAGACTGCAACAACTACCGAGGGGTGACGCTGCTCTGTGCTGGGCAAGGTCTTTGCTCGGATAATTCTTGATGGGGTTCGCCACCATCTGCTTGAGCACCAGTGTCCAGAGCAGTCAGGCTTTACACCATAGGGGTCAAGGATTGACCGTATCCTTGCTCTTCGGGTCCTCACCGAACACAGACGAGAGTTTCGGCAGGGGCTGCTTGCAGCCTATGTTGATCTCTGCAAAGCGTTCAATTCAGTGAATGGGGATGCCCTCTGGAGGATTCTTGGTCTTCGTGGGGTGCCACCAAAACTGATCGATCTGATGTCTGAACTCTACTTTGGCACTGAGAATGCTGTGAAGTGTGGTGGTACCAACTGTGACTTATTTCCAGTTGTTACTAGATTCGTCAGGGGTGTGTACTGGCCCCCACACTTTTCAGCACTTGTATGGACTGGATTTTAGGGAGGATGTCGGAAAGATCAAGCTGCGGTTCTTCGTTTGGGAATGTCAAGATCTCGGACGTTGATTTCGCAGATGATGCAGTCATCTTTGCGGAGACTTTAGATATCCTTTTGAGGGCCCTCGAGGTGGTGAATGAGGAGTCTGAGCTGCTGGCATTACGGGTTTCTTGGCTCAAAACTAAGATCCAGGCTTTCATTGACATCTTCGATGCTGCTGTCCTGTCTGTGTCTGTTTGTGGTGAGGATGTTGAGGTCGTGGAGAGATTCACTTACCTTGGCAGTGATATTCATGTCTCTGCTAGCTGTGAGTCAGAGGTCAATAGATGTCTGGGTCGGGCCTGGGGAGTCATTGATTCACTGGATCATGGGGTGCGGCGCTGCCGGTACCTATGTGGGAGGACGAAAGTCCGAGTCTTCAGGTCCTTGGTGCTTCCAGTCTTGCTCTATGGATGCGAGACTTGGACTCTGACCAATGATCTGAGACGGAAACTTAATTCCTTTGGTACCAGGTCTCTTCGGAGAATCCTTGGCTGTCGCTGGTCAGATTTTGTGTCCAACGAGCGGTTGCTGAGAGAGACTCGGATGAGATTTGTTACCTGCATAGTCCGTGAGCGTCAGTTGCGGCTGTATGGACATGTGGCTCGTTTTCCTGACGCTGGTCCTGCTCACCAGATTCTCTCACCGAGGGAGTCTCGTGAGTGGAGGAGGCCAATGGGCTGACCACGTGCCTCATGGTTGCAGCAGGTTGACCAGCATCTCAAGGAGATGGGGATGGGCCTGGCATCTGCCTGGGGGAAGGCCAAACGGAGACCACTGGAGTACCGGCAGAAAGTCGACGCAGCGACGCGCTGTTCTGGCACATGCTCCCATACCTGACCTGACCTGACAATTGGTGTATTTTCTTTTTCTACGGGACAGTACAGAGACATGACAGAAGTAAAGACACCATGATTTTTAAAGAATTTATTTATTGAACATTTGAAGAGCATTTCATCCATATTAAGACTTACACTAGTATTTGGTAGACTTGCCATTTGCAGATTTCAAAGCTTTTAGTCTTTCAGGCATGGAACTAATGAGTTCTGAATTTTTATCTTGTGGGTTTTCTGCCCAGGCTTCTGCAAAAGGTTTAGCAATTCTGCCCGTGATGTTGGTTTCCTGGACTTTTTCCACACAGCTCGATCCAATATGGCCCAGAGGTGTTCAATGGATTCATGTCAGGAGACCGACTTGGCCATGGAATTCGCTTGTTCCCATTTCTGTCCTGCCATTCTTTGGTCTTTTTTGGAGTGTGGCATGGAGCTCCACCTTCCATGTTTTTGGAACCATCTTAATCGTGGAGAAGATGGTGAGAATCCATCCTCAAGGATAGAAATTATATCATAGAGTTGATGTTGCCAACACACTCCACAAGCTCTGACCGACCAGCGCTCCGGATTTCTCCCCACACCATCTCGAAAAAACCACCATGCACGGTCAGGAAGTCATTCCACAGGTGCGTGGTTATAACCCGAGCAGTACCTATTGCCAACTTTGTTCTGGCATGTAGGCCACTCCCAGCAGACTGCATGAGCGTTCATCACGAGAGGTGGTGGGGGGGGGGGGTGGAGATGACTCCCAGCTTATGAGATTTTTGCTGCCAGGAGTGCCAGTAAAGGCCCAGTTACACCGTGACGTTTTAGCCAGCTTATGCCGATTTTTGGAAAATTTGTCTAAAACGCTGGTACACATCGAATACGTTATGGGTAAATTTTGATAACATTGAGAGCAAGCTGAAAAACACTGCCATACGTCGTTGTACGCTGGCTTTAAACGTTGTACTTTTCGGTTGTCCTCAAATTCTCCATGCTTGAAATTTTAAGACTTATGTCAGCGTATGACTCACACGTTCCGCATAACGCTGGCCATAAGTTGTAGGCACGTCACGCGATCGTTGACACACGTCGACACACGTTACTTGTAAGTTACTCATAAGTCGAAACACGTCGAGGTAATGCTTAGCGTACCCAAAACTTATTTCTAACCTATGAGTAACGTGTTGTACTCACGTTACGCGATCGGTGACACACATCGACACACGTTACTTGTAAGGTGCTCAAAGTCGAAACACATCAAGGTAATGGTTAGCATCAGTGTTTCAGGCTCCCTGTTTTTTTTTTTTTTTCTTCCTTCCTTCGGTATGATGATGATTTTGACACTTCGATTTCTAGTGCGGTTATAATATAATATTGTTGTGGTTGACCAAATTCGCAAACCACCATTCAGGTCCCTTAGGTGAGATATCTCGGTAAGTATATGTGTAGTTAGGCCCAAACCCGTTGTCTAGAGGGAATAAATGTCATTCATGAGGGCTGCGACTCTTCAGGATAGCCGTTTTTCTTTTACTATCTTTATTTTGGACCAGCCGCCATTATTACCACCACCAACCACGTCTCAACAGCCATCACAACAACAACCACCAATCACAACGCCGCTTCACCACAACCGCCACGACCTTTACCGTCACAACTCGCCACCATCGCATCACCGTCATCTCGCGCCACTCTTGGGCACCGATGCTGGACTCGTGCGGGGCGCGCACCGAGCAGCGTGTTCAAAAACATCACGGACTTTCCGAAGAAAAACGGATCAAAAACGACTCACGCCCACTTTTGTTCCGTCCAATCGGTGAGCGAGGGGCGATTTGGCCCCGCCTCCAGGGCGTTGGAGGGCGGTCGCTATATGCAAATTCATGGATCAAAAAGCATTCACGCCCATTTTTCCTCGGGCCAATGGGGAGCGAGGTGAAAGGTTGGAGGCAGAGGGTCAAAGATGAAAGAGCGAAGCCACGGGGCTTATAAAAACGACTGCGTTCGTCAGACCAGGGCAGTTCGCAGTTGGGAGTTCGCGGAGTCGGAGGGAAGAGGATGGAGCTGTGGAGAGGCGGCGGCGGCGAAGGCGGACGAGGGGGTGCTCGCGTCGGATTCGGGGAACTGCGGAGAGAGAGGGCGGCGGCGCGACCGAGGTCGTGGTGGAGACGCTCGTCGCGGGACCCGAGATTTTGTGAAATCCTCCTTTCCCCGAGCATCAGCAACCCCCTCCTGTTTCCCCCCGCGCTGAGATAGTGCGACAAAGGGGGCCCCCTTCCCACCCCCTACCAGGCACTGTCCGCGAGGCCCGCGGAGTTGAGGCACGACCGCCGCTCCGCGTCTCATCATCGGACGGGTAGGCCCGACACGGTCTCGGCCCCAGGCCCGCCTACCCCCCTCATCCTGGAGGGTGGTTCTCTTTTCTTTTGCTTTGGGAATGTGTGTTGTCGGCGCCGTCTGTGAAGTAAAATTGTATAAGTGTTGCCGAGTGCCCGGTAGTCGGATAGATCTGCATTGTTGCATTTGCTTTTTGTCTTCTTCTTTTACATGTGCTTTTGGTGGAATTGTATATGTGTGCTTTCCGTTCATCGCGAAATAAATGTGCTTATTGTTGAACTGTTTTCCCGCTTCGCTTCGTCATTTCTTTCATTGAATCCCCATCTTGCTTCACGTAAAGGGTTGGTCGTGGGCTAAGACGCCCGATAATTAATCGAACCGTCGAGGCCGACGAATAACACCGCTCGGTTATCCCGATAGTACGGAACGGGTCGCTTAAGTGGCCCGTGTCCGAAGTCGACCTGCGGCGAGGTGCGATCGCCCGGTCTACCCTCCGTGTGGGTACTTAGGTAGGTCGAATTTGGCGAGCAACCCTATCCCACGCGGGGGCCGATTGGCTCGATCGCGGTGAGACCGAAAGGTCCACCCGTGACTGGTTCCCGGCGTTAGTCCGAGAGGGTCACGACTGGATTGTCCGTCCGGTGGGCGACGTGCCGCGATTCGAGTTACGTGGCCGTTCGCACGCCGGCGGGCGCGAATCCGCAACAATGTAATTAATAGGCCGCCGCTCAACAATTTAAATCATAACCGCACTGTACACTGAACACCGTCCTCCCAAAGAAAAAAAAAAACCGGGAGTCTGGAACACTGACGCTAACCATTACCTTGACGTGTTTCGACTTATGAGCACCTTTCAAGTAACGTGTGTCAACGATCGCATATTGCGCGTACAACTTATTCCCATCGCATGCGGAGCATGTGTCATATGGCAAGTACGTCGTAAAATTTTCAACATGTTTAAAATTACAAGACGTACTCCAATTAATACGACGTATGATAGCGTACTTTAGCGTTCTATTCACGCATACCAAACTTACCCATACCGTATTCGACGTGCGCCAGCGTTTTAGACGCATTTTTCAGAGGTCGGCGTACGCTGGCAAGATCGCCAAGGTGTGACTGCGATGTTGACACTTCCATTTCTGCGGCGGTTATGATTTGAATCGTTGTGCGGCGGCCTTTTAATAGGCTACGCCACGTGATCGTCGGCGATACGTGCAGCGCTCTATGCATAAGTTTGACTATCGTTGGGGATAGGTTGTGAAGACCGACAACAGGTTCAGCATTCGTTGGTATAAGTTATCTATAACACAACGAAACGTTCTGTGTCCGTTACTCATACGTTATGCATAAGACCAAGTCGTTATGAATACGTCCGAATCTTTAAAAAAAAAAACATCAAAAGTTCAACGTAAGCCAGCACTTCACATACATTTTAATACGTTGCCATTGCTGGCTAAAACATCAAGGTGTGACTGGGCCTTTAACGGGACATATCTTGGTGATCCTCATCAGCTGACGGCATAATGAAACATGCTCAAATTAATTGGGTCACTTATTTTTGGTTCGGTCAGGAAATCAAAATAAAATTTAACTTAATTGTATCATAGATATGTAAAACGTCATGGCCATTTTGCACACAAAAAACACAGCTTTTAATCAAAATAGTTCATGCATTTCTTCAGGAAAAAGGCCACGCATTTCTCAACCCAACTACGTAGTGCTTTGTAAGAAGTGCAAATCAAAAATTCTGATCATTTAAAGAAAAATAAAATAAAGCAACACTTACCTGTGACTGGCCTGTAAACCATAGTTGGAATGATTAAACCGGCTGTTTATTTTTCGTTCAGCAAGAAAGTTCATCAGAGCCTCAGGGATAGGGATAACGTTCAGGTAGCGACGAATGGTAACAATGTCGAGTGGATAACCATTGTCTGAAATCCGATTGATCACCCAGGCTCCACGTCGTGTGCTCAAATAAACCTGTTGGGTAAGATGATGGAAAATTAGTTCTTGTGAAACAGATCGAGACCATGTTTACATGCATGTCAGTTTGTACAACAACAAAAAAAACCTAAAGTGCTAAAAAAAAAATCATCTTGACTTCTTCATATGCTCCTAACGAAGCCTGAATGTATGTTGCAAAAACGACACAAATTTTCTTGTTATTTCCAGCTTTGGACGTTTGATTTATCAGTGTAAGCTTTTCTGTAATCGTCTTTAGATTCTGTAGACAGACAGCCAGTGCTCACATATTTCCAGTTTTCTCATTTTGATATTCTCTGGGTGGAGTTTTGGTCGATAATATCAGCCTGGTGTTGGCTTAGTGGTTAAGATGGTTGGCCTGGGGTCTTAGGTTCCTGAGTTCGAGACCCATTGGCACTGAATGAACACCAGGTGGGGTTGACACAGCCTGTCATCCTTCCAAGGTCGGCGAAATGAGCACCAGTATACTGGTGTAGGAGCACAGCAGCAGTGGCATAGTCACACCCCAACAAAATGAAAGCGAACAGGTAATCTAAAGCTGTGATATGCAAGAAGAAGTCGATTATGTGAGCAGAGAATAATATATTGTTATGGATTTCACAATCGGATCCGACTAATGCATGCAGACATTTAGGTCCTCAGACAACTATTTCCATAGATCCATGTCCAAGATAGCCCATCTCCTTGTCTGGCAGGATTCTAACTTTAATGCATTGGAGGAGGGTACAGAACAGATTCCCTTTCTGATGGGATGGCCTTTTTCTCTTTACGACAAGTTCATGCATGCGAGATAGCTGTTAGCCCAACGAAGGCTCATTGTACCCCATTTCCATCGGGACACATTGGCTTGGAGGGAGACGATTTATTTACACTTTGGACTTCCAGGACATTTGATTTTGCACACCGCGGGCTTTTCGTGAATGGTTATTCTGATAGCCAAATACAGCTGTGGATCATTTACCTCACCTACCTATCTTTCATTGACGTTCGACACCCACATCTTTCACCGACGTTGACGTCCACCTTTTTCCATCGACGTTCGACACCCACCTCTTTCACCGACGTTGATGTCCACCTTTTCCATCGAAGTTTGGCAGTTCTCTAGATGCTGGCTGGCTCTTGTTCGTGTCGGGCTAAACGAGGAAGGAATGATCGCGAGATTGACGATTGGAGGTGACGTGTAGCGATGCGCCAATGGGCAAGGTGGATTTGGCTGAAGTCTGCTTGAGGCTCGCCCACACTGGTTGCCTATAAAAAGGGCAGGTGGACCGCTTTCCTGTCAGTTGGTTGGTGAGCTGGTGAGTTGGTGACAGCCTTACATCTACTTACAGCTGTAGGTTGATTACGGCTCCTGATAGCTCCTGATGGTGGGTGATGGTTGGACCGTTCCTGCTGGTTCCGCTCGGGACCTGCTCTTGGCGTACCTGATTCTTGGCGTCCCTGATTCCTGGGGGTGACGTTGATTGCTGTTCGAGCCTGCTTGCAGGTGGGTGCAGGGCGAGGCAGGGCGCGAGCAGCAGACCAAGGCACACTCACACATTTTGGGACATTTTGTTGGACGCATGATGACTTCTGCCTTGGTAAGCCAAGACCAGATGTATTTTCCCCCCTGAATTATCTGCTGGGTACCCTTGTCTCGTGTTTAATCGTTAAGTAAGGCAGAGTGCTAAGTATCTGCTCTTTGTCTGTTTTTCTATGAATGCCTGATTAATTCTTCTTCTTTGACATTATTTTGATTGATTTGAATTTACCTATTTTCACCACAAGGAAATAAAAAGTTCTTCAGTTCATTTATTTTTTCCTTATCAATAAATTCCTTGTTGACGTTTCAACCTGTCCGTGCTTGTCCTTTCCTTCCATTAATCCAACATTGTCCGAACCAAGATAGACTGGGAGGTAGTTCCCAAACTAATTAACCTGTCATAGTCAGCATGCACCAGCAGTAAATGCTCAGCCACCCTAATTAATATCTAATCGAGATAAGAGTGTTGCATCGCCGAGGGCAAGCTCCCTGTTCTGGGAGCCACGTGACCTCGAGTTAAATGGAAAATTACATGGTGGACACTGGAACTCCTGGTTAATTGATTGGCGTTCGTGGTTCGAAAACAGCCCACCGTACCACAAATTAATTGAGCAGTGGCCCCAGGTCCAGCTCTTCAAAGGAGAAACAGGGATGAACCCCCTCATAATACACTCGGTACCCATGGCTGTAACAAAATATACATGTGTGTGTTTGTATACATATATATATATATATATATATTGTTGCAGTTGAGGAAATTCGCAAACCACCATTCAGGTCCTGTAGGTGAGATATCTCTGTAGTAACATGTGTAGTTAGCCCCAAACCCGTTGTTTAGAGGGAATAAATGTGATTCATTTGGGCTGCGACCCTTTAAGATAGCCTTTTTTTTCTGTTCTATCTTTATTTTGAACCAACCACGTCTCAACCGCCATCACACAACAACCACCAACCGCAACGCCGCTTCACAACAACAACAACGCCAACAGCCACGACCTTTACCTTCACAACTCGCTCCTGCAAACATCGCATCACCGCCATTCCAAACGGCACCATGGCCGGGCATCGGGCTGTCCTGGACTCGTGCAAGACGCGCGCCGAGCCGCGGGTACAAAGTGCGGCCTTTCCGAGGAGAAGTCGGATCAGGAATGATACACGCCCACTTCCGATCCGTCCAATCAGCAAGCGCGGGGAGATTTGGCCCCGCCTCCAGGCGCGTCAGAGTAGAATCGATAGGGGAGGTTCACGCCCACTTTTCCTCCGTCCAATGGGCGAGCGTGGCTCCGCCCCCGAGCTCATCCTGATCCAGAAATTTGCATATGGGTTCTCCTGCCGTACTATAAAGCGCCGAGCGCAGGGCGAATTTAGTGTTTTTTGGGCTCAGGCGAGTTGCAGAAGTATGGCAGCGGCAGAGTGTGGCAGCAGCAGTCAAGACGGGTCTGGAGGAGTCAGTCTGTCGGGGTTCGGAGTCTGTCGGGGAGCTGCAGAGAAGGGAAGCCGAGAGCGCGGTTGAGGTCGCAGTGGAGTCGCTCGTCGTGGGACCCAAGCAAGCCAGCTATCCTCTTTCCCCAGAGCATCAACAATTCCCCCCTTGCCCCCCCCCCCGCGCTGAGATAGTGCGGAAAGGGGGGCCCCGTTCCCACCCCATTCCAAGCAGTGCCAACGAAACCCGCGGAGGAGCGCGGAGTCGGGGCACTGCCGCCACATTTGCGGCTCATCACAAGACGGGTAGGCTCCACCCGGTCTCGCGGCCCAAAGGCCCGTCTGCCCCCTTGTTGTTGAGGGTGGCCCTTTTCTTTTGCTTTTTAGAATATGTGTTGTCGGCGCCGTCTGTAAAGTAAAACTGTGTAAGTGTTGCCGTGTGCTCGCGTAGTCGGTCGTAGATCTGCATTGTTGTGTTTCTTTTGTTGCAATTGCTTTTGGTGCATAATTGTTGTAATTGTATATGTGTGCTTTCCGTGTGCCGCGGAATAAATGTGCCTCATGTTGAACTGTTTTTCCCGTTTCGCTTCGTCTTTTCTTTAATTGAATCTCCATCTTACTTCACGTAAAGGGTTGGTAGTGGGTTTAAAACGCCCGATAATTAATCGGAACCGTCGAGGTCGACGATAACACCGCTCGGTTATCCCGATAGTACGGTACGGGTCGCTTTAAGTGGCCCGTGTCCGGAGTCGACCTGTGGCGAGGTGCGATCGCCCGGTCTACCCTCCGTGTGGGTACTTAGGTCGGTCGAATTTGGCGAACAACCCTATCCCACGCGGGGGGCCGATTGGCACGATCGTGGTGAAGCCGAAAGGCCCACCCCTGACTAGTTCCCGGCGTTAGTCCGAGAGGGTCACGACAGAATTGTCCGTCCCGTGGACAACGTGCCGCGATTCGAGTTACGTGGCCGATCGCGAATTCGCAACAATATATATATGTATATATGTATATATATGTATATATGTATATATATGTATATATGTATATATATATATATATATATATATATATATATATATATATATATATATATATATATATGTACAGAAGGGTGTTTCAAAAAAATTAAAGTTTGATTTTTGCTGCTCCCTGATTTTGCCTTTGTTCCAATACCCCATAAGAACTTATCGGTCAAAAATGAACAAAATTCCATGATATTTAGGGTTTCCTCAAGTTGGCACAATTATGTCCATTATGGAGAAGACATTTTGCACTGCAATGTCAAAAAGCTCATCTCGGTCTCCTTGGAAAAACTATTCTTTCATCCTATATGACTGCTGTGGTTTTTGAAAATATCAAACAACCATATTAATTGTGAAGTGTACTGCGTTGTGCATATTCGACGGCAAGTTGTCAGTTACAGTTTGGCAAATTTCATCAATATTGTGCCAACTTGAGGATCCCCTAAACGTCCTCCAATCTGCTTCATATTTGGTGTATATGTTTCTCCTGTCAAATGGAACAAAGGCACACCCAGGGAGCATGAATATTCATGCTTTTATTTTTTACCCCCCATTATGAAGCACCCTAATGTACAGTATATGTATATGTATATATATATATATATATACTGTATATACAATATACATATATGTACACACACAGTTATTCAGGGAGATGATTACAAACATTAATCTTTATAAACAGCAGCGTGTGACGGGTGGAAAAAGAGAGTTGTCTCAGTAATTTCGAAAACATGTTGATGCAGCAAAAGACTCAGAAATTCGGTGTTATTTCACAACAACTCGCTCAGAGTGGGCGGCGGAGCGCAAAGCACTCGCTCAGAGTTGGCGGTGGAGCGCGAAGCACAAGTTTAGAGTGACGTGGCAGGCAAAAGCGTCTGCAGTGCGTGAACGATTCGCTCAGAAAGATGTAGTGCGGTACCGCTATCGACTACTCCCTCAATTGCAGTGCTTGCATGAGTGCTTAAGCCACTCATGCAAGCACTCCAATTAAATGGTTCATAAGGAATGTTTGGTCAGGCCGTCGCTGCATATAATGTGGGATCCCTTTCACGTTAAAGCGGGTATTCACACGCACGTAACATTTAATGAAAACAATGAATACGTTCAAATAATGACAATCTACCAAAGGGTTGCAGCTTAATTCAGGACAACCAGGGAGACATCGTAAAGTTCAATCGCTCATGAAATAAAGATTACATATAATTCGCCATCTTGCCTGCTTGTCTGTGCATGTGTCATGTTGTACTGTCGTGTTGCCGGGTCTCGGTGGCGAGCACGACCGCAAGGGGGAGCAGTAGAGTCGGCTCCACCGAACACCCGGAATTTAGGTCATACCTTTCAGATAAAACTGAAAGGTCACGGGTCCCTTATCGGACCGAACATCGCCAATAGGTTGACCACGTAGGGTAGGGTCAATTGCCAATTTCAATTTCCCTCAATACCCACACAGTCTAACTACCAGGGAACCACACCCTCGGCTGACCACACCCTTGGAAACACACCCTTGAAAGAAGTCTCTGGCACAGTGGAATGGATGGATGCAAAAACACAAAATGCACGAGCTGCACAATGCAGTCCCTGTGATGTGGCTGCCTGCAGGGCAGTCCTTGCAAACACTGGCAATGGTCCTGGGACACATGGATGGATGGTGACACAGGGGGAAATGCAAACAGGGGCAGCAGGCATGGGGTCATGACAAAGGCAAGCAAATGAGGCATGGCAAGGCAGATGCAGACCAGCAACTGTAGCACAACAGGCTGGCATATGAAGCTGGCCGGCCTCGGGTATGGTCCGTGAGGTTCTGTGGATGGAGTGCGGTGGTGTCCGCCGCTCCGAAAGCGGGCTCGGACCTAACCTACCGTCTCCCCCCCAACCTATCGCCTCTGCCTGTCTTTGTCCACACCCACTCCCTTAATTTGCAACAAGAAAACAACCAAATTTAGCCACCTTTTAAAAAATATTATTATTATTCTTTATTTTATTTATTTTTCTCTATAATTTCGTCTCCCTCACCCCCTTTGTCGTCTTTGTCCGGCTAACCTATCCTGTCCATCTACTCCCAACCCCTAAGTTCCTGTTTTGGAGGGGACTAAGGGAGAGACTAGCGTCCTGTCTCTCGGCCCAATGAAGCCCCAGAATAGCCTCCTACAGATTTCAGCAATCTTTCTGAAGGTGGGTCCAGCAGCCTACGGAGAGCGAAGGGATGGATGGTGCGAAGGGGTACATTTCCTAACTATCCTATTTTTATTAACTTTAAACTACCCCGGGGCTTTTCAAAACGCCTGTCACTTTAAACTATTGGTTCTAGAAACCATGATTCCCATTGCCCGTGTTGGTGTCCCATTATAGATTTTGGCCTAGCCCTCAAATTTTCACTCGTGCTTTTGCACAATTTCATGGCTGAGCAGCGTGGCTCACATGGCAGGGATTCCCCCTCTGCCGAATCTCAAACTACGGCACCCCCGGGCCCTGAGGCTGTCTCCGAGCCTACCTGCTCCCTATGAAGGCAGGGCGTTTCCTTTCCTGGCATTGCCCCCCTCCGATGCCCACGTGGCATTTTGGTGCTCCGGGTCCCGTTCCGTCGGTCGCCCATGCCCACTACACTATCCCGGTCCCTCGGACTCTTGGCCTACTCTGGCCGACTGTGGTGCCCGGGGTGCCCTCTACTCGATACTCACCTTTTGACAGCCACGCTCCCAGCTGGTCAATGAACTTTTGCACCCCTCCAAATGGGTTTTGTGCCTTCATACACCACCAACACAGAACGACCTCCTTTTGGTAAATTTGAATAACCCACTAACTAACATTACACTGACCCCAGGGTCACTTGGGTGAGATTCACTCCTCCCCCCACTCATTCATTCGCACCATGCATCCCACATTCGCTCCATTCACACTCTTGGGCCTGCTGTCCCATACTCATTCATCACACATTTTTAATTTTCCAATTCACACCAACACTCCAACACTGCCATTGTGCTAACTAAATTCCCCTAACTACTGCTCCCCATCATCCCATAAGCTAGTGCACTTTCCATTTAATTCTACCGCTAAGCTACGTCCCCACTACACATTCCATGTCGGTCCATGTCTCCAAAATCTATTCTAAATCTAAATCTACTTTCCCACTATCTAGTCCACGGGCCCCCTGGAGGACGGCTCATGCCCCCATGAGGCCGGTCTAACTCAGCTAAACCCATCCCGCTAACTCGTGCTCCTATGCCCAAACGGGATGCTTGCCACATCTTGCAGGGCCGTGAACTTGGAGCGAGGCTTTTTTATTTATTATTATTTTTTTGGTACCGCCAAGGCGGCGGTCTACAGCTTGCCCGTTCGTCCCTTCCATAGGGCGATTATGTGCAGCCTTGTCGTCGCCCTGCGCATAACAATCAGCACTCGCTTTTGAGGGGTCCGACAAGCGAGCCAACGCGCGCTGCTCGCACGTAACTCGTGATGCAAGGTCCCCAGTGACGTCACTCGCACACTGAACCTGCGCGGTTTCCCGTGCAGGCCAGCCCAAGCATATCATCCCGGGGACCCGCTCTGCGTTCTGTGAACAGAACACGCGGCGGACAGCACGTGGAGCTTCACACACGTGCCCGCCTGTGGACCCGTCTGTTCCAAATTCGTACAACACTCGCCTACATTTTAACCGTCCGCACGGTCTTCTTGTCCCAAACGCCGAGCGTTTCCACACCGGATTCCCTCCACGTAGACGCCCACGCAAGGGCCATTCGCAAAATGCCGAACGGGCCTTGTACTCGGCGTCTCGCCTGATCGGCGCGGTTCCCAAAATAGCTCTACGCGGCCTATTAGGCTCGCCATTCAAATCTCTCATCTGGATTGGTCCATGTACCATTCCCACACATGAACTTACGCATTCCATGTCGCTCGCATTCTGCACACATTTCAAAAGACGCTCCGGGACAATCACATCGGGGATTCGGGTTAACCTAAGGAATCCCGGGGTTTCCATGCCCCAAGCTCCGCGTGCACTCATTCGCACCATACACCCGGTCGACCTCGCATGGCTCGACTGGACTTACCTGGTCACGATCTGCTTCGAGGGAGCTTACCATCTGCCCCTGTTCCTGAGCGAGGTTACACTGATGCTCGCACCAGGTCCCGATACATTCTACCAGCTCACCCCCATTGTCCCTCACTAACTCTATGTGTGTGTGCTCGTCTTTAGTTTCATTCAATTTGTCCCCCTCTTTTGATTCCTCCATCTCCGTCACCTCGTTTATTATTTACGTTACTTCCTGGCTTTCTGTCTCTTTTATTTCCTGTGTCTGTCACCTCCTTTAATTTTTTTCTTCGTCCCCTCGTGTCTCACCCTACACATTTCCCCAATTATTGTCGTGGTGTCGCTCGTCCCCTCGACCTTACCCGTCTCCATCACGGACCGACAAACCTTCACACTCCTCCTCCCTCGACTCAGTCGTTTCCCCACGTGCAGGCGCCATTATGCCTCTTATGCCCGCCTGCAGGCTTAACCCCATGCTCTGCATCTCACCCCACTGTGTTCGCATGTCACCCCTCATCTCATCCATTTTGCGCGCATTTGCATCCATTTTGCACGCATTGCATTTTATTTCATTCTTCATGTCTCGTAACCTCGCATCCATCTTGTTTCCTAACATCTCCACTAACCGGCCCATGTCAAATGGCCCTGACGAAGCCGATTCGCCACGGACTGGGAGGGAAGTTTGACGGGGAGGGGGGTGTCATACGCCGCCACCCCCACCGCTCCCAATGCGACCTTTGGGTTCGGTTGTGGGGAAAGTTCTTGCATGGGAGTGGTGTCCTGGACCATGGGTTCCTCTAACACTACACTACTACCCACCTGCCCCAGCTCATCTTGGCTTGCCATGTTGCGTATGAGAAATAAATTTCACTCGCTCGCAACTTGGGGGAATGGGGGGGGGGGTTGCTCCCTACACCCCTGATCCAAATCCCGTGAATTTCTCTACGGAAGAGGAGAGGCCGAATCGCACTCCTGAACACCAATTGTTGTGATTGGTGTCCTGCAAATTATCGATGCAGGTGGAGGGGTTCATACCCCACTCCTGACAACCAATTGAAGTGATGCAAGGTCTCGGTGGCAAGCACGACAGCAAGGGGGAGCAGTAGAGTCGGCTCCACCGAACACCCGGAATTTAGGTCGTACCTTTCAGATAAATCCGAAAGGTCACGGGTCCCTTATCGGAACGAAGACCGCCAATATCTCGACTACATGGGAGAGGGTCAATTGCCAATTTCAATGTACCTAAATACCCACACAGTCTAACTACCGGGGAACCACACCCTCGGCCGACTCTGTCCGATCCGTGTCGCAGGTAACGGCTCGGATCCGGCGTAACCGAGCGGAGTTACCCGAGCCGCACCGGACCAAATGGACAATTTACCCTCGCTATCTCTCAATACACAGCGTGCTAAGCAAATAAAAGAAACACAGAAACGAGCTGGTACATTCAACAAAAGGGATATTTATTTATAACAATAATCTGGGAGGGGAACACAGAGCAGAGTTATCACGAATAAAGAATGTTTTGTACAATGAGCAAAAGAAAGCACTTACACAATTCTACTTGAAGACGGGCCCAGACACAGACACACACCCAAAGAAATGGACCCCGTCGGGTCTTTATTGAAGGTTTCCAGCTTGGGAAAAGGTGAGCTGGAGACCAGAGCTAGCTTAGACCTTACCGCCTCGTGCGGCCCTTGACTTGAATCCGCAACTTGATGCCGCTGCAATCACCGGGTACGGAGGGCAGCGTCGGGCTCCAGCACGCTCCTCCGGCACACGACGAGTCAGTGAGCGCCAGCAGAGGAGACAGGCAAGCGATTCTCGTCCTGACAGACTCGCAAGCAGGCGATCCTCTCGGGACAGGCTCAAGGGAAGAACGAACAGACCACCTCACGCACACCTGCTCTTCTCTTCACCCCCCCCCCTCCCCGACGCAACTAGCCTCCGGATTGGCCGGTGGGTTGTCAGGCGACTTGTGACGGCCTCCTGATTGGCTGGGGCGCACATGTGGTGCTCGTCCTCCGCTCATTGGCTGGAGGAAACGCTCTCTGCCCCTCCTCGGAGTGGAGCTTCGAACCTAATCGACGAAAGCTCCGCCCACGTCCTCAGCCAAAACACGTGCGTAATGGTGACCGGTCAAGTGCGGGAAGGTGGCGTTGTTGTAGTGGATGTCGTAGTCATATCTGTTGTTGTTGTTGTTGGTGGTGAAGAAATCCAAACGATAAAATAATTCACAGCGCACATACAATTAATCACCCATTAAACATAGGACGGCGCCCTACCTAGAAACACATACTTACCGATATAACTGATCTATAGGACCTGTATGTTCAGGGCTCATGGCTTCCAGATTCGTAACAGTACATCCGTTCGGTACACGTGGTATCACCTGCTCTTCACGTGGTACAGGGCACGAGGTCTAGTCGTGAATACATTAAATCACACTGTTGCTCAATGAAACTTGTTAATTTTGACATGTTCCTAAATATTTTGTTCACTCAATAGAATTCTCCAAACAGTAGAAAAAGGTAATTATGCTTTGGAAATTTCACATTTCCTTGTGTGTGTATGGAGAATGAAGGAAAATAGCCTTGATTGCTTAAAGTAAATAGGTATATTGGCTTAGTTATAAGACTTGTTATTTCATTAAATTCTCAGATTTCACAACAGATTTCGACACTTATTTAGTCAGGATGATAGCCAATCCTCAAAACCGAAATAATACTTCGATGATATAATTTGATCCGTGAGAGTACATCATGGAAAATCATATCACATCATGCATGAAATTGCTCCACGCTCCTAATTAGGGAATTGTTGAGCAGGCCAAAAAAACATGGCGGCTTTATACCCCAGCAAGGTAACCCAGGATGTGCCTGAAGACCCCATTGAGAGCAAGGTGGTTGACGATGTGCCTGATAAATAATATAACTAAACAAGGCCATTAATTGCCATGAAAAGGGGTGTTTTCATTAACCAAAACACCCAATTTTCACTCTTGCACTCCCTTAGAGTTCCTTTAGTATGCATGCAGTTCCCCAAGTATGCATGCAAAATTTCAGGCTGCGATGTTTCATGGTTTTGGAGTTATGGAGGAGACGCGCACAATTATTGTTGACTGTGCATAAGTTTGGGTGCCCCCTCATTCCTATCTGTGTCAGTTGATCGCTTGGTCCATACCGTTTATGACAATGTCTCGTCTACCCTCTTCCATTTACTTTTCTTTATAAGAAATACCCTTATAATTACAAGAGACATCTTTCTTTCCATTGTCTCTTGTGCGTGTCCCACCGCTTGGTTCGGTTTTTATTGAATGATCCTTGGGGAACGGTAACCGTAAGTTAAATTAACTGAATACAGTACAGAAACGTTTTGAAAATCTGCAGAGGCATTCATAAGTCCTTCGACACTGAGGCATAACACGTTAATGAGCCTCAGACATGACAATGTGTACACAAGTGGGGCATGATTGCACACTTCACGCAATTACTTGGGTGCATCCTTTTGACAGACATAATAAATACAAGCTTGATATATTTGATGAAGTGTGTGAGCGAGCTTTTTATATTTAACTTCTGTGGATTGGCTCGCTACGCTCACCTCTCCACACGTCATTGCAGAGATTGACGTCACAGATTTGATGTGTTGTCATGATTTTCACCAATCATAATACAAACATTTCTCTTGTCCAAATTTTTTTGTAATATTGGCGATATTATATTTATTTGTGATAAAAAAAGGCCCGGTTGGTAGAAATGGTAAAGGGTCTAAGCTGTCTAATCTCTCTGAAGGGTGTTAGGCGTCAAAATTGTTTAGGTCTGAGGGGTCTAAAGGGTCCTCAGAGCCTTTTGGGTCCTTGGGTCTTCTGGGACGTTTGGGTCTTTAGGGGTCTTGAAGGGTCTTCAATGGTCGAAGAGATCTCAGCAGTCTAAAGCGTCGAAACGTACATCCCATTAGTACGTTCTTGATAGACATATGTGTATGAAGTCAGTGTGCAACTGACGTTCAAACAGGACGTGATTCCTCGGCATGTACCTCTTCACGGACTGATGGACAGCTTCCCGGACTGACTCATCACCTCACGGACTGTATTTTCGTTTTTTATACATCGATGAAGTGTATTGTATTTCTTAACTCACCTCCACTTACTCTTCTGCTGATCATTGTCTGACTGAAGTCCTGCTGTTTTATTCCAAATTGGTGAGGTACCCGTGCTATGCACTGGAAGGGGCTGGACAGCCGGTTCATGAAGGACTTGAGCAAAAAACTTACTGCAGCTGACCCCAACAGAAGTAAGGTCCGTAATATTTCTGTGACGTCGCAATGGCGAAACTGCAAATGCCGAATCCACAAATATCATGGGTAGAAACCCTCACGTAATTTCCTCATTCTGCTTTAAACTCAATCTCTATGTTTTAATTCCACATCAGCATCATGCTAATCACAAATACGAGACCATCTATCTCTAATTCCAGCAGTGTGTGTGTGTGTGTGTGTGTGTGTGTGTGTGTGTGTGTGTGTGTGTGTGTGCGTGTGCGTGCGTGCGTGCGTGCGTGCGTGCGTGCGTGCGTGCGCGCGCGTGCGCGTGCGCGTGCGTGCGTGCGCGCGTGTGACCGCTGTTTCTCGACAACCACTGGTCCGATATAATTGAAACTTACCAGGTATATTGCTGGGGACCTGAGGATGTTCCTTTTCAAGGTTTGATATTAATCGGACAAGTGCTTCCCAAGTTATGGCCATTTATTTACGAAACCAATGACAAGACACGTTGTTAGGTGGGCATGGCCGATGGGGAAGGGAAGCTCAGCCGCGTTCCCCATTTCGGGTTACAACGTACGGGCTTCCGGAGAGTGATGACTTCGTATATTCTAATAATTTCTCGATTTCTTATGCGCATTTATAGATAAACACAATGTCCCAAGTTATGATCGTTTTCATATTAGACGGTGCATAAATTTCGGTAACATCACAGTGAGCTGGTGTGCTCCGAACCAGGAAGTTAATTTTTTTTTTCTCTCTTCTCTTCTCTTTTTGTTTTTCCTTGCGATGACATTGCGAAAAGGCAAAATACGTTGGCGCTAATTGAATATTTGGGCATTAAAACTAAATTGCGAATAATCGTAACTGTGAATATTATGCAAAGTTCCGGGCCACGCACGTTCGGGCACGCGAGAGCGAAGAAACGGCCTGTGTGGTTGTTGTTTGTTGCTCACGGTTTGAATATTTATTTATTTATTAAATAATTAATTATTATTATTATTATTTTTTTGTTCCGGGCACGTACTAGTTTAATAAATTACAAACACTCATGAGGTAAACAAATATAGACGCCATGCTCAGGTGACACTCAATACAGACTAATCTGCCGGCGAGAAAGGGCGGATACAAAACACTTCATATGGATTGAAAATAAAAATCATTGTATTGAAAAATTTATGAAACCTCCCACCCACCTGAGGACATCCACTGGGACGCCAAAACGTTCCACAAAAGGTTTGACAGGGCGAGCCCCAAAACTGAGGGTGTAGTTCAGGGACGGACAGACAGACACTCCTGCTTCATAATATGGATAAATGCCTTCTGCTTATCATTAATCACATTTTGCACCTCCTTGCTTCGCCAAAAGGGAGTGTCTTCATTTTGTCTCACACAGAATCGTATTTTATTCTTATCCAATCCTGCCCTTCCATCCCACCGTTCAATAAAGTAAGCATCTCAGTACTAGCGTATTTTACCCCTGAAGGTAACTGGAATCTTTTTTTCTTTGGACTCACCTCTCGTTCATGCATATTATCTCTGCCCTTTCTTTTCTCTCCTACCCCCCCCCCCCACCGCCTCCCCAAAGCTTTGTATCAGCTCCTCATTTGGAAAGCCTAATCTTAACCCCACTAAATAAATTGTTGATGTAAATCTGACCAAAAACATTTTTGTCAATTCCTAACCTGTTATTATTTACTTTACTGCTTCGGTGTAGCTCTATTTCTTTTGCATAAAATGCCTCGAGAAGGGTTGCAGCTCAATTTCAGCAGAATAAGGAATCCTCCAGTAAAATGATACAACCACATGAAAAGCCACCTGAGGCTGATCCAAAGTTATTGCAAGACGATGATGAAGAAGAGGAGGTTGTTTTCATTACCTGTGCAGCATGCCTGCTCACTTCCACTGCAATGTCTCCACCTGAGTTCCCAATGCCAATCACCAGCACACGCTTGTCTTTGTACTCCCATGGCTCCTTGTACTCCCTGCTGTGCATGTATGGACCCTTAAACCTATCAATTCCTGTAAAAACAAACCATTAAAACCTTGGATTAGCTAATAATACAGCAACATTTCAACTTCAACTCTCCACCGCTCTTCTCATTTCATTTTTATATGAATCAGGCATCAATTATTCCAATTTATGTGCAATTGATTATCGTCATTTTGTCATTCTCGTTCATTTTGTCAAAGAGATTTATGTAATGATATGCACATTAACATCCAAAAAAATTCCTCGACCATATTTGACACAATTGGACAAAACCATAATGTGAAAGATAGTCTCATCATCTTGTGATACAGATTCCAGAAAAACTTAATTATTTTGTGTGCAATTGAAACATTATATTATTAGCTCATCTGTAAATGGAATGCCAGATAAGGTGTCATTGTGCATCGTCCGTCCATCTGTACATCTCCTATTTTGACATCTGCCAAACCGTTGGGCCGATCCGGCTGAAATTTGGCAGCAAGGTTCCGCTCCTGACTGGTAACAGGGATTGCAAAGCTTGCTCCACTCATGTGAATTTAAGTATGTCAAAATGGTGGACAGTAAATTCCTTCAAAAATCCTTTTCTCCAGACCCACCAGACACAATGGCACCAAATTTGGGTGACAGCATTCGGCCAGGGTCGTGATGTTATATTGCAGAGATCATGTCAATAACGTGACCGGAAGTGTCATGGCCGACTCGGTAAAAATTTAGGTAAAATTGCGTAAATTCCTTTCAAAAAAGATCTTCTCCAGACCCACCAGTCAGTGCTTCCAAATTATGATTACAACATTCGGCCAGGGCCCGGATAAGCTACGGGTACAGGTGGTCCTATGTTTACCTTACCGGAACGGAGTTCCAGGGAGCTTACAGGATGGCATGTCGTCCGTCCATAAACACATCTCCGAAACTGTGAATGAGATTGTGACCAAACTAAAATGATATTTGGTATGTTGCAACTAAAGTTTGTTCATGGCATTAAAAAATAAAAAAATTAATTAGGGTCGAAGGCAGTCAAGTGGGTCGAGGTTTGACCCACCCAAAATAGGTATTTGTTTTTTTCCTCAAACTACACACACAATTTTGATTAAACTTCACCAAAGCCTTCATCACCCATGATGTACCAAAGTTTGTTCAACGCATGAAGAAAAATTAGGGTAAAATAGGGTTTATGGAGTGGGGGGGGGGGGGTACAGGTTTGACCCAACAAAATGCGTATTTGCTTTCTTTTCTTAACTTAACCTTCATCACCCATGCTGGATCTGGATTTGGACCTGAACTAAAATATAATCAGCTTGTTTTCATCACCTAACCGACTCACCCACCAGGCTTTGTCTGAATCCGCCCGTAACTTTTTTAAATATCCTGCTCTCTGTCGTTTTAGCCGCATCACTCAATGGTGAAGAATCAATGAAAAAAATCTTGGATCCGCATCCGGATCTTCACCAAAGTCTAATTTATTCTTCCTTGTCACATACCCAAGCTCTCCACAAAATGGCTGAATCAATCCACAACTTTGGGATATTTTGTTCACAAACAAACAAACAAAGACAGACAGAGTTAAAAACAACCTCTGTCCACCTTCGGTGACAGAAGTAAAAAAAAAATGAATACTTGCATAGCGAAGCTCCCACTGTTCTCTGGGTAAAGTTCTCCAATCCCAAAGCTGGAAGATGCATGAAACAAAAACATCATCCCTATTACCATACTGGTATAGACAAATGATGGACACCTATTTTTTTGTGAATCACTAATTCAATGCTACCAGAAGAGCTGCTCTTGTATCTCAAACTCAGTTTCCTTTGAGACCTTCTGCTAATAAAATTGTGCACAAGTTCCAATGATCCACCTTAAGTTCTGTTATGGAGCTAAAATATGGTCGAACCTGGAATCGTATGCATTATGTCGCATTAACAAGAGTAATGTCAAAGAAAGCTTTTCCTTCTCGATTTCGCTGGTAAACAGATTTCAGTATTTGCTGATGTCAAAGCTGAAATGGCTCATCTGCTTAAACACGCCAAGCTCGAGCTGTGCTACACACGTTGACGATCACCCGCCCTCAGTAGGGAAAATCGTATTCCAGAATGCATGGTCGCTTCACAAACATCTTCCTGATCTTATCGCCGATCCAAACTTTCTGGCTGCTCATATAATTGGCATCGCTGAATTGAGATTGGTACATTCAGACAGTTCTCAAAATTCTGCTGTTCCTGGAGACATAATGATCAGAAATGATCAATCTCCAACACTTTCCCAAATTTGTCTTGCACATGGCATTGTGGTGTATGTAAATCAGCATAGACACATCACAAAAACACTAGAATACTCAAACCCTCTGCTTGATTACATCTTGCTCAATTGTGACTGCAATACATTTCAAATAGCTCTTGTGCACATGGCTCCTAAATGTCTAGTTTCTGTGTACTGACCTGCTCTTCGTAAATTGGCAAAAACTTGAATCGTTGAACACACTTGTTCTCATTGGAGTCTTCTATTAGGATGCTGTCCAGCATACACCTTTCCTTGCTCACACCACGGAAACCTTCAATGTACATCATTTAACGAGTCTACAGACCACTGAACACAATACCACACTCAATTTGGTGTTCTCTAACAACCAGCATACTGAATGTGGCATCATTGAATGTTGTTGGTCAGATCACAAATCCATGTGGACAATATTACCATAACATTGGTTCATTGGAACATTTTGCTGATTCCTTCCCAGATTGACTTCCTCATCAGTATAATTATTCTACCAGGTGAATGCCCAGGGGTATTACCCCTATTTTTAATGGTACCACAGTGTTTTTTTTTTTTAGACCTCGAGGAGTACAAAACCACCATTCAGAAATTTGTTTTTCTTCTTCCTGCACTCCCAATTTCCGAGCTGTATCTTGGAGCTGGCTGGACTTTCAGAATGAAAATTTTCACCAATAATGTGAAATGTATGCAGGGTTTTTTGACCTTGATCTAATTTTTGACCTTGATCTAATTTTAAGGTCATGGCCAATAAAGAAATTTTAACATTTTCACCATAACTCAACTAAAATTTGTCCAATCAGAACGAAATTGCCCTCTCTCGATAGCTGAGAGCACAGCGCATTTACGGTTCATTTAGATCATACCCCTCTGAGTTAAAGGTCAATATGAAATGGCGGTCTGAAAAAAAAGCACAATTTTTGTCATTGCTCAATTTTGCCAATGCAGAATTTCAAAGAATGCTTGGCCATCCAAGATACTCTTTCATCATAATAGTGGGCCTGCACTGACCCAGCACCTTGGTGCTACCAGCCCACTCCAATGTTACCCACCACAAGTCACTGAGAATGCTGTTGCATCAAAGCTCATACAGATTTGAAAGGCATCACATCCAAGAAATGTAGGACCAAGGTGTGTGTAAGAAATTTTCTGCGACAATGACCACACCACCTCCTACCTCTAGATTAGCATCCCTATACACCCTTCATAAAGCAGAAGAGGCACTCAAATCAACAAAGTCTGGGAAAGGATTTGGCCAAGTTGATATATACCCAGAATTCCTAAAGAATATCAGGCCTAAAGGTAAAGCTTGCTGTGCTTCGTTCTCTGCTGTTATCTACAAGTCTGGCATCATTTCTTCAATGTGGAGAGAAGCGAAGGTTATCACCATACTCAAGCCTTCAAGCTTGATAAACCTTCAAGCTAATGACCAATATCATTATTCTCCACATCATAAAAGTCGTCATTTGACCATCTTCTGCTCAGCCCTATCTCATCCTTCGTTGAGCATTCCCTCTCAGTGGAACAAGCAGGATTCAGACCAGGGAGAAGCTCTGTGGATCAGGTCCTGGTTTTAACAATGTACATTGAGGCTGGATACCAATGCTCTTTCAAGAGTGGTGTTACCTTGATAGATCTGTCAGCAACCCATGACACAGTTTGGAGATATGGGCTCCTTCATAAGACAGCAAGGCTCCTTCCCTGCCATGCAACCATTTGAGTACTCGCATTTTTTGCAAAACAAACATTGCCTGAGAGTCCAACTTGGGGATATGACAGTGCACCAAGAACCCTGAACGATGGTCTCCCACAATGATCAGTGTTAGCCCAGATGCTGTTCAACATACACAGTATACAAGTGACCTACCTGTGACTACTTCACGAAAGTTGGCTTATGCTGATGATGTCACTTTTTTTGACCAATCTTGCAATCATGATGATGTGAGCACAGTTCTTTCTATCAACTTTAAGGTTTTAGAAGAGTATTTCACCAAATGGAGACTTCAACACAATAAAAGAAAAACATAGGGGCAATACCCCTGGGCACTCACCTGGTAGTGGCTGGATAAGATAACCATGGAACCACTGGTAGGCATGGATGACCCACAAAATATGTAACGGAGAAGAAAGTAAATACCGATGGATTTTTTTTTCCTAATGCCGTGAACAAATTTTGGAACATCATGGGTGATAAAGTTTGTGATCAAAGTTCATCGAAATTGTGTGTGTGGTTTCAGAGAAGAAAGCAAATGCATATTTTGGGTGGCACCCCCCCAACCCCCCACCCAAAAAAATTCCATTGACCAATTTTTCAAATGTCGTGAACAAACTTTTTAGTACATCACAGGTGATGAAGGTTGTGGTCAAGTTTCATCGGAATTGTGTGTGTGTATCAGTTAAAAGATAGATGTTGTGGTACTTGTGAGGAAGCATCAGTAAATGCTTAAAATAAACGAGTAAAATGGATGGTTACATGTTAAAGTTTTGTTTAGCACGGATCGGTAAATTGTAATATCAACTGCTTGATGTAATGAGCGAAGTTTGACTGTAGATGGCAGTATTGTATTGTAACCTGCCTGATGAGATTCGTGAAGGTGCTGGAATTTTTCAGATGAAACTTCCAGTATAGACTTGAATCACATTTGCTGGAAGGCATGGGATTGTTCTGTGATACTATGTGAACCTGTGAGAGGTTGGTGTAAAGAGAAGTTTACCTTTGCCTCATGGAAAGCAAACCCAAATGAGGGCAATCTCAGTTCCTTCCATAAAGCTCGGAACAAATGTGTATCTACCCTGAGGAGAGCCAGAAAACAACATCTTTCTCATCTCAAGTCTGAACTCTCAAACCTCTCTCTCCTCAAAATCCCGGTGGCATCTAATCAAATCTGTTTCTGGTTGATGTTCCCCCTCCATCCCTCCCTTACCTCAAATGGCCGCACTGCTGATACCGCACGTGAAAAAGCTGAATGCCTAAACTCGGTGTTTACAGCTAAATATTGTGTCCAAAACCCATCACTTTCTCTACCCACCTTACCCAGTCATACCCAACTTTACCTGGACTCTGTGTCCTTTTCTCCTGCCAAGGTGGAGAGCTTGCTTTCAAACCTTGACTCAGATTCTGCAACCAGTCCAGACGGCATCAGCCCACGTGTCCTCAAAGCCTGCTCTTCTGCTCTTGCTCACCCTCTCTCTGTTCTATTCACCCTCTCATTTGCTCAAGGTCATCTGCCATCTGCTTGGAAATCAGCAAACATCACTGCCCTGCACAAAAAGGTGCAAAAACAGATCTCTGCAACGACAGACCAATCAGCCTTCTCCCAATCATCAGCAAGGTTATGGAATCCATCATAGCTTCGGACATCAAATCCTTCCTCTTCTCCACTGGCTTGATTTCTGATCATCAATTTGGTTTCAGACCAGGTCACTCTACCCTGGATATGCTGCTTCTACTCTCCCAACAATGGATGGAAGTCCTCAATGCCAGACAGGAAATCCGAGCCGTATCCCTGGACATATCACGTGCTTTTGACACAGTCTGGCACCCTGCCCTGCTCACCAAACTCTCTTGCTATGGTATCCAAGGCCATCTCCACTCATGGTTCGCAGACTTCCTCTCCTGCCGCAGTCACCGTGTGGCCCTAAATTGAGTTCTTTTAACCCCCCTTCCTGTCCAGGCTGGAGTTCCTCAAGGTAGCATTCTGGGCCCTGTTCTTTTTCTGGTTTTCATCAATGATCTCTCCGACTCTCTGGAAAATCCTCTGTATCTCTTTGCTGATGACTCCACCCTCTACCGTACCATCAGTCATCCCTCAGACCAGCAAGCAGCAGCTTCTTCGCTCACTGCAGATCTGGATAAAATCACAAACTGGTCCAACACGTGGAACATGTCTTTCAATCCGGACAAATCTCACACTCCCACTATGTCTCTATGAAAGGACCATTTAGAACCCCCCCCCCCATCCACTTTCTCAACAGTCCTCTGGAAGATGTCCTTTTCTGAGGACTCCACTCTAAACACACACTCCCACAGCAGCACAAACTACATCAAGCTTAGGTTGAGACCACGCACGTGCCAAGCAGGTGGACTTATTAAACGGCGGCTGGATTTATTATCCGGCGGATTTCTCTATGTAAAATTCCGTTCCAACTCATTTTGGTCACAATAAGTGCCTGGATTTTATAACCGTGGATTTATAAAGCGGCGTCTACTGTATTTACTTGTCATCAATGACACTTGTTGAGTCGCTACATTAGAGCTGGCAGGCAGAAAGGACAAATAGGTGTCAAATACAGTTCACAGTTCCACCTATCAAATTTAATGAAGTGCTTGGTATTGTCAATGGTTAAGCGCCAGTGCATGGAGCACAGATTAGTCGTTTTCAAACAGTCTAAACATGACTGTGAAGCCACACACAGAGCAGAGCCTGATCCAGACTGTCTTTCCAGCAGCAACTCACATTGCTAACTTCATGTGGTCGAACCTATACAGTGTCTCCAGCCAGAATTTCTGTCTCTCCTTCTCCCTGCATAAACAGTTTAATTTGTAAGTCCACACATTAAAGCCGCTCTTTGCACCATTAGCTAATTATTAATTAGGTCTCACCTGGCCTCAAGGTTATGATTCTCTTGTTATCAATCTTTATCACATTCCACAACATTGTATAATTTTTTCCTCCCACCTATCTTAAAACAATCACATCAATGGAATGCCCAGGGGTGCAGCACAAATGCCTGATCATCGTGCATTTGATGAAGTGTACACGAGACAGAGCCGGTTCCTCGCCCTGACGTTTTGAGGCAGTTGTACAAAAACTCACGAAAAGCAGTTTCATCATATTTAAATCTTGAGTCCATTGAAATGCCCCCATGAGATACAGATGAAAAATGATAAGGACGAGTTAAAAATGAGTATAACATGATATTCTGCAAAACCATGAAGTTATTTGAACTACATTTTATATGATGTCCATTTTATGTGTAACATCAATGAATCACACCACACTCTTATTTATTCTCTTAACTTGTAACACCGCTATGAGCGAACCAGTTTTATTTATTTTTGGACCAAATGCATTTTTTAAAAGTATTATTTTCAACTTTTTTTGTCAGTTCAATACACTATAGTTTGATTCTTTTTTGGGGGTGAACAACCAATATTGAATATCCTACATTGCTGTGTTTTAACCGAGTTTTTAACTTACCAAAACTGGGGTAAAACTGACTTGTAACCAGGATAAAATGCTCTTGTAAAAATCATTTGACATTTCAGGTCTTCCTGGAATATTTCATTAGTCCAGTATTGAGGGAAAAAACCAATCAAAAATAATAAAAACTAGAACTGCCACTTTATAACTGCTGGTAGTGATGACCGGGTACCCAGACATCCGCCTTTGATACAATATGAGACTGAAATGATAGTCGCAAAGATTCGTATCGATAGGATATTTGGTTCCAGAGAAAACAATATTTAATATTGTTCTTGAATCCAACGTGGCTGCCAAACCATGTGACCTATCAATTATTCATGAACAAACTTATATTCACTACGCTTGAGCAATACTTTTGTGAAGTTTCCCCTTGATCTGTTGAGCCATTCTGTAGAAGATGACGTTTGAAGGTTTTAGGGTTAATTCAATATGGCCACCAAACTATGTGACCTATCAATTAGAAATGAACAAACTTGTGAAAGGATGTCTTGGGGAAAGTGTGTGTGAATTTTTGTCTCAATCTTTCCAGCCATTCTGGAGAAGGTAGATTTAAAAAATTTATTAATTTTCAATCCAAGATGGCTGACGAAACATGTGACCGATGACATCATAAATTTACATTCTGCCTCCAATCGTGAACTGGAACATGTGTGTGAAGTTTCTTGTTAATCGGATAAGGTACGTTGCTCTATCCAAGATGGCTGCCAAACCATGTGATGTGTGATGTCATAATTTTTCCATGTGTGCAGACATGATGTTAGATGATAGTTGCAAATTTTCGCTTTGATATATTAAGCAGTTCCAGAGAAAACATTATTTAATATTTTTCTTAAATCCAACATGGCTGCCAAACCTTGTGAACTATTAATGATTCATTAACAAACTTGAAGAAGGATGTCATGCGGAATGTGCGTGTAAAGTTTCTCCTCAGTCTGTCCAGCTGTTCTGGAGAAGAAGATGTTTTAAGGTTTTCGGGTAAATTCAATATGGCCACCAAACCATGTGACCTATCAATAAGAAATAAACAAACTTGTGAAAGGATGTCTTGTGGAAAGTGTGTGTGAATTTTTTCCTCAATCCGTCCAGCCGTTCTGGAGAAGAAGAATTTTAAAATTTATTGATTTTCAATCCAAGATGCCTGATGAACCATGTGACCTATGACTTCATAAATTTACATTCTCATCCAATCCTGTACTGGAACACGTGTGTGAAGTTTTGTGTTAATCGGATAAGGTGCGTTTTTCCATCCAAGATGGCCGCCAAACCATGCGACTTGTGACATCATAATTTTTACCATGCGTGCATACACAATGGTAGATGATAGTTGCAAATTTTCGCTTCGATAGATGAAGCAGTTCCAGAGAAAACATTATTAGGGTACCCAGTCAAATGGACTGGGTAACCTATTGTTTTTTTTCTGTTTATTTCTTATTTCTTATTTCCTGATTCTTTTTCCGCCGGCAATTTGCGGGTTCTTTCGCTTTAAAAATCATTTCCTCAGGAACGGTAAGTCTGATGGAAACGAAATTTTCGCCATAGTATTATCTTTTTTGATAGCAAACTTAATTAAATTCATTAATTTGATTTATTAATTTATTTTATTTTATTAATCCGAGAGGGAGGGAGCGGGATATTGTAATTGTCCGGTTTGTTTGTCTATTTGTTTGTCTGTCTGTCTGTTAGCAACTTTACGGCAAAACTGCTTTAGCAAACACTATCAAATTTAATCCACATGTGGGCAATGGACCTCCGACGACCCCATTAACTTTTGGGTCCAATTGGATCAAAGGGCAAGGTCAAGGTCACGAAAAGATCAAAATCGTTTTTCGCTCATAACTTCGTCAAAAATGATCTGATTTACTTCAAACTAAGCTTATAGTGAACCTTATTCTATTTGTGACTTAAAACCCGAACAATCCGATCGTGAAAAATGCATATTTGTGAAGATCGGGGTTAAGGATGTATCAAATTTAAATTTGATCCCCAAAATAACTTTATTCCTGAAATGGGTGGGATTTATTGTGCCTGGCACCACTTGTTGATAAATGTGATGTCACAGGTCACGTGGCATGGGCGCCATCTTGAAAAAAAAATCGATAAATTTTTGACCTCTGTATCTCTGAAACCGTGCAATGGAATTTTTTTTTAGCTTCATTCATTTTAATGAACTTCCCATCGGGAACACGGGTAATTTTTCGTGACGTCATCAGTGAAGTGGTATTCCGGTGAAAATTCGTCAAGTAGAACGCTACATCGGAAAAATCTGAAATTTCTTGAGCCTCATCGACACAACAATTCACTGTAGAAAAAATATTGAGACGTCCTGGATGACTTGGTTCGGTAGCCATCTTGTTTTGAATTTTTTTTTTTTTAAATCTTCTTCTCCAGAACGGCTGGACAGATCAAGGGGAAACTTCACACACATATTGCTCAAGCATAAGCAATGTAGTTTCTTCATGAATAATTGATAGGTCACATGGTTTGGCAGCCATGTTGGATTAAAGAAAAATATTAAATAATGTTTTCTCTTGAACTGCTTCATCTGTCAAAGCGAAAATTTGCAACTATCATCTACAATCGTGTATGCACCCATGGTAAAAATTATGACGTCACAAGTCACGTGGTTTGGTGGCCATCTTGGATGGAAAAACGCACCTTATCCAATTAACACGAAACTTCACACACTTATTCCAGTCCAGGATTGGTGGCAGAATGTAAATTTATGATGTCATAGGTCACATGGCTCGTCAGCCATCTTGGATTGAAAATTAATAAAATTTTTAAATCTTCTTCTCCAGAACAGCTGGACAGATTGAGGCAAAAATTCACACACACTTTCCCCAAGACATCCTTTCACAAGTTTGTTAATTTCTTTTTGATCGGACACATGGTTTGGTGGCCATATTGAATTAACCATAAAACCTTCAAACATCTTCTCCAGAACGGCTGCTCTGATCAAGGGGAAACTTCACCTACATATTGCAAACTGGTGGTGAATATAAGTTTGTTAATGAATAATTGTTAGGTCACATGGTTTGGCAGCCATGTTGGATTCAATAATTATATTAAATAATGTTTTCTCTGCAACCACACAACCTGTAGAAGCGAAACTTGGCAACTATAATCTACCCCCATTGCTGCATGTACGGTAAAAAATTTTTATGTCACAATTCACAGGGTTTGGAGGGCATCTTGGATAGAAAAACGCATCTTGTCCAATTAACACGAAATTTACCAAGCAGAATCCACTTCCCCATTTGAGGGAGAATTTAAATTTATGTTGTAATAGGTCACATCGTACAGCAGCCATATCGGATTGAAAATTAATTACTTTAAAAGTCATTCTCTCTGAAACGGCTGAACAGATCGAGGCGAAACTCCACAAGTATGACCGCCTTTCCATGAAGAACAAAACGTTCTCCCCCACCCCTCCCCCCACTTTTGATGTACGACACATGGTTTGGCAGCCATAGTGGATTGAAGGAAAAATATTAATTAATCTTTACTCTGGAACAACTGCATACATAAATGTGAAACTTCAGAGTTATGATGGAACCGTCATGTGGAATGAAGGGTTGAAGTTTCAACTCGATAGGGCCCACGGTTTGGCAGCCATGTTGGATTGAAGGGGAAATATTAAGTAATATTTACTCTGGAACCGCTGTGTCCATATATGTGAAACTTAACAATTATTATCTAGACTAAATTTGAAACATAGTTTTAAAATTTCAACCTGATCGGCCACACGGTTTGGCAGCCAGAATTATTTAATTATTTGAATTTGAGAACTTTCAGATTTTTTTTTCTAGAAGGCTCACCTGGCTGCACCAGCATGCATTTGAGTGTGTAGGAATTGCAATTCAATTGAGACCGATGATGGCTCCAGGAAAAAGAGCTGACGTCATACGTAATAAATAGATTGAACACTTTGTGCTCCCCAGTTCGTTTCTCATCAGTCCCGCAATGTCTCGAAGCAGGGCTGTATTCGTATCACTATTAAATAATGTTTTCTCTGGAACCACTTATCCTATCGAAGCAAAACTTTGCAACTATCATCAACAGAAAGTCTCATGTTGTATCAAAGGTGGACGTCTGGGTACCCGGTCATCACTGCCAGCAGTTATAAAGTGGCAGTTCTAGTTTAATATTTTTCTTAAATCCAACATGGCTGCCAAACCATGTGACCTATCAATTATTCATGAACAAACTTACATCCTTATGCTTGAGCAATATGCGTGTGAAGTTTACCCTTGATCTGATCAGCCGTTCTGGAGAAGAAGATGTTTGAAGGTTTTATGGTTGATTCAATATGGCCGCCAAACCCTGTCACCAATCAATAAGAAATTAACAAACTTGTGAAAGGATGTCTTATGGAAAGTGTGTGTGAATTTTTGCCTCAATCTGTCCAGCTTCTCTGGAGAAGAAGATTTTTAAAATTTATTAATTTTCAATCCCAGATGGCTGACTATCCATGTGACTGATGACATCAGAAATTTATATTCTGTTTCATATCATGTAGGGAAACAGGTGTCTGTAGTTTCGTGTTAATCAGATAAGGTGCATTATTCTCTCCAAGATGGCCACCAAACCATGTGACTTGTGATGTCATAATTTTTACGATGTATGTAGACATATAGGTAGATGATGGATGCAAATTTTGGCTTCAATGGGTTTAGTAGTTCCAGAGAAAACATTATTTAATATTTTTCTTTTTTCCAACATGGCTGCCAAAACATGTGACCTATCAATTATTTATGAACAAACAAACTTATATCCTCTACCCAAGGAAAATACATTTCTGAAGTTTCCCCTTGATCTGACCAGCCATTCTGGAGAAGATGTTTGAAGGTTTTAAGGTAAATTCAACATGGCTGCCAAACCATGTGACCTATCAATAAGAAATTAACAAACTTGAAAAATGACGTCATAGGGAATGTGTGTGTAAAGTTTCGCCTCAATCTGTACTGCCATTCTGGAGAAGATTAAAAAAAAAAATTCAAAGCAAGATGGCTGCTGAACCAAGTCACCAATGACGTCATAATATTTTTTTTTCTGCAGTGAATTGTGTAGATGAGGCTCAAGAAATTTTAGATTTTTCCTAAGCAGCGTTCTACCTGACGAATTTTCACCGGGATACCGCTTCACTGATGACGTCACGAAAAATCACCCGTGTTCCCGATGGGAAGTTCATTAAAATGTATGAAGCGAAAAAATTTCCATTGCACGGTTTTAGAGATACAGAGGTCCAAAGTTTCTCGGTTTTTTCAAGATGGCGCCCGCAACACGTGAAGTATGACGTCAGAATTATCAATTAAGTTTGCCATAAAAAAGATACATACTATGGTGAAAATTTCGTTTCGATCAGACTTACCGTTCCTGAGAAAATGATTTTTAAAGCAAAAGAACCCGCAAATTGCCGGCGGAAAAAGAATAAGGAAATAAGAAATAAACAGAAGAAAAACAATAGGTTACCCAGTCCATTTGACTGGGTACCCTAATAATAACAATTAGTCTGATTCCACTGATTCGAAGGAAAAGAGATCATAAAACTTACCTGGGAATGAGTCCAGAGGAAGGTGTTGTTTCACATGGTGGCCAATACACACCATGACAGCATCAAACACTGTACTTTCTTCTTTCCCATTCTCATCCACAACAGTGACATTCCATTGACCAGAAATTGTGAAGTCCACTCGCTTTGTAACTGCTGTTACTTTTCTCTGGATTGCAAAGGAAACAATTAAATATTTTATTAATTGCAAAGTGTTATCTGCTTCTTGCCACAAACAAGGAGGTGAAAGTAATTTGCAAGGAAATCGAGATATAGGAAGAGCCAATGCCATGAATTATCTTTGGTTATTTTTCAACATTTGCTTGCTGTGATGGAACAAATTGGGATCACTTTATATGACCTCTCATTGTTTGCTGTGATCAATGTAAATCAGGCATTTGATGTCGTGTTGATTTAATCAAGTTTGATGGCATGTCTTGGGTTGAGAATAATTATTTTTGTTTTTGAGTCGAGACATGAGTTTAAATAAGATTTACACTGGAAGTGGCAGGTTGCATGGATGTGTGCATCAAAAGGGCGTATGGAAGGAACATTCTGCTCATTTGGTCATACTTCCGGTCACTACTTCCGAGAGTAATTACTTTCCATAAGTTTCTGGGGTGCTAGCATGTCACACATGTACTGCACATGATCCATGCATGTCATAGTCGAAGAATAAACTGACGGTTGCTCAATGAATGCCTCAAATTGCTTCCGCTTTGATCAAATGAAGTGAATGGTTAATACAGTGGTAATGGTGCTTGCTCCAGAATTAGAACTGCAGTGAAGTTTCAGATACAACACGATATTGGACCCCCAAAGCCCAAAATTGTCAACATCCAACAAACCTTGAAGAGGATATGTTTCATCAAATTAAACCTCTCCACAAAAAGTCGAAAGTACTGCAAAATCAAGGAATGATGCATGAAGTTGGGGAAGTTCCGTGGCATGGGGAAGTCACTAAAGCACATAATCTCCTTGGAGGTGTTGATCACCAACGATCGATACACACTTGCTCCTTCTTCCTCCGCTCCTTCCTGCAGAATGAAGTGGTCCACACTTGGTCAAACTTGGGAGGAAAAAAAACACTGAATAGAAGAACCATGAGTGTTGCATCATTCTTATCTATGCAATACCAAACTCGGTGGGGTAATGGTTGGAACATCCGCTCTGAGTCTGGGAAGTTGGAAATTCAAACCACAGCCGAGTCAAACCAAATATAAACTGTTTGAGTGATTAATTTTTCATTATCCAATATGAAAATATGGTATTTTTTCCAGGCAAACTGAGTAAAATGTAAGATGTTTCTTATTACCCTCACCGAAGAATTCGGAGAGGGTATTGATTGCATTTGGGTCCGTTTGTTTGTGTCTGTCTGTTTGTCCCCACAGAAGTTTCGTGTTTTTCTCTGCAACCGCTTGGCAGATTGAGACGAAATTTTCACCATTGGTGCGACTACTCATGTAGAATGTTTCAATTATAATTATGACGTCACAGGTCACGTGGTGTGGCAGCCATATTTGAAAAATGTAAAATCTTTGGGCCTTTATCTGAAACTACACCAAGGGGAAAAAAATGAAACTTGGCACATATTGTTGTGGGCTGGGGTGCGGCGGCGATAAACGACCACCAGGGGGAGCAGTAGATCCGTCTCCCACCGAACACCCGGAATTTAGGTCGTGACTCTCGGACAACTCCGAAAGGTCACGGGTTGCTTAGAGGACCTTGGTCAACAATATTTCGACAGCGTGAGGTCGGGTCCACTTGTCTAATTCCAATTTACCTAAGTACCCACGCCGTCTAACTACCGGGGAAACCACACCCTCGGCCGACTTTGTCCGAACCGAGTCGCTATCACCGACTCGGATCCGGCATAACCGAGCGGAAGTTACCAAAGCCGCGCCGGACCCAATGACAACTTACCGGCCCAAACAGCCAGCCTTTCTATTTCTCAATACGCACCTTGCTAGGCCAATTAAAGAAAACACGAATAACGAACTGGAACATTTAACATGGGGGTTTATTTATAACAATAATCTGGGAGGGGAACTCACAAAGAGCAGAGTTATCTGAATGAAGAAAAGTAATGTACAATGAACACAGGGCACTTAGACAGTTTCTACTTACAGGATGGCGCCACACACACACGCACACACCAAAAAGAACTGGACCCCATCGGATCTTTATTCGGAAGAGCCTGGTGGAGGTCACGGTGGCGGGACTCGAACCCACCGCCAACAACGCAGCACCAAGCACCAGGAACCAGGGACGACGCCACGGACGCCAGCCACCACGGGAACGGACCAGACGAGACACCAGCAGGCAAGACGAAGCTTCCTCTCCTTCTCCTCTTCCTTTACGATGGGGCAAACCTTCTTTTGATGAAAGGGCGAACCTTCTTTCGATGACGGGGCGAACCTTCTTTCGACGACGGCTCGCCACCTCGTCTTATCCTTCCCCTCCCCCGTGGGTTGAGGGAAAAGCTCTGAGGTACTCGCCTCCGGATTGGACGAGGGGTTGTCGGGCGACTCGTGGCGGCCGTTGATTGGACGAGCTCACGGTGGGCGGAGGGAACCTCACCCCTGTACGTGACATGCTGCACGTGGGCGATGGACGATGATGGTGCGAAAATGAAGGATGAAGATTTAAAGATATAAAAAAAACCTGTCTATAAAAGTAACTCATAGCGCACACACGAAATTCCCATTAGACAGAAGGACGGGACCCTGACTATAAACACATACTTATCTAAATAACTGAACTGTAGGGGCTGCTGTCTCTCTGTGTGCAAATGGCTTCCAGATTCGTAACCATATAACTTGGCACATACTGATGTGAAATGAGGGTGATTTTTTTTAATGATGTCACAGGTGCCCTCGTTATGATGTCATAATTGCATATGTAGAACGCCACATCCAATCAGTATGAAAACTTTTGAGGGTCATCTGGGGATAAAATGGTCCACAGAAAAAAAAAAAAACCATGATGTCACCAGTCACGTGATTCGGCAGCCATATTATTAAAAAAAAAATTCAAAAATCTTCTTCTGGACAAAATCGCTGGACAAATTGAGGGGAATCTTCACAAAAGTGTTCCCCAAGCAATGGGTGCACAAGTGGCACATAGCAAGTACTCCTCATGGGGAATGAGCGGTATTTTTATTATGTCATAGATGCCTCCGTTATGACGTCACAATTGCATCTGTAGAACGCTTCATTCGATCAATATAAAATTTTTTGAGGGTCATCTACGGATAAAAAGTTCCACAATTTTTTTTTGATGACATCATTGGTCACGTGATTCAGCAGCCACTTTTATTTTTAACCTTTAAAAACCTCTGAAACGGCTGAAAAATGAAGGTGAAACTTTACACAGATACCTGCCTATCCATGAGGAACAGAAGCATCACACATCTGATGTCATACATCACATGGTTTGGCAGCCATATTGGATTTACGCGAAAACCTATAAAAATACACCACTCAAAAGAAGTCCTGGTGAGAGTTTGCAATCTCTGATTGCTCTTTTTCTTGTGCATTGTAAAGGAGTTCTCCACCTTTTATACCACAAACTACATATTGAGAAAAAGCTCAGATTATAAACTAATTTGTCACACACAAAATCAACATTACTCCACTCAGTTTTATAATGGATTGGTAAAAACAAGTAATTATGTCCACCACCGAAAGTGAAGGAGGTTACGTTTTCACCCCTGTCTGTTTTTGTCTGTTTGTTTGTTTGCAGGATATCTCAAAAAGTTGTGGATGGATTCAGACGAAACTCGGACATGTGGCAAGAAAGAATTGATTCAATTTTGGTGAAGATCTGAATCCAGATCAGGACGGACAGGACCTGATAATTTTTAAGTGATTCTTCACGATTGAGAGAAAGGGAGAAACCGATATAGAGCAGAATATCTCAAAAAGTTGTGGATGCATTTGGACGAAACTTGATGGACAGATTGGGTGTGTGACAAAGACGAATTGATTCGATTTTGGTGAAGATCTGGCTGCTAGAATTTTTAAAGTGATTCTTCCCCATTGAGAGAGAGGGCCAAAACAACATATAGCAAGATCTCTCAAAAATATATATTGGGCCCGATATGTTCTCGTGGATCAGGCATTGTGTGGTGGAGGTATATACCCCCACTGAGTGTGTAGAGAAATGTGGTCGCCATTGTTGTGGCATCACTGATACCCAGATTACCCTTGGAAGTTATGGCACTTCCCCAAGCTCAGTGGCTGTGTTTGTCTTAACGAACAGCCAAGTGTTATATCACATGCATTTATCTGTATGTCCATGTGTGTGAGATGTGCGTGTGCGTGTGCATGTGCGTGGTAGCACTCCACTGCAAGCCTTAGATCCTGTAAATAAATAAATGCTTAATCATATGTTTGTTGGAGGGTTACTGCAAACTATGAATGCATTTTCTCTTGGCCTCAAATGAGTGTCCTGGCTGCACGGTGCAACATGCCCCATTTACATCGATATGCATTACAGTATTATGATAAAAGCTGTGATTGCGACACATTTAAATTGAGGTCATGTATTCTTCTGCGTTTACTTTAAAATTTTCACATTATCAATGTGCATTTTCATGACATCACATCAGATATGCAACAACCCAATACCCTCACCACTCCAATATGTACATAATAAATATGTGGTCAGTTTGGTGTTGGCTTTGCATTTAAGGTGGCTGGTTTGGGGCCTTGGGTCCTGAGTTGAAGCCCATATCCACCATTGAATTAACACCAGGTGGGGTTGACTCAGCCTGTCATCCTTCCAAGGTCGGTGAAATGAGTACCATTGTACTGGGGTAATAACCATTTGGGATAACCTGCGTTGGAGTGGTGACCCGTACAGGATATAGCATCATATGACACTGTGAAGAATATCCACATACATCTCCAAATGTAATATATATTTGGCATAATCAGCAATCATTATCTTGAACGCAAATACAACATATTCATAACCTGATTTTCTTTTTCCATAAACTATCATCGTAATGTATGTAATGATGGTTCACAACAAGAAAAACTAAAATAATTTGAATAGATCCCTTCACTGGAATGAGTGCACACATGACAATGAGATGCCATTTAAATGTAGTTTCAAATATATTGCTTCACAAATTACCGAAAAGGGTTAACGAGTTAATTAATTTGCTATGCATGTTTCGATGAGTCGTATTGTATTTGCCCAGTTGGTGCTGCCACTGCCAGGTTTGGTTGTTTATATTCGTCATTAGACTTGAATTACACTTCATTACACGTGGGGCCATACAAGTATGTAAAGTAGAAATGTTTATTCGTTTTAAAACAGTTTATTTATTTTTAGTTCTGGTTCCCTTTTTGGCCCTCTCTCTTATTTTCCCCACAAACCCGATGAGGGTGTTGAGAGTGAAAATCTAACTGGAGCTGTTCAGGTACATGATGTGTGCACTTTTGGATGAGAACAGAATGGGGCCAGCACATGTGATGTGATACCTCTCATAAAATAAAATAATAATAAACAGAGGTTTTTGCTTTTTGAAATTGACATTCACTCAAAACAAGGCTGAGAGCTACTAAATGTGAAGGGCTGCATTGAAAAAGAAGAAGAGGAAAAACTGGCAAAACTTTCACTTTGTCCTGAAACAAGGAAACTTCTTCACAGGACCACTGTGTAGGATGGGGTAACTAGGCCAGGTAGAAAAATGAATTTTCCTACCCCCATTTGGTGTTTTTTTGTTAGGAGACACCATCTTTGCATTTTACGGCTCTTGTCTTGAAAAGGGAGCTCATCCACCCTTTGTCAGGTGTTGTGTTTTTTAGTCCTGGCAGGGTGCCTCAGTCACCCTCCCCACTTGCAAAGCCAGTGAAGGGTGTCTGTTTAGTCGCCGCCAACCCGACCATGCGGCAGGTAGCACTCGGTTACATTACCAGTGCAGTCCCAAAAGACTGACCTGACCTGTGCTGTGCTGTGCTTGCATTCTTTTGATGTGAAGATTAAACATGTTCATATTCTATTTTATAAGTACCAGAACATTGATCAGTACAATTCGATTTATTTTTCAAATCATGCTTTTAATTTCAAAAGCAAATCTCAGTGCTTTACAAAAAATAAAAACAGTAAATATTAATTATCAACGTCAAAGTTAAAAATTAATACATTCAAACTTGAAGCAAAGGTCAGGTTTTGCAAAAACAACATGATTGCATGAAAAGATTGTGCCAATTGGCAATGATGCCGGTATACCAATGTGCACAAACAACTTTACCCAGTAGAAAGTACACACAAACAAGTTCAGTACTTATGCAGAATAAGATTAATTCTGAATTCATCCATCTCCCCAAGAAACAAAATCAACGTCATTATACACCAACTTGTAGTGCCGGTATTCCAATATAGCTGTGCCGCCATAAACAAGCCACAATTGGAGATCAACAATTTTGAAACCAAAACAAGGAAACTTCTAACTAGTCACAAGATGTTCCACAAAAACCAATGCACACCAAGGTTGTACTTACCGATGCAAGGAGGCGGAGGTGGTTAGATGGAGCTCAACCAAGTGCCCAAGTGCACAGAACATGGTGTGTAGGACTAGCGGAGTATGTGAACAGATTGCCGGATGAGATTTGTCCACGAACAAGAAAATAACAAAAAAGAAAAGGGATCCTTCATCCATTTAGCAACAAACTTCCGAAAACAGGTGCAAATGATGGACACAACACAGGAATACGAACAGAAACAAACAGCCCAATTACTGCAAAGAAAAAAAAAAGATGGAAAATTACAAAAACAAATATCAGCAGATATCCTCCAACAAATGGGAGAATGACAAAGGAGCAGGAAGATTAAAAACAGAAAAAGAAAAAAAAAGAGCTTGACAGGACAGCGAAGGTTCTTTGGAATGGTGAAGAAGAGATCAAAGTAATTGGGATGGAGAACGAGTCATCATTAATGCCCAAGACCAAGGAGACTACACGAAGAAATTGGCGGGATTGAGTCAATCAGACAAACGCAAGTTTTGTTGGGAAGAAACAGAAATAACCAGCCATCCCCCTTTGGGATGTAAAAAAACTCATGTCGGAACAGCTGGACACAGAAAGACGTGACAACATCTGTAGAGTAATCCACTGGCACATCTGAAAACATTTCAACATCTCAATCCCAGAACAATCATGGAAACACAAACTAAATCCAATCCTTGAAAATGAACAAGTAATGCTCACGTGTGACAAAATATGATCCCTTTAAGTGTGAACATTACAAACAAAGGATTACATCCAGATGTGGTGCTCAAACACAAAAAGGAAAAATCATCATTGTTGATCAAGGTTTCAGTTTCCAAAACTTTGGACCAAATGATACAGAAATTAGGAAAATGACCAAATACCAGGATCTGAAAAATGAGATAAAGAGGACCTGGAAATTGAAGAAAGCTGAAATTGTACCTACGAGTGCGGGCCCGTATGTGCGTGCCCGTACGTACGTGGCCGTATGTGCGGCCCGTGTGTGCGTGCCCGTATGTGCGTGCCCATACGTGCAAAAAAAGAAGAAAGAAAAAAAGAAGAATTGTGACGTCAATCGTGATGTCATTGCACCATGTCCTGTCATTGGTTGGCAAATAAATGGCCGTAACTTGGGAACCGCTTATCCGATTAATATCAAACCTTGAAAAGGCACATCCACAGGTCCCCAGCAATATTCCTGGCAAGTGTCAATTAGATTGGACCAGTGGTTGTCGAGAAACAGCGGTCACAGACACCACAGACAGACACACAGAGGTTGCTGGAATTATAGATAGACTAGTGCATGCCCGTAGGTGCGTGCCCGTACATGCATGGCCATACGTGCGTGGCCGTACGTGCAAAAAAAAAAGACGAAGAATTGTGACGTCATAGCACCGTGTTGTGTCATTGGTTGGCAAATAAATGGCCGTAACTTGTGAACCGCTTGTCCGATTAATATCAAACCTTGAAAAGACACATGCACAGGTCCCCAGCAATATCGTGGCAAGTTTCAATTAGATCGGACCACTGGTTGTCGAGAAACAGCGGTCGCAGACACACGGACACACACACACAGATACACAGAGATTGCTGGAATTACAGATAGACTAGGACGTGCCCGTAAAAAAATTAATAAATAAATAAATAAATGAATATTCAAACCGCGAGCAACATACAACCACACAGGCCGTTTCTTTGCTCTCGCGTGCCCGTATGTGCATGGCCTGGAAGTTCGCATATTATTCGCAGTTACGATTATTCGCAATTTCGTTTTAATGCCCAAATATTCAATTAGCGCCAACGTATTTTGCCTTTTCGCAATGTCATCGCAAGGTAAAACAAAAAGAGAAGAGTCGAGAAAAAAAAAATTACTTCCTGGTTTGGAGCATACCAGCACTCTGATGTTACCAAAATTTATGCACCATCTAATATGAAAACGATCATAACTTGGGGCATTGTGTTTATCTATAAATGCGCATAAGAAATCGAGAAATTATTAGAATACACGAAGTCATCACTCTCCGGAAGCCTGTACGTTGTAACCCGTAATGGGGAACGCGACTGAGCTTCCCTTCCCCCATCGGCCACGCCCACGCAACAACGTGTCTTGTCATTGGTTGGTAAATAAATGGCCATAACTTGGGAACCACTTGTCCGATTAATATCAAACCTTGAAAAGGCACATCCTCAGATCCCCAGCAATATACCTGGCAAGTTTCAATTAGCAGACCAATGGTTGTCGAGAAACAGCGGTCACAAGCACACCACACACACACACACACACACACACACACACACACACACACACACACACACACACACACACACACACACACACACACACACACACATACACATACACATACACATACACATACACATACACACACATACACACATTGCTGGAATTATAGATAGATGATAGTCGGAGGAAGAAGAAGAGAAAGAAAACCCATAGTGAATGTTTAAAAATCATTCCTGGGAATATCACTTCAAAGGAGCTACAAGTGGAGGCTGTCAGAGGTTCAGTGAAGATTTTGAAAAGAGCCCTTGGAACCAGGCGATGAGAACGAAACTTCACAGTTTCTTTCATGAATCATGATCCTTTACAAATAAATAGGAGGTGGAGATTTTGAATTCTGGGAGAACTTCCTCCCACCTCCTGAAACCCACAAATGGAGATAACAACCAACGACAAAAATTACTCCAATATTGTGTGTGACGTTGATCGACTGCAGACATGTCTTATCATTCACCAAATCGGACAATTTGGATCTCGTCTTGGGATGTTGCACTATTCTCAATTAGAGCCACTTGTTGTTGATCAGGAGACTGTGGCTGTACCTGGTGAATGCAAATGTGCCTCTCTTAGCCATCCCAGACATGTTCAATTGCATTTAAGTCTGGAAATCGTGACAGGCAGTCCATGTGAGTGATGTGGTCCTGAAGTGCAGCGTTGACTATGAACATGGTGTGGACAAGTATCGTTATCGATAAAAATGAAGTACAGACGTTGCTGTTGGGCCAAATGGATGACTGTAGGTGTAATGGTATCATTCCTGCGTCTGAAACACCTCTGCCACCCCTTTGAATAATGAAAAGATCAGTTAATCAGCAAACAAGAATACCAACCCCAACCATCAGGCTTCTCCCACCAAACCGACAATACTGCTTGATGGCACGATTCGAAAAATGCTGCCTGTAATGTTTTGTTGTAATTAATCCATGTGCTGTGTGCTGTGCAGACGTGTGACCGATCACCAACTGTAACATTATATGGAAAGATTCCTTGCAATAAACAGGAACAAAATATCAATGTCTATCCCACTCTCTACATATATAGTGTGGTGGTTTTTGAAAGACCCTGGGGAGTTTCATTCAACACATAAAAGAACCCTGGTGTTTAGATATTTCCAAAGTGAATCTGTTTAGTTCGGTTACCCATCCCCACATATCAAGGATAGAGATGTGTGTTGTGATTACAGTTAGAACCTTCTCCATCGTTCTGTTCCTCATTCCCAAACATTCATTCCCCAACTCTGCATCCAAACCCTCATTTTCCAACTCCATATCCAAATACTCGTTTTTAAACACCAATTCTGAAACACCCATCCTCAAACCCTCATTTTCCGACACTCGTGCTCGAACCTCCATTTTCATGCTTCATTTCTAAACCATACTCTCAAAACACTTCACCTCACCTCACCTCACCAGTGTTTTGACCAAATAATCTCCATTCTAGCATTGCAATTGTCATAAATCCTTCCAGTCATCACGGATCGAGCAAAGCGTTCCCAAATCACCACACCTCCATGCTCCGGAGGATGAATCTCAGCTGCTGGATTGCAATGCGTGACAGCCATTCAGTGTTGAATACCAAAAAAGCAGGCAAGATTGGAGACAGTCCAGGGACAATAAAACCCCCTGACAGAGTAGTTTGTAGTGAGTTCATGTGCAGTACAGTTCGGGAGGAGAGAGCAGTCCAAGAACGGTGCAAAGCAGTATGGCGCTTAGGGCTGAGTTTTGAGTCAAGATCCTGAGGGAGTTCACGTCCTGAGGGAGGGAGACCTGGTTGGGTTGACCAGGCTTCCAGAGCGCCAAACAGAATGAGAAAGCGCCAAGCAGGATGGGTGTTCCTAGCAGAGCGCAAAGCACCAAATGAAAAACAAGATGCTCCCAGTGGAATGAATGCAAAGGTGCCAAGTAGGACACTTCCCAAAGCACCAAACGGGACAGGTGCTGACCAGTCATGGCAGAACTCTCTTCTTACACATCTTTCACACGCACGCACACACGCACGCACGCACGCACACACACACACACACACACGCACGCACGCACGCACGCACGCACGCACGCACACACGCACACACGCACGCACACACGCACACACGCACACACACACACACACGCACCATAAACTCTTGCATCTTCCAGCGCATCCACCTCATCGAGTCGCACTTTTGTCCCAACAGTTATTTTCAGAGCTCGCTTCACACAGTATCGCTTGACAGTGTACCCTCCCAACTGCAACTCTCACTCACCTGCATCTACAACTCATTGGGACCCACCAGGGTCAGCCTGCATCTGTCCCAGGAGGGCCAGCATGTAAACGTTCCCTGCTGGGTAAGACGGCTAAATAAATGGGAATGGCGAATTCGGCTGCGGTATCTCTGCGAAATGGTTCATGTGCATGTTCGGTGTGTGGAAGCCACGCAGTGTGAGAATGAGCATGGTGAAAACCACATGGGAGGTATCTCGTGTGTGTGTGTGTGTGTGTGTGTGTGTGTGTGTGTGTGTGTGTGTGTGTGTGTGTGTGTGTGTGTGTGTGTGTGTGTGTGTGTGTGTGTGTGTGTGTGTGAGTGTGTGTGAGTGTGTGTGTTCGGGGTGCAAAAGGTCACGAGGTGGGTGTGTACACTAGTGGTGTGTGAAAGGTTGCGAGGCGGCCCGTATACATGTGGAGTTTGTGGAGGTCTCACAGCACGAGCAGTGGGCATGGCGAACGTGGCTGGTTTCTCCGTGGGGGAAACCCCGGACCCCAGCGCATCAAAATGAACGAGGGAGAAATTTGGAACCCACATGGGGCACTAATAAATTTGTGTCCACATGGTAGCTGTAGAAGTGCACTTCCTTTTTCGTAGTTTTTACAATCAATCTGCTTGAATGTGGGCATTCATAAGAATTGTAGTCTCAGTTAATCACTGCATGTGTTTTTTTTCCTAATTATTAAATATTAATTGATTCATCTTGATGCAACTCATATTAGAACTTGTAATCAAATGTAATAATCTGTCTCTCTCTTTTAATAAGTTCTTATCTTGTACTGGAGATGAGAACCTACAACCATTTGGCTCCATAGAAACATGATTCACTTGCTGCTTTGCTGTATGTCTTGAGAACGTAACCCCAAATACTCGCTCCCTCTTCTCCCTCTCTGTTCTTAGATTTTTAATTCATGTGCTTGCCATTTGTGTTGACATGTCTTTGTAAAGGAATTATGTCATGTTTGACAATGATAGCTTGGTACATTACCTGTCCAGAATTGCCCTGCTCGTTGTTGGACTGCTTTTCGAGACCCTTGCTCGCTTTACTGTTGTCCGCCTGCGCAATTTCTTTTTTCTGACCGGGGCGATAAGAAGCGCTCTCTGGGTTTTCTCCCTTGTCTCGATAAATCCTTCACATTACTCGAGCCGGCCTAGCCGAAGTCAGATGTGGGTCATTATGACCTGACTCCCCTCCATTCCTGTCCAGTTTATTTGTGACAAGGTTCACACGTACCCTCCTGCACGCTGTGCACTCTGGTCCTCTCCTCGGCCCCCGAGAAACTCCCCACTCCTCCTGGGTTCCATATATAGATGATTTCCTGAAAGCTCTGATTAGTGGAGACCATTGCATGACTGCTTCATCAATGATCCTTCGTTCCGTAACTACGTATTAGAGATTCTCTGTTGATGTGCTTTACCTTGAGGGGACAATTGAGTTTCGAGCGTTCCACAACATAGCACAGGAGTATGAGTCTGAGAAGGGTGGGGGGGGGGGTGGGATTAGCATTAGGTGAGCAATAGCCTGAGAAGGGGAGATTAGCATTAGGTTAGCATTCACCTCAGAAGGGGGGGGGGGGAGATTAGCATTAGGTTCGCATTAGCCTCAGAAGGGGAGATTAGCATTAAGTCAATTCGGGACTTGGTGGATTAGATACGGTTTAGGCCTAAGTCACATTTGCCACGGCAGCCGTGGGGTCGACAAAATCTACGGCCACTCGCAATTATAGGGCGGCCGCAGTATTTCCACAGTCACACAATGTAGCAGTCACATATGTTTTTAATTTTTGGGGAGCCGCACGGCGTATTTAGAAATTGTGGAGACTGAAAACGTGGACGTGCCATGCGGTCTTTGATTTGATGTCGCACAGTGACTTTCGGGCGATCATGCGGCGGCCATAGAATTTTCAAAGCAGACGATAGGTGCCTGCAAGGGGACCGAAAGGCGACCGCAGGGGGGCCATAAGCCAAACGTGCGGCCATAACGAGTTGGTTCTTTTTTTTTTTTACCAGTTCTTTTGTTTCGGCTTGTCGAATTGCTACGGTGAACGTAGAAATGAAAAAAACTTATAACTCCACGCTATAATTCCACGGCGACCCCTACGGCCTGTAAAAGATAGCCAAACGGCGTAGGGCCACCCTGAGGCCACCGCAGAAACTCTGCGGCCACCGCACGTTTCTGTCAATTCAGAGGGCGTACGGCCGCCATATCCTCGCCGTAGAGAAAATGTGACTTTGGCCTAACTGGTCGTGAGTATGTCGCTAGTTTAGCGATGTAGTATTAAAAGGAATGTGAACAGTTTCAGCAATGATGGGGGTGAGCACAAGTTAGAGGCAAAGTAGTTAGAGTGGTGCAAGAAGGGATGAAAGGGGAAAATGGAATGAATGCAGGACTGTGGCCCGGGATGGAACGAAAGGAATGAATGGTGGTGCGAAGGAATGACTGGGAGGCATTCCCACCCACACTCGGGGAGAGTTGAATGTTAGCTCGTTGAATCCAGTCAAGTTGACAAGGGATGGATGTCATTATGCGTTTGGTGCAATGTGTGGAAAATATTGGTTTGCTGCGTGCAACGAGAATTGATGGGATGGGAGTGTGGCTCGTGAGAAAGGTGAGTATAGCTGTGAAGAGCACCCTGGGTGCTGGGAGCATACCAGCCAGAAGGAGGCCATAAACACAGAGGAGAAGGCCAAACTCATGAGACTGGGTTTCGGGAGAGGACCCGAAGCACCAATTGCCAGCGAGAACAAAGGAAGGAATGCCGGGAGAGCTCCTCTCACAATTTGGAATGGAGCAGGTAAGCTCGGTGGTGGCCTCAGCATCCTAGGGATGCCATGTGTGTGTATATGCAGGTGAGTAGACCTGCAGATGGAGTCACACTGCCCAGCCAGGAAATTGTGCTGAAGTATGGATGAAAAACTGAGGGCCAGGCCCGAACCAGTATGAAAGGCTATGCGCGGGATGACAGGTGGCTTTTGTGCTGCAGTGGAATGGGAAAAAAAAAATTCGCCAAGTATGTTGATTTGTGGCATTTGTCTGTCTGTCTGTCTGTGTCTGTCTGTCTGTCTGTCTGTTTATCACCTAATTTTTGGCCACACTTTTCAAGCAATCATTCTGAATTATTTTTTGTGTGTGCAGATGACCAGCCAAGGCCAGCAACACATGATTTTGGTGAAATCCGAATCCGGATCCGGACACGAGAATTTTTGAAGTGATTCTTCACCATTGGTACATGGGACCAAAAACGACGTATAGCACGATATCTCAAGAAGTTGTGGACGAGTTACGACAAAACTTGGTGGATGAGTTGGTTGGGTGACAAGAACAAGCCGAGTAGATTTTGGTTAAGGTCCTGATTCAGATCCAACCTCACCAGTGTGATACAAAATGTATCACTCTCCAGAGTGCCGTTCCGTTTTGCCAAGTGTCACTATGAGTGATTTTTACTTACGAAATCTAAAGATTTCGTAAGTATATTGATGACTTCCATTTCTGTTTGTTTGTTTGTTTGTTTGTTTGTAGGCACGATAACTCGAGAACAGAAGAAGCTACCAATGTGAAATTACACCACGTGATTCAGGAGGGTGATGGCTAGTGCTGATTAGATTTTGGTCAAAATCGGTCAAAGGTCAAGGTCACAGTGAAGTCAAATATTCGATTTTTGATGGTTTGGTACAGATAACTCGAGAACGGAAGAAGCTACCAATGTCAAATTGCACTACGTGATTCAGGAGGGAGATGGCTAGCGCTGATTAGATTTTGGTCAACGGTCAAGGTCACAGTGAGGTCAAACATTCGATTTTTGATGGATTGGTGCAGAATCATCGCAGAAACTTCTGGTTTGCATCGCTACCTTCTCGAGAGACAACTTTTATTAGACAAGGTCAGAGGCCAAGTTGACGATTTCGTAAGTACCAGTCTATGACTGCTTGTTACTTACGTAATCTAAAGATTTCGTAAGTATATTGATGCCTTCCGTTTCTGTTTGTTTGTTACTTCCGAAATCTAAAGATTTCGAAAGTATATTGATGCCTTCCGTTTCTGTTTGTTAGTTTGTTTGTTTGTTTGTTTGTTTGTAGGCACGATAACTCGAGAACGGAAGAAGCTACCAATGTCAAATTACACCACGTGATTCAGGAGGGTGATGGCTAGTGCTGATTAGATTTTGGTCAAAATCGGTCAAAGGTCAAGGTCACGGTGAGGTCAAATATTCGATTTTTGATGGTTTGGTACAGATAACTCGAGAACGGAAGAAGCTACCAATGTCAAATTACACCACGTGATTCAGGAGGCGGATGGCTAGTGCTGGTTAGATTTTGGTCAAAATGGGTCAAAGGTCAAGGTCACAGTGAGGTGAAACATCCAAAACATTCGATTTTTGATGGTTTGGTACAGAATCAACGTAGAAACTTCTGGTTTGTGTCGCTACCTTCTCAAGAGACAGCTTTTATTAGACAAGGTCAGAGGTCAAGTTGACGATTTCGTAAGTACCAGTCTATGACTGCTTGTTTATTTGTTTGTCTTTTTGTCTGTCTGCACAGAATGTGAGTAGGAGTATTAATTACATATGACACCTTTTTCCTTTCACCTTTTGAGAGCCGGAAGACCCCTAAAACACCTGAGAACTGGAAGACCCTTTAATAGCCATAAGACCCTGAGACTGCCAAGATATTTTAGGGCCCTCAGGCCCTAAATAACCTGAAAACCCCAAAGACATTTAAGACTCTTTACCTCCTCAAGATGCTTTAAGAGCCCTGAGACTATTTAAGACCCTTAATACCCACAAGATGGTTTAGAACCCAAAGACCCATCAGAACCCTGAGATACTTAAGACCCCAAAGAAGATGTAGACCCCCGTTACATCCTTTAGAACCATTAGACCCCCAAGACCCTTTATATCCTGTAAGACCGATAAGAACCCTAAACCTTGTATACCTCATTCGACCCTTCACAACCCCTCAGATCCTTAATACCTCTTAGACCACTTTTTACCCTTCAGGAACTTCACACCTTTCAGACCCTTTAATAACCTTTAGATTACTTTCGACAATTTTAACCATTTAGACCTTAAATTACACCATTTAGATCCTGACCTTTAAAGACCCTCAAGATCATTTCGACCCTTTAAACACAATTAGACTTTTTCATGCCTTTATACCTTTCAGCCTTGAGACATTCAGACCATTTGACCTTTACAACTTTTCAGACCTTTGAGCCTTAAAAATTTACAACTAAACCATTTCGACTGTTCATTTTTAATCAGTGACCTTTCATTTCGTACATCTTTCCATTTATTTGCCACACAAAAGTCCTGCGAGGATCAGCAATCTCTGATTGCTCTCTTTAGTTATCCATTGCTGTTTTTTGGTTCAACAGCTTTCTCCAACTTCTGTCCTCTCATCCCAACCCTCTCTTCCTCTTCATCTCTTCCTCTTCCCAACCCTCTCTTCCTCTATGTAGTGACTTAAATTGTCATAATGCCAGTTGGCTGGGTGTCGGTATCTACCTCACCTTCAATGGCTCTTCAGCAAAAGACATCTGCGACTCATTGTAACTGACATAATCTAACAACTTCCCAACCAGGATCTCAACCAATGGTAGTCCATCTCTTCTGGATCTGAATTTGACCAATTTCCAAGAAAACGTCTACTGTTCTTTCTCTGCTCCAATCGGTTCATCTGACCACATGCTTCTCAAAGTAAACCTCTCTCTGGCTGTTATTAGAGAACCACTTCAGCGCCGTTGAGTCTGGAATCTCACTCAGGCCAACTGGCAAAGTCTTCAAGCATCCATCAAACTTCAAGACTGGTCTCACATCTCTATTTCCTCCAACATCAACTCATCCTGGGAAATATTTCAAAGAATATTGCTCTCCCTCATGCACAGATTTATCCCATCTCGTTTTCAGTTGTCTTACCCTTTCTCCCGCCAATGGTACACTGAAGCTTGTGACGAGGCAGTTGTCCTGAAACAACGTGCCTTTGCCTCATGGAATGCAAATCCAACTGAAGGCAATCTCAGTTCTTTCCACAAAGCTCAGAAAAAAGTGTGTGTCCACCCTGAGGAGAGCCACAAAACAACTTCTTTCTAAACTCAAGTGTAAACTCTCAAACCTATCTCCCTCCTCCAAATCCTGATGACATCGAGTCAAGTCTGTTTCTGGTGTATGTTCACGCTCCATCCCTTCCCTTACCTCAAATGGCCACACAGCTGAAACTGCACATGAAATGGCTGAATGCCTAAACTCCGTGTTTGCCTCTAAATCTTGTGTCCCAAACCCATCGCTTTCTGTAGCCACCTTACCCGGTCGCACCCAACTGTCCCTGGACTATGTGTCCTTTTCTTCAGACAAGGTGGTGAGCTTGCTGTCAAAACTCGACTCTGATTCTGCAAACGATCCAGATGGCATCAGCCCACGTGTCCTAAAAATCTGCTCTGCTGCTCTGGCTCACCGTTTCTCATTTGCTCAAGGTCATCTGCCTTCTGCTTGGAAATCAGCAAACATGACTGACCTGCATAAAAGGTGCAAAATCAGGTTCTTGTAACTACAGACCAATCAACCTTCTCCCAATCATCAGCAATGTTATGTAATCCATCATCCCTTCTGACATTAAATCCTTCCTTTTCTCCAATGCTCTGATTTCTGGTCATCAATTGAGATTCAGATGAGATCACTCTCCCCTCGACTTTCTGCTCCTGCTTTCCCAATAATGGATTGAGGTCCTTAATGCCCAACTTGACAATAATGACAATAATGACAATAATGCCCAAGCGAGGTGTGACGGGAAGGTCGTGGCGGTTGTGGTGAAGCGGCGTTGTGGTTGGTGGTTGATGTTGTGGTTGTGAGTAGGGAAAGAATACTGGTTCTGGCTCACTTTTCCCCATGTAAATGAATGGGGGATTTTCAGCCATGAAATTTTTCTTTTTTTTTCCCCTGAAAAATAAATCCCCTTTTTAGCCCAAGGTATATTTATTTGTCTCCCCTTTTAACCTGGAGCCTGGTGTTGGCTTAGTTGTTAGGGTGGCGGCTTGGGATCCCAGGGTCCTGAGTTCAAATCCCGTTGGCTGCTGAATTAACACCAGGGGGTTGACTCAGCCTGCCATCCTTCCGAGGTCGGCGAAATGAGTGCCAGTGTACTGGTCCCGGTGTATGCCCCGGTTAGAATAGGTGTACCATATCCCTGTGTGTCGTAAGAGGCGACCAGGGTTGGTGTCAGGAAGGGCATCCGGCCATAAAACATTGCCTCAAGAAAAAGCCAAACCCCTGCACAGCAGGGAAAAATGGCTGTAAAAACGGTCATTTTTTTATTTCCCCTTTTAACCTAGGGGCTCTCTATTCAAATAGCCCATACAACAAGATAAAGATTTGTTAAAGGTGATTCTAAAGAAATATCTGAAACGTCTAAGCCTCGGGGCACTCTTTATCAAATAACCAATGCATATTGTTTAGCTCACTCATTGAACCTATAAACATTTGTTCATTCTCAAATTCCTTCAATAGTTTAATTTTCTTTGCACAATAATCCCCATCTAAAATATTGAAAAACAAAACATTTGAATCTTTATATTTTTTAAGATACCCCTTTTGTGCCATTACGAAATGATAAACTTGTCTTAATGATCTCATCTGGCCACCGCCCGAGTTGCAAATCATTTTTGTACATAAACCATGCCAGAAAAAAAGTTTTGTTTCAAATGTTTTCAGTTCATGCCGTGAAAATGAGGAAGTGTTTTTTTGACACGGCCGTGCTGTGTGAATGAGGAAGTGGTTTTGGACTGTCATGCTGTGAAAAAATAGGAACTATTCTGAGAGACAAGGTCTCGTGTTTATATTTTATCTCAGAACACGAACTGAAAACATTTGAATCAAAACTTTTATGGCGTGGTTTATGTCCAAAAACGATTTGCAACTCGGGCGGTGGCCAGATGAGATCATTAAGAGAAGCTTGTCATTTCCTGTGCCCACACCCAATGATTAAGCAATTTCCTCATCGTTGCTTTATAAGCGGTTCGCCAGACAAAGTTTCTGCCAGACGGGATTTCATTTTTACAACTGAGGCATGGACGATATTTCTTCCGATGAAGCCAACAGCCCACTACAGAGTTGGTAAGTTTGTGTATGCTTTTCTCTTTGAACGATGAAGCAAATGATTATTAATTAAATCATGATAATTCTGATATATATATATATTTTTTCCCTGACAGGGCATTGGAAGAAATTGAGTTCACATATCACGACGTGGTTCATGAAATTAATACTCTTATTGAAGAGATCAATGATTTTAGAAGAGAATTGAAAGACATTTTCAATGAGTGGCATGAAGTCTTATCACGTCCTCTCATCTCGAAGGAATTAAACCAATGGTGAGACACGTGTGTGTGCCTCTCTCTCTGTCTGTCTTTCTACCTACCTCTCTCTGCTCTTATTGAAGAGGCCAATGATTTATAATGACTGGTCTCTGATCTCGAATGAATTAAACCAATGGTGAGGCACGTGTGTGTGTCTATGTGTGTGTGTATGTGTGTGTGTGTGCGTGTGTGTGTGTGTGTGTGTTGCTTTCCCTGTCTGTCTCTTCATCTATACCCTTGACTTATTTTTTTTTTTTTTTTCAGCACTATCGCACAACATCAGCTGTTGAAGCAATCTTGTACAACACATGATTTTCTGGAGGTAAATATTTCTGAATTATTATTAATATCACTCGTACAACACATGATTTTCTGGAGGTAAATATTTCTGAATTATTATTAATATCACTCGTACAACACATGATTTTCTGGAGGTAAATATTTCTGAATTATTATTAATATCACTCTCTCTTTAGAATGTCGCCTTATGTTGGTTGCATCATTAGTTTGGACGTGGTTTTGTCAGTACACTGGAATTCATTTTATTGACCTTGAAAGGATGACAGGCTCCTGGTGTGTTAATTCAGTGGTCAACGAGGCTTATTCATATTACCATGTAATTATCTTTATAGAACCTAATTATTATCCACTTTTTGTTTCAAAACAGAATATGGTGTCTGAGTTTCGAAATCACAAGGCATCTGAAGAAGATTGCTGGGAAAGATTGTACATTCTCGCAAATGAATATTTAATATTTTCAATATTAATAAATTATATTTGTTTTGTTTACAATTACTTGATTCTGAATTACAAGAAAAGAATAAAAGAGATGTAAAGGGGCGGGGGGGGGGGGGGTTGGGGGGAGGGGTTGGGGGGGGGTAGGTGCGCTCCCCCAATGACCCATCACCCCTCATCCCATCCCTCCCCTCCCCATGTGTGTGTGTGGGGAAGGGTGGGGGTGGGATGAGGGAGGTGGTGGGTCAAAGGTGGGGGCGCACAGGGGGGATGAGGGGGTGGGGCTTGTGTGGGCGGGGCTTGTGTGGGTGGGGTGTGTGTGGGAGGGGCTTGTGTGGGCGGGGTGTGTGTGTGTGGGTGGGGCTTGTGTGGGTGGGGCTTGTGTGGGCGGGGGTTTATGTGGGTGGAGCTTGTGTGGGAGGGGTTTATGTGTGTGGAGTTTTTGTGTGGAGCTTGTGTAGGCAGGGCTTATGTGGGAGGGGTTTATGTGGGCAGGGTTTATATGGGCAGGGGTTTATGTGGGTGGAGCTTGTGTGGGAGGGGTGAATGTGGATGAGGCTTATGTGGATAAATGGATGGGTGGAGAGATGGGGGGATGGGTGGATGAGTGGAGCTTGTGTGGATGGGTGGATAATTTTTTAATTAAATAAACACGTTGTGTGTGTGGGGAACTAATTAACTAATCACTAATTATGTGAATATGATGAATATGGGTGGAGCTTGTGTGGGGTTTGTGTGTGTGGAGCTTGTGTGGAGTTTTTGTGTGGAGGTTGTGTGGAGCTTGTGTGGGGTTTGTGTGGGGTTTGTGTGGGCGGGGCTTCGGTGGGAGGGGCGTGTGTGGGCGGAGTCAAAAAGGGGCGGAGTCAAAAATTTCAATTTATTGGAGCTTGTGGGGGTGTGTGGTGGGGTTTGTGTGGGGTTTGTGTGGGCGGGGCTTGTGTGGGCGGGGGCTTGTGTGGGTGGAGCCAAAAAGGGGCGGAGTCAAAAAATTTCAATTTATCTTTGTCTTTTGTAATTCCTGTGAATAAAATGAACCTAAAATCTCTTCCCTTCCAAATCATATATCTTATAAGTCCAAGGAACCGTATCTATTACATCAACAATTTTAAAAAGCTCGTTGGTCCATCTTTTCGTATAACCTTTTTCAAAATGAGATTTCCACCTATATATTCTTACGATATCACCAACTTTGAACTTAGGTTTTCTGACATTAATCTCTTTTTCATATTTTAATTTTGTAAATGTTTCTGATGGCTTCATATTTGTTGACGTGTGAATCGTGTCATTGTACTTATCCACAATATCTTGAATAAAAGATGACCATTGTTGTGAACCGAGTTGTGTGAATTTTTTATATAGTCTCTCTTTTAAGGTACGATTAAAACGTTCAACAACAACTGCCTTCCCTTCATTAAAGGTACTGTATAATGTAATACTGTTATTTTTTAGAAAATTCATAAATGTCTTGTTATAAAACTCCCTACCCTCATCAGTCCACAATTTTTTAGGTTTTCTCTTACTTTTATTAAATATCTGTTGGAAGGCTAACATAAGAGTATTACCTGTTTTGTTTTTTAATGGTACAACCCACGCATATCTACTCCTCAAATCAATAACGGTTAAAGCATACTTGTACCCCTTATCATTATTGAGTTCAATCAAATCAGCAGACCAGATATAATCTACTTCCTTGGAATAAACTTTCCTTCTCTGAAACTTTGTGAATATTGGTTTATGTAATTCATCAGCTAATTGCTCTTCAGTCTTAATGGCATCATTAGAGCCTATAAGTTTTTTGAATTTCCAAGTCCAAGTTTCAATTTAGCACTGATCATCTTCTTCACAATGAACCGATCAACTTTTTCTCTCAAGGTTGGATTTTGTATCAGAGACAAATTATACAACATTTCTCTATCGGCTTCATGCTTTTCTTCCAACGTTGTGGTATTCCCATAATCAATATCGTGTCTCATGCACACTTCATCAACTCTATTGATAGGCCGACTCCAGGATTTAGGATTGTCTGCCTCATCTAATCTTTTATCCAAGTTTGTGCCTGGGCCACAGAAAGAATACCCTGGAAGATGTAATTCCCCTGGTATTCCAGTAGTTGTAAATTTACTTCCTGATAAAAACTTTTGGATATCTCCTCCTAGTTTGTGTTGGGAGATAAATTGATTTTTTTTTTGAACCACACACCGAACATATACCTTTTTGTATAACCCTGTTATTTTTACTTTTAATATATGAAATATTTTTAGTATTAGTTTTCTTTTTACATTTGAGACAATAACTCATTTATTTATGAGAAAAATTCCTGCAGAGTGCAAAAACCTTTTTAGTTTCCAACATGCACATTTGAATCTTGATTTTTAAAACATAAAGAATCCTTAGAAATGCCTTCACTCTCTCCCCCATTTATTTAAGAAAAAAAATAAAAATGAAAAACTTGAATTAAAATACCTGTCTTCTCGATGTCAATAGTCTTGTCGAAAGTATTGTAAATAGACTTATCAATTCTTTGTTTTCCTCCTCGGTGGGTTGAGTTATTTTCTGTAATACCCCGAATCTTTTTTTAATCTCACTGGTTTCCATATTTTGATATTTATTTTGTCTCGCTCTTTCCTCCCTCTCCTCCTTCTCTTTCTTCTCCCTCTCCTCCCTCTCCTTCTCTTTCTTCTCCCTCTCCTCCCTCTCTCTCTTCTCTCTCTCCTCCCTCTCTCTCTTCTCTCTTTCCTCCCTCTCTCTCTTCTCCCTCTCCTCCTTCTCTCTCTTCTCTTTTTCCTCCTTCTCTTTCTTCTCCCTCTTCTCCTTTTCCTCCTCTTCCCTCTCTTCTTCAACTCCTTCCTCATCCCTTACTATCCTTGAATCGCTTACACCCCATAGAATATTATACATATATTCATCAGGATTTCTTGTTATTCCTGTATCCAAAATAATTTTTTTACAACAGGAAACCAATAAAATTTCTTTTGAATTTCTAAAAGAGCCTTACCTTTTCTTAACTTTATAATTTTTTCATTATTTAACATTCTAATTAAATCTAAAGTTGTCGGTTTATCAACATCAGCATAATGCCAATCTTTTATTGAAAATACCTCATTCTTATGTTGTAGAACATATTTATTAAAATACCGAATACCCTTTTCTTGAAGGTATGCTTGGACACAGAAATGATAATTTTCTTGAAGCCTTCTTGCTGTCATTTATGTATTAGAAATATATGTTAGAACAATATTATGGCACGAAACACCTCCCCATCTTCCCATAGTTAAATCATTTTGTATTTCCTTACTTATTATATATAATCCTGTTTTTTCTGTTTTCATGAGATAAACAAGGGCAAAACCATTATTATATTTACCCTTATTAAATTCTTTTATTTGTTGTTTACTAATCGTAGCCCCACAAAACTCATTCTCGATACCAAGTGGATAATATTCTTCCTTACGAGACTGATTTAATTGTTCCAGGTCTTCGAGGTTAATTTTAAATGACCAATTATACCCTAAATCATTCATATCATATCCCCATTGTTCTATTCTCATACAAACGATACGCCCTTCTTTATAAAAATTTATTTTAATTCGAACTGTGAATTCTGTATGACCTGGAGATAATATCAACACTTCTGTATCTTTGGAATACACAGCCGTTTTATTTAAGGATATATATTGTGATAAATCGCTTAATCTCACCAAGTCATTCGCGTCAGTCGGGCTTGGATAATTTTTTAATTTATAAGCATTTTTCATGTTAATATTTTTGGTTATATTATATTTATGTCGTTCAGCCTGTGCCTTTGTGTAATAATTTGAGAAATCAATATCCAGTTCTTGAGATAAACCAAAGATAGAACCATCTTTACCAACATAAGTCATTTATATTAGATTAAAAATAATATCATAAAATTTTTTATTTTTGTTGAGTTGAAATAACACATATAGGCATAATTGGCCACAACACTTGGAATTTAATTCTTGGACTTGAAATGTTTGATAAACACCATTCTGTAAGAATTTTATGACTTCAACAGGTGGTGGAAGACCAAAACTATCAAAATAATATTTGTCTTGACTATTAAAAATACAAACCCAATGAGAACCGTTCCCATTATTATCTTCTAAGTTCATAATAATATTCTTTGTATGTTTCGGCACATTTGTTAATTCATCTCTCATACAAATAACCACATTATGAATTTTTAATTTCTTACAATATTTGACAAGTTGTAAATTTGATGTTGTATTCTTTCCAAATTTTTTCAACCACTCATCAATGCTCATTTATTTATTAGAAAGATATAATCCATTACCTCTTTTCGTTAATTTTACACCTGCTTGTGCTATAGAAGAAAGCATATCTCCAACTAACAATCTCGCTTTATCAGGCAGACCTTCAAGTTTTTCAGCAAAATCTACAATTACACCACTTCCACTAATTTGTTTCTCCAACTCTTTGTTATGTCTTTCCAATTCTTTTTGAGCCTGGAGTTGAGCCTTCCTTTCGTTGGCAGTTTTCACCGCTGTTGAAATACCACCCGTCAATGCTCCAACCGCACTTAAACCAGCAAATAAAGGAATTAGAAATGGGAGAAATCCTCCACTCGTCTCTCTTATTGAATATTTTTTCAACATTGGTTTTGTCATTTTAATTTTAAGTGAGCCAGTGTCATTCAAGATTTTAACCTGTTCTCTTGTGAGAAAAACATCAATTCTTACTGCTCCTTTTCTCTGAATTGTATTAACGTTAATCGTACAAGGCTTTTGATTTTGAACACAAGATGATAGTTTATGAAGATTGATTTGATTAACATATACCCCAGTTGGTACTTTGCCACTCATTTATTTAACAAAAAATTATGTGAGACTAATCATCACACCATTATCTGTATTAATCTGCAATTCTGTTTCTTCCAAAAGCAAACAATATGTATCAACTTCTTCACTCTCTCCTCTTTCAATGTATAGGGAAGTATCCACTCGATTAGACTTTATAGTTTCCTTTTGAGCGCTCAGGTCAAACGCATAGATTGTATACAAACTTTTAAATGCTGTCATATCCAAAATAGGTTCTTTATTTCCATTACTTTCACACACCTTTTGGTAAGACTTGTATGCTTCAGCAAAATCATTTTTTTCCCAATTAATTTCCAATCTATCTCGTGGGTAAAATGTTCCATCTAGAGAAACGCGAAGTTGTTTCACCTTAGCATTATCACTCAATGCATTATTCTTATCAGTCGCAGTATCACCATCTGGCTTTTTAAAAATGATCCACAGATATCGTGGCTTTCCTTCCAGAACACCCAAATTCCACGTGTAAGTTGTTTGATTGAGTTTAACGTGTTGACATCTTCTTTTGAGGTATGATACACTGAGTGGTTTCTTTGAGTTAAGTCTTCGATTCAACATCTCTTCTGTTTTAAGATTAGGAGTATATTCACTGATATACCAACTCATTTCCTCAATTACAAATTTATTCTGATCACCAAAAGCACTACCAACACCAAAAAGCAATCGATTTTCATTATCATTCCTTTGAAGTTGAAATCTAATTTTAAGGCCATACAGAACTTTATCATGATCACAAAATCCAAATATACCTTTAAGAGGAACTGCCACAGTAAAACTATTTTCTGCTTTTGTATCATCATTATACATTCCTTTCCTTTGAGTATACCCAGGGTCTGTGTTTGTTCCCGTTGACATATCAGGAATAAAACCTTCGACAGACCCCTTTCCCATTCTATCACTGAATGTATAGAGTGTAAATTTTATCATTTCAGATACAGCAGAGACATAATCAACCGCTTCAACTTCTTGTGTTCCAATATACAAACGCACACTATCAAACATTTTCCAGAAGAAATCATTTACAAGTGTAGCGTTTGTGTTATTCCCAGCCTTAGTGAATTTAAATTTACACAACAAGAAACTTTCGGAGAGATTCAAATAGGTTTGTTGATTATTTATTTCAAAACTTTTTGTACCATTCGTATTCCAGTCTGTTCCAGTTATTGCATTTACCTTGAAGTAATCTTCTTTTTTAGTGGAGTTTGAGATAATAATAGTATCATCCAAATCATAGATACTATCAATTGCTTCCATACTTGTATTTATTTAGGAAAAAAAGATGTTAAAACTTTTGAAACCCTGATCCAAGTATTTGAATTATTTTCTGTCGTTCTTGGGGGACAACTGAGTTTTGCCTTTCTTAATTTCTTTTATTGCTTGTAATTTATGAGATTCCTTCTGAGCATCTTTTATACTCTTTACGGCACCTGCTACATTTCCCACAGCAGAAGCAGTTGAACCAATTAGATCTTTATGTTTAAGAATAGTTGAACCAATACCCATGAGAGTATCAATTATCCCATCTCCTCTAAATTGATGTCCAACACCCCTTTGTCTCTTAGGTTTATAGTATCCTCTACCAAGATACATACCTTCACCCTTGTAGTATGGGGAAAGGAACATCCCATCCCCTGTAATTATTTTATATTTTCCCAACTCGTGTTTCCTCAAAATAACCATCGTATTTATTTATTGGAAAACTTCACGTAGGTGAATTCTGATGGATATAACTTCTCCATTAAAAGAAATCACACGATTATCTTGGTCGGTTATCCTAAAATTTACTCTGTGTATGGTTTTTCCTGACACAGGAAGATAAACCAAATTTTTGGGTTCCATATTGAATTTATAACCAATTGGGGTTGAGTATGCGCTGAATGAAAATATTGTATTTGTTTTTTTCCCATCATTATAAGCACCATCAATCAAATCACAGTGAATTAACACCGAATTTATTCCTGAGGATATTTGAATGACATTATCACTGTAAAACGTCCCATTAGTTTCAATCTTTTTTGAGGAGAAACCCAATAACTCTCTAAATGAATTATCAATTGTGAAATCAACCTTGTAGTTATTTTTAACTTTAATCGTTGATTTTGAAGTATGTTTTTGAATGTTTATAACAATATTTTTTGGTTCATCACCCTGTTCTTTCATAAGACGAGCAATTTCGGAAGATATTTGAGAAATCTCATATGCTCCGGGTGAGACTGTTATCGTTTTGTATCCACTTCCTGGATTATAACTAAACTTGTCATTTTTCTCGGTTATATTAAATAAGGTATTATAAGTTTCCATGGACAATAAAGATGCCTCATATTCTTTTGTTGTGTCAAGTTGTAGTGGGTATGGGAATGAAGATGTGTGGTCGCTTGTTGTGAAATTGAAACTAAGGATTGTGCTTCTCATCTTATTTAATATGAGATAAAATGTCTTTATATTGATATTTATTAATTATTTTCATGTTCATCAACTGGTCTAAAATGGCTGATGCTTCATTAAAACAATTGTTATTTCCAGCCTTCTTACTGCCTAACAACAATAACAGTCTATTAACTAATTGCGATGGGTCATTTGGAAGAAAACTAACACCTGAACCAAGGATACTTAAAGCCTGAATAATGTGTTTCTCCTTCTCATTCTTCCTACTTTTACCAGAAAGAATAACCTTATAATTTAGAGTGTTCAGCAGATCAATATATACTCTATCATCATTATTTTCCATATCCAATGGTTTATCAATATACTTTGATTCATCCCTCACAGTTGAACCTTGTCTTCCATCTTTTGTGAGAAGAAACATTAATCTTGGAGTTAGTTTAACAGGGGTTGAGCAGAACCCAAGAACCTTAATTCATCATTAAATATCAATACCTTTTCTTGAACAAGATGAAATATTGCTGATTGTTCTGTTGGAATGAGTCCTGCTTTGGTTTTTGAATCCGCTGAATATTCATTGTTTTGAAGAGCATTCACAATATAATCAGGGGGTCGATTAATCTCTTCCAGTTGTTGAAATAAACCTTCATCATCATATTCTAATTCTCCTAAATGCTCTAATTCTTCCTCCGTCATTTGACTGAAATCTTTTAACATTTGAAGTTTTTAGGAGTATATTCTACCGTGGGAAATGTGGAAACATCTTTCATTTTTCCTTGGGAAGTTTTTAAAAGTGGTTTAAAAAATTTCTCTTGTTTTCTTTCAAATGCTTCTTCGCCCGTTAGTTTCTGTCTGCGTTTCTTCTTTATGTCTTCCTGCTGTTTTACAACTTTTGAAACCAACTCTTGATGTTCCCTAAATCTTCTTGCTCTTTCTTTCGCATCCATTTATTTATTGAAAAATATCATTTAATATCTCATCTTGTTTCACAACAATATATTTATATTTTTCAGTCGTGTGTTTCATGTAATCCCCAAATTCCTTTTTACTACATAATGTAGAACAATTGTCTCTCCAAAAATTGTTTATATCTATTGAATTTAACTTGAATAAAATAAAAGTATTAGCATTGTTTCTGATGGAACGACGAGGAAGCTGAAAGTACGATTGACTAAGATAAATACAATTACAAGAAGAATGTCTCCCTCTTGTGTAGTAGCTGTCCATTACCGTTTGGTTTCTCTCATTAACACAATCATCAAAGATAACGAGGTTCTTTTTGGATTTATCCAAATCTTGGGGAGACGGTATATCATCCGTATTATCACTCAGAATACAAGTTATCGGTTTTGATTTCTTTTTACATCTCTGTGTATCACAAAATAGTTGTATTATATCTTCAATGTTAAAATCATTTAGGTTTTTTTGAAGTTTAAATAAACCGATTATATCTTCTTTTTGAAGACCAGCATTAAAACCTTGTGAGAGTAGTTGATACTCTGGTTGAAAACTCGACTTTGTGAAAATTATTAAATTATCATAATCTAAAAAGTTGGGAGTGAGGAGCATCTTTAAAAGTAAGCAGGTTTTTCCACATCCACTTGAACCAACTATGAGGCATCTTAATGAATTTGGGAGATTTTTATGGTTGTCAAATTTTATCTTATTTTCCCAAATAGGTAAAAAATCATTCATTTATATATTTGGAAAACAGGTTATTTAATTTATTCTTGGCTTTTTTCGAAATTCTATATTTTATCCTAAGTTCAGGTTTAATTTCAAGATAATCCATTATTTTATTTATGCAATATCTTGTGTTGATATTTCCCTGAAAATCACATCCATGAATAAGATATAACAACAATCCTTTGAACATTTCTCTAATACGTTCAGTTTCTTCCCTTGTAAGGAAAGGTGTGTTCTCACCCTCGTTCTTTACATTCATTTCTCGAATCAATCTTGTAAAGTAATTCATTTTTGGTGTAAATCTAAAAGAATTATTTTCCTTTTTATATTTTTGATTATCATTAATTAGAAGATAATCACAGAATATACATTGTTTATAGGCTTTTGACTCTGTGTTTAATCCCCGTCTTTCACACGCAGGACAATTCTCAAATTTGTCATATGGAGAATCATGGAATTCAAGAGGCTCAAAATCGAGTAAACTATTCATATTTATAAAGTAAAACTTTACTTAAACTGAAATTCATCTTCGATATCATCTTCGATACTTTCAGAATCATCTATACTTTCATAACTATCATTTGAACACAAACTCTCGGTGTCATAACTATCGTTTGAATGCAAACTCTCGGTATCATAATCACTCTCATAATCTTCAAAATCTTCAGTTGAATATTGGCTCATTTAATTAGTAGAAAAAACATTACCATCGATATCGATATACATTTTTTCATTAACAGATTCAACTGCTACATTTTTTATATTAAAGGTAATTTTAAAATGATCCTTAACTACAATTGAACGAAATGTCATTTCACCTGATATATTAACATCCTTTATTTCATCAGGATTTATATCTTTAGGGTTGTTGAAAAAAATACAAATTTCTCCTTGCATATTACAGATGGTCTTATCTTTTCTTTCTAAAGCTTCATCCATAAGGTTTTTATTTTTTGATACCTTTTCTTGTTTCATTGCTTTTTCTAGTTTTGAATATATTGCCAGAAGGAGAGGAGAAACTTTTGTTAGAGATACCTTAATTGATGTTCTTCCAGGTATACTAAAAGCCCTTCCACTGAAGTAAATTGAAGAACTCATCATATCCACCATAATTGTTTTTATCCAATAGTTGTTATATTTATCTTTGTTCAATTTTACATCCTTGACATATTTCTCAGCATCTTTAACAAATGAAGAGATTGATTGAAACTTGTCTTTTGTGTCTTGAAACATTGTATTTATTAAGTGAAAAAGTTGGAGGATAAAATGGTTTTAAGCACAGATTCACCTGTAAAATAAACGAAATTTTCATCAAGAAAATTTTAGTTTAAGCACAGATTCACCTGTAAAATAAACGAAATTTTCATCAAGAAAATTTTAGTTTAAGCACAGATTCACCTGTAAAATAAACGAAATTTTCATCAAGAAATTTTTAGTTTAAGCAAAGTTTTATTATATAAATATGGTGAATACAACATACTGCGATGTTTGTAATCACGAATATAAACATTATAGAAAACACCTCCGAACCAACAAACACACATTTAATCTATTTCACAAAATATCCCCTCTTGAGTTGGAAAGAAAACATTGTGATACCTGCTCAAAGGATGTTTTGAAGAGTAGTTATAATAGGCATCTTCAATCACAAAAACACAAGAAAAATGAGTTTAAAGTAAAGGGAGACTATTATATTGAAAACACTGATGGGGCATTTAAAGGGCATATAAAAATAAGGATTTTTCAATTTGGAGAACCCGGTCCATCATCAATAATTGAATCAATTGAAATAGTGAAACCTGATGTTGAAAAATTTATTAAAAAACATTAAAAGAAATGAAAACTTTAAAGTTTTATATGGGAGTGAAAATGAATATGAAAAGACAAGATGAAGAACAAACTCCTTATATGAGGACAGATCTTCATTTTATAACATCATTTCAAGATTTTTTGAATAGTGGGGTTTATGAAGAACTATCAAGACAAGAGGAGGATGTTGATAATACAGTGGTAGGAAGTGGATTCAATATTAAAAAAATCATCTTTTTAGATGTACACATTCTAAAATCAAACCCTCTTAAAGCTTCTTCTTATATTGAATTACCAAAAGAAATAAAACGAAAGAAGGCAGTTGTTAATATTAAGAATAATGATAATAAATGTTTTCTCTGGTCTGTTCTTGCTCACTTACATCCACCAAAATGTAATTCAGAAAGAGTAAAACAATATATGAAATATGAGAATACCTTGGACATTAAAGATTTTAATTTCCCAATGCCACTAACAGATATTCCTAAATTTGAGAAAAAGAATAATCTTTCTATTAATGTATATGGATTAACGGATACAAACAAAGTTCAAATATTAAAAATTTCAAACAACTATAAAAATGAAGAAACACACATTGATCTTTTATATTTTAGTGTTGGAAATAATTCACATTACACATACATCAATAATTTATCAAGATTAATCTCTTCTCAGGTATTCAGAACAGCAAACAAAATATATCCTTGTAAGCGATGTCTTAATTCATTTCATACAAAAGAACGATTAGAACAACATTCAAAATATTGTAGTAATCATAAATCAGCTGTAATTACAATGCCTAAACCTGGTGAAAAGATTTCTTTTGAAGATTATAATAAATCTATCATGCACCCATTTGTGATATACGCTGATTTTGAATGTATCCTTAAAAAGATAAATACTGCTTCTCCTAATCCAAAAGAACCATATACAAATAAATATCAAAAACATATTCCTTGTGGTTTCTGTTATTATATCAAATCATCTGTTGGAGAAAAGTATAATAAACTTGAACAGTATAGTGGAAAAAATGCTTCACAAGAGTTTGTAAAACGATTAGAAAAGGATTGTATAAGACTAAGTAAATTAATGAAAGAAACAAATGAACCGATGAAATTAACCATAGAAGAAAAATTAGAATTTAGAAAGAACAATATCTGTCATATTTGTGAGGAGGAAATTGAGGAGTCTAAAGTTAGGGATCATTGTCATCTTACTGGTAAATATAGAGGTCCCGCTCATTCCTGTTGTAATCTTAATTATAAATTACCTTCTTTTATTCCAGTCTTTCTTCACAACAGCGCCAACTATGACACACATCTATTTATAAATGAACTTTCAAAAACACCAGGGAATATTTCTGCCATAACAAACACAAGTCAAAAGTATATTTCATTTACAAAAATGATATTCACAAAACCTATAACTCGTATAAGGTTTCTTGATTCTTACAAGTTTATGGGAACGCCACTAGCCAACCTCGCATCAAATCTAAGCTCCACGGGCTCTTTTCCAAATCTTAATTCATTCTTTCCAAAAGAGGAAATTCTAACTAAAGAGGAAATTCAGATTAAAGAGAGAATTCAAAGTAAAGAGGAAATTCTAATTAATGGGGAAATGAATGAAGAAATTCTTACTGAAGATGAAATTCTAATTATACACAAAATTCGAACAAAGAATGAAATTCTAACTAAAGAGGAAATTCTGATTATAGATGAAATTCTGATTAAAGAGGGAATTCTAACTAGAGAGGAAATTGAAACAAGGAATGAAATTCAAAGTAAAGAGAAAATTCTTACAAGTAAGGGAATTTATCCTTATGGTTATATGGATTCATTTATGAGATTTAAAGAAACACAACTTCCTTCAAAAGAAAGTTTCTATAATAACCTTTATGAAGAAGAGATAAGTGAAAAGGAATATAAACACGCACAAGAAATTTGGAAAATATTTAAGATAAAGAACCTTGGAGAATATCATGATTTGTATCTAAAAACAGATGTTTTATTGTTAGCTGATGTGTTTGAAGCTTTTAGATCACTCTGTCATAATAAAAATTGTTATGGATTAGATCCTGCCCACTATTTCACAGCTCCTGGTTTAGCTTGGAGTGCAATGTTGAAAATGACAAAACAAGATATAGATTTAGTCAGTGATGTAGATATGCTTTTGATGATTGAGAAGTCTAAGAGAGGTGGAATATCACAAGTATGTTCAAAAAGATATGCTAAAGCAAATAATAAATATCTTCCAAATTATGAGAGTGAAAAAGATAGTAATTATTTGATGTACTTTGATGCTAATAATTTGTATGGATGGGCAATGTCTCAATCTCTGCCTTATGGTAAATTAGAGTGGGTGGAAGAAAAGGATTATGAAAAGGCTTTGATGAATATTGTTATTTCTTCTCAAGAGAAATTGAATGACAAAGAAGAAGGTTATTATTTTGAAGTTGATTTGAAGTACCCGAGTGATCTTCATAATAAGCATAAAGACCTTCCTTTTGCATGTGAGAAAGAAACCCCAAAGAAAGAATGGTTCAGTGATTATCATAAAAGTTTTAATATTAAAGGCAAATCAACAGAAAAGTTATTAACAACATTCTATGATAAAGAGGGATATGTTTTGCATCAAAGGAACTTGAGACAATATTTATCTGCTGGGTTGAGAGTAGCTAAAATTCATAGAGTTTTAAAATTTAAACAAAGTCCTTGGATGAAAAAGTATATTAAATTCAATACAGATATGAGAACAAATACAAAAGTAAAATTTGAAGGGGAATTCTATAAATTGATGAATAATGCTGTCTTTGGAAAGACAATGGAGAATGTTAGAAACAGGCAAAACATTAGATTTGCAACATCTTGGAAAGAAGCTTCTAGATTGATAAATAAACCAAGTTTTGAGAGAGAAGAGGTTTTTTCAGAGAACTTTTCTGCTATTCATATGAAAAAGGAAAGTATTGTCATGGATAAACCAATTTATATTGGAACAGCAGTTCTTGATTTATCAAAGATATTGATGTATGATTATTTGTATAATGATTTAAAGAAAGAGTATGGTGAAAATGCTTCATTGTTGTATATGGACACCGATAGTTTTATTCTAGATATAAAAACTGATGATGTTTATAAGGATATGAAGAAAAACATTGGAGTATATGATACAAGTAATTTTAGTAAGAAGAGTGAGTTATTTTCAAAAAAGAATGAAAAGGTTATTGGTAAGTTTAAGGATGAGTTGGGTGGAAAAGTAATGAGTGAGTTTATTGGATTGAGAGCAAAGGCATATGCTTATAAGTATGGTGATCAGATTGATAAAAGGTTAAAGGGAATAAAGAAATATGTAATAAAGAAATCAATAACTTTTAGAAATTATTATAATTGTTTGATGAATAACAAAGAAGAATATAGGAAAATGAATACAATAAGAAGTTATAAACATAAGATATATAGTGAAGAAGTAAATAAAAAGGCATTAGGAGCCTTTGATGATAAGAGATTTATTTTAGATAATGGAATAGATTGTGTTCCATATGGATATTGTATGATAGAGTGTATAAAATAGATTGTGTTCCATATGGGTATTGTATGATAGAGTGAATAGAATATTGTGTTCCATATGGACACAAGTTTTAACGATGGGAAGATGGGTTAGGGTTTTTAAGGGCTTCCGCCGCGTTTTTCACAATATATAAATGGTCGAACCAAGTATTAGTCAAACTAAAGAGTGGAGAAAATCTCAGTCTTGGTATATAAATGGAAAACATAATGAATGTGAAAAATATCAAATAAGTCTTATTGAAAAAATATCTAAAACAAAGGTAAATAAAACAAATATGCGAATCAATTTAAAAACCAATAAGTTAGAGGATGTAAAGAAAATAATAAATATGTTTGAATGGACTGAAAAATTTGATGGTTATCAATTGAACAATGGAAAAATAATTTACTACAATATCAAAATGATATGCAACTCAGGAGGTGGTCAGATGAGATCATTAAGAGAAGTTTATCATTTCGTAATGGCACAAAAGGGGTATCTTAAAAAATATAAAGATTCAAATGTTTTGTTTTTCAATATTTTAGATGGGGATTATTGTGCAAAGAAAATTAAACTATTGAAGGAATTTGAGAATGAACAAATGTTTATAGGTTCAATGAGTGAGCTAAACAATATGCATTGGTTATTTGATAAAGAGTGCCCCGAGGCTTAGACGTTTCAGATATTTCTTTAGAATCACCTTTAACAAATCTTTATCTTGTTGTATGGGCTATTTGAATAGAGAGCCCCTAGGTTAAAAGGGGAAATAAAAAATGACCGTTTTTACAGCCATTTTTCCCTGCTGTGCAGGGGTTTGGCTTTTTCTTGAGGCAATGTTTTATGGCCGGATGCCCTTCCTGACACCAACCCTGGTCGCCTCTTACGACACACAGGGATATGGTACACCTATTCTAACCGGGGCATACACCGGGACCAGTACACTGGCACTCATTTCGCCGACCTCGGAAGGATGGCAGGCTGAGTCAACCCCCTGGTGTTAATTCAGCAGCCAACGGGATTTGAACTCAGGACCCTGGGATCCCAAGCCGCCACCCTAACAACTAAGCCAACACCAGGCTCCAGGTTAAAAGGGGAGACAAATAAATATACCTTGGGCTAAAAAGGGGATTTATTTTTCAGGGGAAAAAAAAAGAAAAATTTCATGGCTGAAAATCCCCCATTCATTTACATGGGGAAAAGTGAGCCAGAACCAGTATTCTTTCCCTACTGTTGTGATCATGGCGGTTGGTCCAAAATAAAGATAGTAAAAGAAAAACGGCTATCCTGAAGAGTCGCAGCTCGCATAAATGACATGTATTCCCACTAGACAACGGGTTCGGGCCTAACTACACATGTACTTACCGAGATACCTCACCTAAGGGACCTGAATGGTGGTTTGCGAATTTGGTAACCACAACACTACCCCCTCCCCTTTTTACAGACTCGTCCCGAGTCGTCAAATTTTCGTGTGCCATCATGTGTAGTTTTCCCCTAGTACATTTTACCTACGGATCCCTGAGTGCGACATTCATGGTATTCGTGTCCCCAAAATAAATAACCTGAGGGCTGCGTAACTACCTAAACAAACTCACTCACACGGACGACTTAAATAAAATTGCCGGCGCTAGACAGACATGCCGGGGGCGCACTCATATGTACAGTACATCTTAACCTTAACTTACAAATTTTACACTAAACCATGGCCCAGGATCACTGAACTCTGCAAAAGAAAAGCAGTTAGCAGGGAGCCAGGCTGCCCGCATGCAGTCTCTGGCTCAAAACAATGCAGGTGACAGGGAACGTGGCTGGCTGCTCACACGCAGTCCAAGGCCTTCCCTTTTGAACTGAACGCAGTGAACCACAACGGTGCTTGGGCTGCACAACGCAGTCTCCGTGCCAGCTCAAGTGGCACACGCAATGAGCACAACGAATGGATGCATGGACACAAACACGGTGCACGGGCTGCCACTGCAGGCCCGTGTTGTAGCTGCCAACAGGGCAGTTCTTGCAGCTTGCAAACTGTTGCTTTTACGATCCTGGCGCACATGGAAATGAACAGGGGGGACAAAGCAAAAATTGAACGGGGCTGGTGAACGTGGGCAGTGGGCATGGCATGGCAAAGGCAGCAGGCAAACACAGCCCGTAGAAGAAGGCCGCTGCAGGCAAACACAGCCCGCAGATGAACTGGCCGGCACAGGCCTTGAAGAAAAACAGCCAGCAGATGAACTGGCCGGCACAGGCCTTGCAGCACACAGCTGCCGATGAAGTTGGCCGGCCTCCGCCTTGAAGCAAAACACGGCCAGCCGATGAAGTTGGCCAGCTCTTGCCGTTCAGTGGAGGTTGGTGGAGGGAGTGCGGTGGTGCTGGCCACTTGGAAGGCGGGCTCGGACCTACCTACCTGTCTCCCTCCCAACCTATCGCCTTTGCCTGTCACTGTACATACCCACTCCCTTAATTTGTGAAAAACCAATTTAGCCCCCTTAATTTTTTTTATTTTTTTTATTTTTACTTCCCCACTATAAATCGTCCCCAAACCCCCTTTATCGTCCTTGTTCGGCTAACCTATTCTGTCACCTAGCCTACTCCCAACCCCTACGTTCCCTTCCCGGAGGGGAACAAGGGAGAGCTAACGTCCTGTGTCGAGGCCCAACTCAAGCCTCAGAATGGCCTCCCCAGAGTTCGGCGATCTTAACACCAAGTGGGTCCAGCGGCCCACAACGACAGCGAGGGGATGGATGGTGCGGAGGGGTACATCTCCTAATCTACCCTAACCATTAACTCTTAAACTACCCCGGGGCTTTCAACAAGCGCCTCTCGCTTAAACTATTGGTTCTATAAACCCAGATTCCCGTCGCCTGTGTTGGTGTCCTTACAATTTCGGGCCTCGCCCCCCAATTTTCTCTCCGTGCCCTCACACGGTCTCCTGGCTGGGACACGTGGCTCCCTTTGGCAGGCACGACCCTCTGCCGAATCTCCCGCTATGGCACCCCCGGGCACTACACTGCCTCCGAGCCTACCAGCTCCCTAACACCGGGGAGTGCCCCCCATGGCACCTCCCCTGAAACGCACACGTGGCAGGCCGGCCTCCCGGGCCCCTTTCCGAGGGTCACCCGTGCCCACAACACTGCCCACGCGGCTAATGGCGCCCCGGGCCCCCGCACCAAGCAGGCGCACCCGTGCCCACTACTCTATCCCGGCCCCCCATGGGCCCATGGCCTACTAGCCTGGTGCCCGGGGTACCCACTCAGCGATACTCACCTTTCGCAGCCACGCTCCCAAGCCCGTCAACAGGGCTCCTGCACCCCTCCAAATGGGTCTCGAGCCTACTTTCCCACCAACAGCAAAACGACCTCCATTTTTCAATTTGACTAACCCAGCTAACTCACTTTATACTGACCCCGGGGTCCCTTGGGCGGGAGTCACTCCTCCCCCCCATCACTCATCGCACCATGCATTCCCCATTCGCTCCACTCACACAGACCCGCTGGCCTCACTCACTCAACAAGTACTCACCTCACAACTCACCAACTCTTCAACACACACACCACTGAACTCTGCCATTCTTCTAACTACATCCCCTAACTAACTCGTGCTCCCACGTCGTCCCTTAAACTAGTAGCACGTTCCTTTTAACACTACGTAGCTAAGCTACGTCCCCTCTACACATTCACAAGTCTGTCACTGTCTCAAAATCATCTCATTTTATTTCCCAACCTAAAGCTCACTAAATCCCTCTAACTAATCCATTCCACGGGCTCCATGAGGACTTACCCCTGCCCCATGAAGTCGGTCTAACTAAGCTAACCCTTCCCCCTAACTAGTTTCCATCCTGTGCCCAGGGTAAGGGGGTCTTTCACCCCTTGCCCAGGAATCCTGTGCACCCGAAAGTGAGGCTTGCTGTTTTTTTTTTTTTTTCTCCATGCGCAGCACCTGCGCGGCAACTCAGAGCTCGCGCACTTTGCACCTGCCCGTGACGTCATGCAGCTGCACGTGTTCCTCGTCCCTCCTTGGACGGTACCATCCGGCAGAGATACCCCTCCTGCCGGATTCCAACCACACGTGCAGCCATGACGTCACCGTGCGCATAAAAAAAACAAGCCCCACGTCTCGAGGGGTTCCCCACGCGAACACATGTGCTTTGCCCGTTGGAGCTTAACACACACGATCGCGTGGAGAACCCGTCCGGTCCAAATCCGTTTACCTGCCTAAACTTTGTCCGTCCGCGGGATCGGCAAATCCACCGCGTGCGTTTCCGGACCGGGACTTCACTCTCGCAAGCGAGCACGTGGTGGTCTCGTGCGTTGCACAGCACGAACCGCGTGCTCACTGCTGGGCGAACCCGGCACGGTCCCCGAAACAACTACAGCCGCTACTCGGCTTTCTCTCCTCTGTCGCCGTCTCCGTGTCCATTCCACACACGCATACCTGCGTGTTACGACGCACACAGTCCACTCAATCACATTCACACCGGGAGACGCGGCTGCGTGCTCCCGCATGCCAACCGACATCTCCCTCTCATACCGCTCTCTTACACACACGGTCTCCCTGGCACACAGCGACCTTGCACACGGCCGTTCACTCACGCGTGCCTCACTACTCACACAAACCATACTACTCACACGTGGTGCTCCATTCACTCGCGCGGGGGCACTCACCCGCGGTGCCTCACCCACACACGCGAGGGCACTCAACCGCTGTGCCTCATCCACACACCGTGCCTCACTCATACACGCGGGGGCACTCACCCGCGGTACCTCACTCATACACACGGCGACACTCACACACGCGGTCTCTTCCACACACCGTGCCCCACTCATACACGCGGGGGCACTCAACCGCGGTGCCTCATACACACACGGTCCCTCACCCACACACGCGGGGGCACTAACCCGCGGTGCCTCACTCACACACACGGCGGCACTCACCCGCGGTACCTCACTCATACAGGCCGTTTCACTCACACCCACGGCCTCTTCCACACACGGTGCCCCATCCACACACGGCGTGCTGGGAAGCACGTACTCCGGCACCATCGCCACCACACCAATCACACACGGGGTCGCTTCCACACACGGTGCCGCACTCACACCTTGCACCACACACACAGGGACAACCACACTGGGGATTCGTGTCCCCACAAGGGTCTCCGGGGCCTCTATACCCCCCAAGCTCTCCGTGCACCCGTCCACAGCACCCGTCCCCTCAACCTCGCAAAGCACGACCGAACTCACCTGGTCGTGACTCACCTCAAGGGGGCATACTCCCTCCCCTCGTTCCTGGAGGAGGCCATCCCGCTGCTCGCACCGGGTCCCTACACGCTCCGCGAGCTCACCTCCATTATCCTCCACTACCTCCGTGTGTGTGTGCGCGTCACTTACCCCGTCTTCCTCGTGTAGTCTTTCCTCTATTTTTTCTATCTCCCGTGTCTCTCCCAACTCTTCACCCTTTACCTCCCTTGTCTCACCTATTATTTCCTTTGTCACGGCCTTCATGCCCGCCTGCAGGCATCGGCCCATGTTCTGCGTCTCACCCCGGAACTTTTTCATCTCTTCCCTCATTTGCTGTGTATTCGCATCCATCGTCGTTTTCACTTCATTTGTATTTGTATCCATCTTTTCGTTCATGCCTTTCATTTCGTTTTTCATATTCGCTTCCATCTTTGTTTTTACTTCGTCCATTTGCTTGTTCATGTTCGCAATCATCTTCGCTGTCGTTTCCGCATACATTTTTGCCAGCATGGTGTATAGCTGGGTCATGTCGGGTGCGCTTGGGTGAGCCGTTTCGGCAGGGGTCGGGGAAGGGTTTTGGTGGAGAGGGGGGGGAGGTGTCATACACCGCGGCCGCTGCCGCACCCACCTCGGGTCCTGGGTTCAGTTGGGCGAGTCCGTGTTCCTGCACAATCAACATTTCCTGCTCGGGGATTCCATCCTGGGCCATGGACTCTACATTATTACACATATACATTTCTAATACCCCCGGCTCCCGCTCGCCTTGAGACGCCATCTTGCTTCTCGTGAAGGGTTAATTTGCTCGCTCGTAATTTGGAGGGAATCGGGGGTCGCTTCTCTCACCCCTGGACCGATTCCCGTGAATTTAGCCGGAGACAGGAGAGCCCGTTTTCCTTTTCTCCGATACCAGTGCCGCGAGGAGGGCGATGAATTTGTATCGCACGACCTGACACCAGTGTTGCGGTTTTCGCGCCCGCCGGCGTGCGAACGGCCACGTAACTCGAATCGCGGCACGTCGCCCACCGGACGGACAATCCAGTCGTGACCCTCTCGGACTAACGCCGGGAACCAGTCACGGGTGGACCTTTCGGTCTCACCGCGATCGAGCCAATCAGCCCCCGCGTGGGATAGGGTTGCTCGCCAAATTCGAACTACCTAAGTACCCACGCGGAGGGTAGACCGGGCGATCGCACCTCGCCGCAGGTCGACTTCGGACACGGGCCACTTAAGCGACCCGTTCCGTACTATCAGAATAACCGAGCGGTGTTATCGTCGACCTCGACGGTTCGATTAATTATCGGGCGTATTCAGCCCACTACCAACCCTTTACGTGAAGCAAGATGGGGATTCAATGGAGGAAAAGACGAAGCGAAGCGGGAAACAGTTCAACAATAAAGCACATTTATTCGCGGCACACGGGAAGCACACAAATACAATTCCACCAAATGCACACAAAAAAAAGAAAACACAATTCCATTTACACAAAAAGCAAATATAAAAGCGAAAACAATGCAGAGCTAATACCGACTACCGAGCACACGGCAACACTTATACAATTCTACTTCACAGACGGCGCCGACAACACATACCCAAAACCAAGGAAAAGAACATCCCCAAGAATGAGGCAGGCCTGAGGCCGAGACCGGGTCGGGCCTACCCGTCTGGTGATGAGACGCGGAGCGGCGATGGCCCCGCAACCCGCGGGCCTCGTGGACAGTGCCTGGCAGGGGGTGGGAACGGGGCCCCCTTGGTCGCACTATCTCAGCGCGGGGGGGGGGAAACAGGAGGGGGTTGCTGATGCTCGGGGTATAGAGGATCTTTATTATCCCTGGTGTGCGTCTCCACCTCGGCCAGGTCGCGCTGCCGGCCTCCCTCGGGCGTGCAGCTCCTGGCACCGACGCGAGCACCCCCTCGTCTGACTCTCCTCAGCTTCTCCAGCCACTGCAGGCTTCGGGCTCCAGACTTCCACACTCGTCCCCTCCGTTCCGACTCCTTCTCCTTCTCCTTCTCCTTCTCCTTCTCCTTCTCCTTCTCCTTCTCCTTCTCCTTCTCGTTCTCGTCCTGCTGACTCGTTCTCGTTCTCGTTCTCGTTCTCGTTCTCGTTCTCGTTCTCGTTCTCGTTCTCGTTCTCGTTCTCGTTCTCGTTCTCGTTCTCGTTCTCGTTCTCGTTCTCGTTCTCGTCCTGCTGACTCCTTCTCGTTCTCGTCCTGCTGACTCCTTCTCGTTCTCCCTCCCTTTGACCTTTCACCTCGCTCCCCATTGGCCCGAGAAAAAGTGGGCGTGAAGGCTTTTTGATCCACAAATTTGCATATATCGATCGCCCTGGGGGCGGGGCCAATTCGCCCCTCGCTCACCGATTGGACGGCAAAAAGTGGGCGTGTGTCGTTTTTGATCCGTTTTTGAAGCACAAAATCCGTGATTTTGTACACGCTGTTCGACGCGCGTTCTGCATGAGTCCAACACCGGTACCCACAGCGGGGCAAGAACGGTGGCGATGCTACGGTTGCGAGGTGTGACGGGAAGGTCGTGGCGGTTGTGGTGAAGCGGCGTTGTGGTTGGTGGTTGATGTTGTGGTTGTGATCATGGCGGTTGGTCCAAAATAAAGATAGTAAAAGAAAAACGGCTATCCTGAAGAGTCGCAGCTCGCATAAATGACATGTATTCCCACTAGACAACGGGTTCGGGCCTAACTACACATGTACTTACCGAGATACCTCACCTAAGGGACCTGAATGGTGGTTTGCGAATTTGGTAACCACAACAATATATATACACACCAAGTCGAAAACACCAGGGGGTTGACTCAGCCTGCCATCCTTCCGAGGTCGGCTAATGAGGACCAGTTGTACTGGGCCTGGTGTATGCCCCGGTTAGAATAGGTGTACCATATCCCTGTGTGTCGTAAGAGGCGACCAGGGTTGCGTCAGGAAGGGCATCCGGCATAAAAACCTATGCCAAATCATTATGCGGACAACAAAACGAATTTCCATACCGGATCGGTCGAGGCCCGGGTTACCAACGACCGCCACCAGTACTGGTGGTCAGCAGGGTACCAGTGGAAATTGTGCTACTGCTGGGCGAAGGAGGAGAAGGAGACGGGGAAGGCGAGTCTGGAGGCAGTGGGAGAGGGGGAAGGGTAGAAGTGTGGAGGTGAGAGTTGGAACTCTGAATGTTGGGACGATGACTGGCAAAGGGCGAGAGTTGGCTGATATGATGGAGAGAAGAAAGGTGGACATACTGTGTGTACAAGAGACCAAGTGGATGGGGAGTAAGGAGCATTGGAGGTGGTTTCAAACTGTTCTACCATGGTGTGGATGGGAGGAGAAATGGTGTCGGGGTAATCCTGAAGGAAGATTATGTCAAGAGGGTATTGGAGGTGAGGAGAGTGTCTGACCGAGTGATGAGTGTGAAGTTGGAAATTGAAGGGGTGATGATGAATGTCATCAGTGCATATGCCCCACATATGGGGTGTGAGATGGAGTATAAAGAAGATTTCTGGAGTGAGTTCGATGAAGTGGTGGAGAGTGTATCCAAGGATGAAAGAGTGGTGATTGGAGCAGATTTTAATGGGCATGTTGGGGAAGGGAATAAAGAGGATGAGGAGGTGATGGGTAGGTACGGTCTCAACAAGAGAAATGTGGAAGGGCAAATGGTGGTAGAGTTTGCAAAAAGAATGGAAATGGCAGTGGTAAATACGTATTTCAAGAAGAAGGAGGAACACAGGGTGACATACAAGAGTGGAGGAAAGTGCACACAGGTGGATTACATCTTAAGCAGGAGATGTAACCTGAAAGAGATTAGTGACTGTAAGGTGGTGGCAGGGGAGAGTGTAGCTCGACAACATCGATTGGTGGTCTGTAGGATGACTTTGGAGGTGAGGTTGAGGAAGAGAGTGAGGGCTGAACCAAGGACCAGATGGTGGAAGCTGAAGGAGGAAGACTGTTGCGTGAAATTTAGGGAGGAGGTGAGACAGGCGTTGGATGGTGGTAAAGATGGGTGGGATGATTGGGCAACGACAGCAGAAGTTGTGAGGGAGATAGCTAGGAAGGTACTTGGTGTGACATCTGGACAGAGGAAGGAAGATGAGGAGACTTGGTGGTGGAATGAGGAAGTACAGGAAAGTATAAGGAAGAAGGGGTTGGTGAAAAAGAAGTGGGATAGTCAGAGAGATGAAGAAAGTAGGCAGGAGTACAAGGAGTGGCGGCGAAAGGCAAAAAGAGAGGTGGCAAAGGCCAAGGAAAAGGCATATGACGAGCTGCATGAGAAGTTGGATACAAAAGAAGGGGAAAAGGATTTATACCGATTGGCAAGACAGAGGGACCGAGCTGGGAAGGATGTGCTGCAGGTTAGGGTGATAAAGGACGCAAATGGGAATGTGCTGACGAGCGAGGAGAGTGTGTTGAGAAGGTGGATGGAGTACTTTGAGGAGCTAATGAATGAAGAAAATGAGAGAGAGAGAAGGTTGGAAGAGGTGGAGATAGTGAATCATGAAGTGGGGTGGATCAGTAAGGATGAAGTGAGGACTGCTATGAAGAAGATGAAAAGTGGAAAGGCGGTTGGCCCAGATGGTATACCAGTGGAGGCATGGAAGTGCTTCGGAGAGATGGCAGTGGGGTTGTTAACCAGATCGTTTAATAAAGTCTTGGAAAGTGAGAGGATGCCGGAGGAGTGGAGATTAAGTGTACTGGTTCCGGTTTTCAAGAATAAGGGTGATGTGCAGAGCTGTGAAAATTATAGAGGGATAAAGTTGTTAAGCCACACCATGAAGTTGTGGGAAAGAGTAGTGGAAGCTCGGTTGAGAGGAGAAGTGACGATTTGTGAGCAGCAATATGGGTTTATGCCAGGAAAGAGCACCACTGATGCGATGTTTGCTTTGAGAATGTTGATGGAGAAGTATCGGGAAGGCCAGAATGAGTTACATTGTGTGTTTGTGGATTTAGAGAAAGCTTATGATAGGGTGCCAAGAGAGGAGTTGTGGCATTGTATGAGGAAGTCGGGAGTGGTGGAGAAGTATGTGAGGATCGTGCAGGATATGTATGAGGACAGTGTGACAGCGGGGAGGTGTGCGGTAGGAATGACGGACCGGTTTAAGGTAAAAGTGGGATTGCACCAAGGATCGACTCTGAGCCCTTTCCTGTTTGCAATTGTGATGGACAGGTTGACGGACGAGATCAGACTGGAGTCTTCATGGACTATGATGTTCGCGGATGACATCATGATCTGTAGGGAGAGTAGGGAGCAGGCTGAGGCGAGCCTCGAGCGGTGGAGGTACGCACTGGAGAGAAGGGAAATGATAGTCAGTCAGAGTAAGACAGAGTACATGTGCGTAAATGAGAGTGAGGCTGGTGGTATGGTGTGGTTGCAAGGAGTTGAGATGGGGAAGGTGGATGGGTTTAAATACTTGGGATCAACTGTCCAAAGTAACGGAGAGTGTGGGAGAGAAGTGAAAAAGAGAGTGCAGGCAGGATGGAGTGGTTGGAGAAGAGTTGCAGGAGTGATTTGTGACAGAAGGGTAGCTGCAAGAGTGAAGGGGAAAATATATAAGACGGTAGTGAGACCAGCTATGTTGTATGGTTTGGAGGTGGTGGCACTGACAAAAAGACAGGAAGCGGAGCTGGAGTTGGCAGAGTTAAAGATGCTGCGATTCTCGTTGGGAGTGACGAGGATGGACAGGATAAGAAATGGGTGTATTAGAGGGACAGCGCAGGTAGGACGGTTTGGAGACAAAGTGAGAGAGGCGAGATTGAGATGGTTTGGACATGTGCACAGGAGGGAAGCGGAGTATATGGGGAGAAGGATGCTGAAGATGGAGCCGCCAGGCAGGAGGAGAAGAGGAAGGCCAAAGAAGAGGTTCATGGATACGGTGAGGGCGGACATGCGGGTGGTTGGAGTGTCAATGGAAGATGTGGAGGATAGAGCGAAATGGAGACGGTTGATCCGCTGTGGCGACCCCTAACGGGAGCAGCCGAAAGAGGAAGAAGAAAATGCTTTGACATCGGAAAATTAAAACATCTTAGTGGGAAAGACAAAACGAGTCAAACTGGTCAACTGGAAAATCTGTGGCAGGTGTGCCGAAGAGAGCCTTGAGAGAAGACGAAAAGTGCGAGCATAAATGGGAGTTGAAAAGACGCATAAGCTACCATTAAAAGGAAGTGCAGAAAATGTTACTGGCGATAGCTCTCCTCCCTCCACAGGGAGTATGGGGAAAGAGGAGGTATGAAAGTGAATGTGATCTCTAAGTCCAGGAATCCATACAAGACGAATTAAAATCGGAATTAAAATCAGAATGATTTAATTTTTTTTTTTTTTTTTTTTTTTGTATACCTTGGTCGAGGCTCGTATGAGAGCAAACACACAACTCACAGCAAGGAGGCATGAGACAAGAGGGGCGGGAGTGGAAGGGACAAAACATTGGGGAACAGACACAGGTGAACTGTGGAAGGGAGAGGGATGGGGATGGGACGGGGAACATGGCGAGGAGAAGATGGACATTACAGGGACTTTCAGGAAGGAAAGCAGGAGAATTGAAGGAAGTGGGCTTGGGTGGATTATCGGGGGTAGAAAAGATCGAGGATTTGGATGGGGGAAGATAAGAGGTGGTGGTGAACAACTGTTTTGAAAGCCTGGAGGGAAGAATGGGAAAGAATAGAGTGAGGAAGTTTATTCCAAAGGCGGGGAAAAAGAGGAATGAAAGAGTGAAGATGAGCAGTGATTCGTGATTTTGGTAGTTTTACCAGAAGGGGGTTGTTGGCGGACCTTGAGCGCCCTGTGGAAATGTGGTTGGGACAAATCGCAGAGAGAGCAGGGGGGGCAAGGCTGGAGGAGAGTCGGTAGAAGACAGAAAGACCACCGACCAACCTGCGGTGATTGAGTGAGAGGCCCAAAGACTCAGCTTCATTGCGGGAGATGCCAATGATCTTAAAAGCCCTGGTTTCGACAGCGTGAAGTCGAGAAAGGTGGGAGGCAGGAGCACCAGCCCAGAGGGGAGAGCAGTACTCCATCAGGCTACGGACAAAAGCTTTGTAAGTAGTCAGGAGCTCAAGAGGGCCGAGGAAGGACTTTGCACGACGGAGGATTCCCAGTCGGCGACTGGCTTTTGAGGCAAGGTTGGAAATGTGACTTTCCCAGGAAAGGTCATGGCAGATAGTGAGACCCAGAAGCTTGAAAGAAAAGACTTCTTCCAGAGGATTGTTGAGAAAGTGGATGGGGGGGTTTTGTAAACGGTCCTTTCGAAGAGACATAGTGAGAGTGTGAGATTTGTGTGGATTGAAAGACATGTTCCACGTGTTGGACCAGTTTGTGATTTTATCCAGATCTGCAGTGAGCGAAGAAGCTGCTGCTTTCCGGTCTGAGGGATGACAGATGGTACGGCAGAGGGTGGAGTCATCGGCAAAGAGAAATAGAGGATTTTCCAGAGAGTCCGAGAGATCATTGATGAAAACCAGAAAAAGAACAGGGCCCAGAACGCTACCTTGAGGAACTCCAGCCTGCACAGGAAGAGGGGATGAAAGAACTCCATTTAGGGCCACACGTTGACTGCGACAGGAGAGGAAGTCTGCGAGCCATGAGTGGAGATGGCCTTGAATACCATGGGAAGAGAGTTTGGTGAGTAGGGCAGGGTGCCAGACTGTGTCAAAAGCACGTGATATGTCCAGGGATACGGCTCGGATTTCCTGTCTGGCATTGAGGACCTCCATCCATTGATGGGAGAGCAGTAGCAGCATATCCAGGGTAGAGTGACCTGGTCTGAAACCAAATTGATGATTGGAAATCAAGCCATTGGAGAAGAGGAAGGATTTCATGTCTGAAGCGATGATGGATTCCATAACCTTGCTGATGATTGGGAGAAGGCTGATTGGTCTGTAGTTGCAGGGATCTGTTTTTGCACCTTTTTATGCAGGGCAGTGATGTTAGCAGATTTCCAAGCAGATGGCAGATGACCTTGGGAAAATGAGAGGGTGAATAGAACAGAGAGAGGGTGAGCAAGAGCAGAAGAGCAGGCTTTGAGGACACGTGGGCTGATGCCGTCTGGACCGGTTGCAGAATCTGACTCGAGGTTTGAAAGCAAGCTCTCCACCTTGTCAGGAGAAAAGGATACAGAGTTCAGGGACAGTTGGGTGCGACTGGGTAAAGTGGGTAGAGATAGTGATGGGTTTGGGACACAAGATTTAGCTGCAAACACCGAGTTTAGACATTCAGCTTTATCACGTGTGGAATCAGCAGTGCGGCCATTTGAGGTAAGGGAGGGGATGGAGGGGGAACATACACCAGAAACAGATTTGATTAAACGCCACTAGGATTTTGAGGAGGGAGAGAGGTTTGAGAGTTCAGACTTGAGATGAGAAAGATGTTGTTTTCTGGCTCTCCTGAGGGTAGATACACACTTGTTCCGAGCTTTGTGGAAAGAACTGAGATTGCCCTCAGTTGGGTTTGCTTTCCATGAGGCAAAGGCAAGTTGTTTCAGGACAACTGCCTCGCCACAAGCTTCAGTAAACCAAGGGCGGGAGGAAGGGTAAGACAACTGAACACGAGAGGGGATAAATCTGTGCTTGAGGGAGAGCAAGTTTCTTTGAAAGAATTCCCAGGATCGCGTTTGGGAATAAAATGATCGCGGAATTGATCGCGTTTGGGAATAAAATGAATTTAATGTGAGGTGTTCGTAATTGAGTCCATGTTCTGAAAGGTGTCTGAAATAGTTTGTGTACAACGTTTCAGTGCATGTGGGTGCGTGTGTGTCGAACACGTACGCAGTTGTGTTGTGGTTACAGGCGTGAGAGAATTTCCATCCGAAATGGAGAGATGTAAATAATAGCTGTTTGCGGACACTGAAGGAAATATCCTGCTATGATGGGTGTGTGCGATTTGCCTAATGAGGGAGAAAAGAACATGGGGGCAGCTCGTCTTTGAAATACTGGACAAACTGGTTTTGGAAGAGAAATCTCTTTTTTTAAACTGAATGAAATACGGAAATTAACGTTTGTTGGGAGCGGAGGTTGAGGCTCGAATAATTGGTTGATTTTCGTTTCATTGATTACAAGTGCACAGTAATGAATGGTGAAAAACGACAATTATTTGAGTATAACAGTGGGTGAGTTGTATCGGCACGATTGGTTGCATCATTGTATTATGATCTGGGTTTTGCAGTCGATTCTGGCAGGAATTTGTGGTTGAATGCATGAACTAAGCCGGGTGTGGAGTTGTTGGATGTTCGAGGGGAGGGGCCACCTGGTATCGGGAAGCACGAAAGATGAGCAGAATTGACATCAGGGCCGTGCCGAATTGGCCGTGCCGAGAGTGCCGTGTCATTTGCGAAGTCGTTCATCCTTGCCTCACAGATTTGCAAGCTCGATGTGGGGGCAGATGATGTGAAAATACAAATTTGCATACATAATATATAGATGGTACGTCAATCGCTGCTCGTGCTGTTGGGTCCGTGAGCAGGTGATGCATTGGCATGCGTTCGGCCCCTCGGATGGGCATGAATCGGACGTCCAGTCTAATAGCATTGGTGAATGAATATTAATAAGTTCGTTTAAAAGGAAATTTTACTATGGTGTCTCGAATTACTGTGTCTTGTGGTCTTATGGCAGCTGAGCTGTCAGGGAAGCTATCATTTCTTGAAGCGCGACTGTGTCGCTGATGCAGTGCCCCCCTGCCTGTGCACACACTGGAACTGGTACTCATCTCGCCGACCTCGGAAGGATGACAGGCTGAGTCAACCCCCAGGAACCAGGGACGCCAAGAGTCAGGAATCACCAAGAGCCACAACCAACAGACAACTGCGAGGTGCTGCAAGGTGCTGTGAGAAGCTGTAAAGCACTGAGGTACTGTAAGGCTGTCACCAGCGATCGGAGAAGGGATTTTGGATTGCAGAATGTTGCGATCAAGTCGGGACAGCATGAAAATATCAAGACCTGAAGAGCTTCTCAAATTTATTGTTCAGTATGAAGATGAGAGCGTCTTCCACGATCTTCGCATTACTATTCAGATAATGCTACACATCGCAGTTTCCATCCTCAGCTGGGGGAGATCATTCAGCAAGTTTAAAACGAATACTTTCGTATTTGACAGCCTCCTCGGGACAAGGCAGACGATGATCTTGCTCTGCTGAGTGTAATTATTGACTTTCAACACATCATGGACCAGTTGGCATCAGTGAAAGCAAGGAGTATGGGGAGTAAAAATGTGGTAATCAAAAGATGTCCGACACTGGACATAACTGTCAGCGTATGCAGTGTGTGCTGAAAATAACATCTTGGAAAGTGGTACGTGTGCTAATTGTGGTATGCAATCTAGCCGAGGGTGAAAGCATAACGATATAGATGGATTCCTGATATGTGTACACTGTACAGGATGACGATGTAGGGGAACTTTGGAAATAAGAGGGTATATAACATCGCAAAGTGTGCTAGTCGAGAATGATAAATTGATAGTGGAACTGTTAGCCATAGTGAAATGTTGAACACATATGAAGCAAGAGATATTGTTACGAATCTGGCAGCCATGAGCACTTAACATTCAGGTCCCCGTAGCTCAGTTATTTCGTTAAGTAAATGTGGATAGATAGCTCCCTTTCCCCTGTGTCTAATGGGAGTTGGGTGAACGTGCGCTGTGAGTTATTTTGTAGTTAGTTTCTTATATTCACCAACAACAACGGCATCCTCCCTGGCTTCCTTCCACCATCGGCCTTTCTGATGCGCATATGTGCCGAGCGCCTGTAGGGGGAGTTCCATTGGCAACCAATGCTCCCCTCTGATCCGGCACTTGCAGCGGCATCAAGTTGCGAGTTTGAGTTCCGCCGAGCCGATTGTCAAGGGCCGCACGAGGCGGGAAGGTCCAAGCAAGCTTCTTACCTCCAGCTCACCTTCCATCCGAGCTGGGGGTATCAATAAAGACCTGACGGGGTCCATTTCTTTTTGGGTGTGTGTGTCTGGTGCGGGCCAGTCCTTTAAGCAGCACCTGTATAAGTGCTTGTGTATAAATTTCCATTTCTTTTATATTCTGATAACTCTACCCTTACGTGCTCCCCTCGTCCCCCGATTACTGTAAGTAAATGGATAAGTTGCCCAAAAGGTGTTTGCTCGTTTGGCTCACAAAAGTGAGCCACATGAGCAAAAGGGGGATGTAGATGTAGAAGGAGGTGCTGAGAAAATGGTATGCTCAAGGATTTGCAGTGGCGGCAGAAAATCAAAAATTTAGAAAATCAAAATTTTTAGTAAAAGCTATGTGTATTATCAAATGTTGGTGGTGTGTGCTGCCTTTTGGCTGTTGGTTGCATCATTGGTTGGGGCATGACTGTGCCGCTGATGCGGTGCCCCTGTTGCCAGTGTACTGATATTCATTTTGCCAGTCTTAAATGAGTGACAGACTGAGTCGGCCCTCTGGGCTTGTTTGGTGGTCAATGGGATTTGAGCTCAGGACTCTAGAATCCCAAGTTACCACTCTAAGTGCTAAGCCAACACTAGATCATAATATTGGTAAAATGTCTGTAAAATATATGGACCTATATACATGAAGATTTACTTTTGTGCTGCTCTAATAAAGATTGTGAAAGAGCTTGACAGCAGGTCAGACAAGCTACCGGGACAAAGCTGCAGAGGAACACCACGGCATCCAGCCTGGCGACTGGGTAAACATCAAGGTGTTCAGACGGAGAAATGTCCTGAAGAAACATTGGACCGGACCCTTCCAGGTATTACTGGTTACCCACGTAGCTGTCAAGTGAGAAGGTAAGCCAATCATGGACTCACACATCTCATTGCAAGAGGATACAGGAAGTCGTAAAGAGAAAGAAAGGAAACTGGAGGTTCATGACAGAGGTGGTAGTGCTGTTGATTAGCATGTGCATAATCGTGATAATATGGACAATAACAGATATTGAGGGCATTATGGGAATGTCATAGAGAGCAGAATGTTTGGAAGGTCGACAGTAGGGAAAACAAGGAAAGGGGTTGTGACAGCGTACGCAGGGCAGAATAAGGTAAACATTGGGACCAATTGCATGAGAAAGGTGTGTATGGGAAAACACTTATATGACCCTTACATATAATTATGCACCTCGTGTGACACGGGATGAAGGGGACATAGGCACTGTACGCCTGAAACGAGGCATATTGTTACATGAAGGGATAACTGGACAAGGATAGATATAAGGATACGAATAAATAATCTTGGGGAACCCCAGGCTATTTCTGTGACCTAGTGGGACGCATAAGGAAGGAAGCTGCAAATATCATGATTGCAATCTAGGATGGAAGATCAGAGCAAGATTGCAGCATTGTTTGGAGGTTGGGCAGGAGCCATTCTCAGATTCTGGCTGACAGGATTGGCTGTGATGATTAGAATATTTATTACGTTGTCTATAATATTTGCAGCCATTGTGGCTGGCTTGCGAAAGTGTTTTTCAAGATGGACAAAGAAGCCCAGCGCCCAACCAGTGCAGACGGAGATAGTTCTGGAGAACTCTGCTGTGCTTCCACCGTCTCTACCCCTCCTGATGATTACACCTACCCCCCCCCCCCCATTCCAGTATCGTGCACCCCATCCTCTTTCCCCAACCCATAGAACCTGAAATGTACTGTGAATTCGATGGGGCCGTTGACCCACTGCTCAAACTCACATTGGATGAGTGTCTCGAATTACTTGCAATGGAGGGGATTGGAAGAAAAACTATGTAACATTGCCTTGTTGGCAAATGATGGGATTTGTACCTTCTTCATGTTTTGCTCTGGCTTGAAGTTAATCATATATTCTTGTTTATGTTCATAAAGAACATTATATAGCCAAATATAATCAAATATATTCTTTTGCTGTTCATAAAGAACATTGTAGTTAGCCAAAATATATATTATTTTGTTGTTCATAAAGAACACTGAACATAGCCAAAAATATATTCTTGCTTGTTGTTCATAAAGAACACTGTCGTTAGCCAAATTTTTTTTTTTCTTGTTGTTCATAAATAACATTATAGACATAGAGGTATGAGCAACCTTGTGTAAGCAGCTTTAGGAAGTAACTTTACTTCCTCATAATCTATGCTTAATTCATAATTGCTGAAATACTATCCATTTTCCTGCAAAGGGATTGGGGTGTTGGTGGGCTGACTGGGCGGTGGGCAGTAGCCTCTTTTCAGGTTAGGAGGTGCAGGGGAGCCTCCGACCGTCATGGGCCATTTGGAGCTGTTGGAAGAGTGGTTTCCACCTGGAAGGAGACTGCTGTCTGCTGTCCTGTCGATCCACGGATGCTCCATCTCTTAATGTTATTGTGCAGCTGTTTTGTTTCTTTTACACAATGTTCCAAAGTAACAAGAGGAGCGAATGTGGAGACACTGTATATGTCCCAACCAACAATCAGCCATTATTGCTAAACATCCTTGCTTTGCTGCGTCAAGGAAAGGCCAAACTTTGTCTCAATCAGCTCTATTGAAGAGAGACAGCTGCCCTTGTTGAACTCTGAGGAAGTAACAAAGGCTGAGTGTATCTTGCTTTGTACTAGCCTTGCTTTAACAGGATAATGGCAGGAAACAGGCCTTGCTATTAGTCAAGATAATGACATGCAGCTGCCAATCTACGGGGGAAATAACTAAATCTGTGCTTTGAATGGAAGTTGATGAAGGAAATAGGATGAATCATGTTCACAGGTGGTCATACAAGGGTCAGAGTTAAAATTGTATATAAGGCAGAGCTGAATTGAGCCTGCCAGAGCGGGGCTGGACTGACGCACTGTGTGTGTTCTTTGCCTCTCTCTCCATATGCATATGTTGATGTGTAATAAACTCTTCTCTACCTAAGATCGGTGTGGACAGAACTTGATTTCAATCAGTGTGGACATCACCTCGATCTCAACATATGTATATGTGTGTATGTATGAGTGTATATGTATGTGTATGTATATGAGTGTATATGTATGTGTATGTATATTATATGTGTGCATATGTATATGTATATGTGTGTATGTATAATGTGTGTATGTATATGTTTGTGTATGCATATGTATATGTATATGTATATGTATGTGTGTATATGTATATGTGTGTATTGGGTGGTCGCGAGACTACCGTTATTCTCAGGTTTTCCATCTGTCTGTGTATGTAATGGACAGCTCTGGAGGCCAGGGGAGTCAACCAATTTTGATGAAACTTGACTGGTAGGTTCAGACCAGGATCGAGTTGTATGCTTTTGAGTACCGTTGCTATGGACACCACCGTTGTCTAGCAACGGGACTTTGAAATTTTTGAAAAAAATCCGAAAAAAAAAATATATATATTTTTCGAAAATCAAAAATCGCCTTCCGCGCTTTTATGTGCTCTATAATCAACTTCTGTCAAAAATGTTCTGCTCGATTCGTCAAAAACTGTATGACTCATATGCAATTATGTAGCGACCACCCATGTCGCCTCCCGGCTTGAATGTATATGTATATGTGTGTATGTGTGTTTGTGTGTGTGTATATACGTGTGTGTATATGTAAATGTATTGTTGCGGTTGAGGAAATTCGCAAACCACCATTCAGGTCCCGTAGGTGAGATATCTCTGTAAGTACATGTGTAGTTAGCCCCAAACCCGTTGTTTAGAGGGAATAAATGTGATTCATTCGGGCTGCGACGCTTTGAGATAGTCGTTTTTCTGTTCTATCTTTATTTTGAACCAACCACGTCTCAACCGCCATCACACAACAACCGCAACGCCGCTTCACAACAACAACAACGCCAACAGCCACGACCTTAACCTTCACAACTCGCTCCCGCAAACATCCAATCACCGCCATTCCAAACGTCGCCATGGCCATAAACCACCACAATAAACCCTCCACCACCTTCACCTCTCCTCCTTCTGCGGCCATTCCCGCACCGCTTGTGGGCACTGAGTGTCAGGCTGTCCTGGCCTCGTGTGGGACGCGCGCCAAGCCGCGGGTGCAAAGTGCAGCCTTTCCGAGGAGAATTCGGATCAGGAATGATACACGCCCACTTCTGATCCGTCCAATCAGCAAGTGCGGGGCGGTTTGGCCCCGCCTCCAGGCGCGTCGGTGTAGAATCGATATATGCAAATTCGAGGATCAGGAGAGACTCACGCCCCTTTTTCTCCGTCCAATGGGCGAGCATGGCTCCACCCCCGAGCTCGTTCTGATCCAGAAATTTGCATATGGGTTCTCCTGCTGTCCTATAAAGTGCCGAGCGCAGGGTCGAGTCAGGCTCGAAGGAGTCAGTTTTGGAGAGCAGAGTGTGGCAGCGGCAGATTGTGGCAGCGGCAGTCACTTAGGGAAGAGTCAGTCTGGAGAGGTCGGAGAGCCGAGTGGAGCTCGCAGTCTGTCGGGGTTCGGAGTCTGTCGGGGAGCTGCAAAGAGAGGAAGCCTGGAGTGCGGTCGAGTCGGTTTGAGCGCAGAGTCGGCCTTGGAGGAGCGGGGAGTGAGTCGGGAGGCGAGGACGTACAGGTGGTTTGCTGCAGTCGGCTGAGGAGAATTGGGGAAGAGGCCGAATAGCTCGGGTCCGAGGCAAGGAAGACGGCGGTCGGTGACGAACTCGCAGTGGAATCGCTCGTCACGGGACCCAAGCAAGCCAGCTATCCTCTTTCCCCAGAGCATCAACAATTCCCCCCTTCCCCCCCCCCGCGCTGAGATAGTGCGAAAAGGGGGGCCCCATTCCCACCCCACTCCAAGCAGTGCCAACGAAACCCGCGAAGGAGCGTGGAGTCGGGGCGCCGCCGCGCCTCCACATTGGCGGCTCATCACAAAGACACGGAAAGGATCCACCCGGTCTCACGGACCTGACCGCTCTTTCAGGTCCCGCGCAAATATTGGCCCACAGGCCCCGTCTGCCCCCTTGTCTTTGAGGGTGGCCCTTTTCTTTTGCTTTTGAGTAAATGTGTTGTCGGCGCCGTCTGTAAAGTAAAACTGTGTAAGTGTTGCCGTGTGCTCGCGTAGTCGGTAGTAGATCTGCATTGTTGTGTTTCTTTTGTTACATCTGCTTTTGGTGCATAATTGTTGTAATTGCATATGTGTGCTCTCCGTGTGCTGCAGAATAAATGTGCATTATGTTGAACTGTTTGCCCGTTTCGCTTCGTCTTTTCTTTAATTGAATCTCCATCTTGCTTCACGTAAAGGGTTGGTAGTGGGCTTAATACGCCCGATAATTAATCGGAACCGTCGAGGCCGACGATAACACCGCTCGGTTATCCCGATAGTATGGAATGGGTCGCTTAAGTGGCCCGTGTCCGGAGTCGACCTGCGGCGAGGTGCGATCGCCCGGTCTACCCTCCGCGTGGGTACTTAGGTTGGTCGAATTTGGCGAACAACCCTATCCCACGCGGGGGGCTGATTGGCACGATCGTGGTGAGGCTGAAAGGCCCACCCGTGACTAGCTCCCGGCGTTAGTCCGAGAGGGTCACGACAGAATTGTCCGTCCGGTGGGCGACGTGCCGCGATTCGAGTTACGTGGCCGTTCGCACGCCGGCGGGCGCAAATTCGCAACACTGGTGTCAGGTCGTGGGACACAACCCCCCCCCCCCCCTCCTCGTGACACTGGTGTCAGAGAGCGGGAAAACGGGCTCTCCTGTCTCCAGCTAAATTCACGGGAATCGGTCCATGGGTGAGAGGAGCCACCCCCGATTCCCTCCAAATTACGAGCGATTTAAATTAACCCCTTACGAGAAATAAGATGGCGTCTCAAGGCGAGCGGGTGCCGGGTGGATTAGGTATGTGTAATAGTAATGTGGAATCCATGGCTCAGGACGAGATCACCGTGCAAGAGAAACCCGTACCAGAAGGTTGGGAAAGGCATCGATGCCGTTCATCTGGTCGGGTTTTTTTTATTATAACTCCACCACTAAATGTAGTCAGTGGGAGTGGCCAGGGCAGGTGACAATGCGGCAGATTATTGAACTCGTGCAAAGCATGAGCAACGGGATGAAGACGAATGCCCAACAGATGGAAAACAAAATGGATGAAATTAATGCAGACATGAAGGCATGGGGAAAGGAAACTCGGACTGCGGGCGAGAAAATGGCGACGCCACGTGGCGGAGACTCTGAACCAACGGGAGGGAGTGCAGCGGCTGTCAGGCCCGCGGTCGGGGCGGGTGAGAAAATAATTCGGGAGACGTGTAAGACGAGACACGAGGTAAAGAAAGTATTAGAAAAATTAAAAGAAAGCCAGGAGGAGACAAAGGAGGGATTGAAGGTCGTAACGGTGGAGTGTGAGAAAAGACTTCAAGACATGACGAAGAGAGTTGATAAGCTGGGACTGGAGGTAAAAACGGAGACAGAGGAACTGGGAAGACGGGTAGAAAATCACAAGAGCAAGACGGAAGAACAGTTAGAAGCCAAAGCAAGGTCGGAGGGTGCGGAGATGAGAAAATAATTAGAAAAGGAAGCTTCTGAGTTACAGAAACACCAAAACAAAGAGGGGGAATTTAAAAAAGAACTGATAGTGTTAAAAGAGGAAAGGAAGAGAACGGAAAATGAAACGTTAAGAAACCACACTGTCCAGATCGTACAGCTGGAAGCGAAGGCCAGACTAAAGAATGAGATGCAAGAAAGAGTAATGAAGGAAGAACGAATGAGACTGGAGAAAGAAATCAGTCAGTTGAAGGAAATACCGAGATTGCAGAACGTGGAACAAGAAAGACAGTGGAATAGAAAACTGAAAGAGTATGAATTTGAAACTGAACGGCAAAAGGAAAAAAATAGGTTGGAATACGAGGAGAAGTTGAAGGAGCAAGGAATGAAGCAGGAAGGAGAAATCAGGAGATTGAAGGACACATGGAGATTGGAGAGGGAAGAACGAGAGGAACAATGGGAAAGAAAACAAAGGGAACATGAAGCCGAGGTTGACCAATTGAAATTAAAGGTGAGGCTGGAGTACGAGGAGATAGACAAAGAACAGCGAATGAAACACAAAAAGGAGATGAACCAAATGAGGAAAACCATGAAACTGGAGAAGGAAAGACAGGAGAGGAAACAAGGAAGAGTAGTGAGAGAACAGCGAATGAAACACAAAAGGGAGATTAACCAAATGAAGAAAACCATGAAACTGGAGAACGAAGGACAGGAGAGGAAACAAGGAAGAGTAATGAGAGAACAGCAAATGAAACACAAAAGGGAGATTAACCAAATGAAGAAAACCATGAAACTGGAGAAGGAAGGACAGGAGAGGAAACAAGGAAGAGTAATGAGAGAACAGCAAATGAAACACAAAAGGGAGATTAACCAAATGAAGAAAACCATGAAACTGGAGAAGGAAAGACAGGAGAGGAAACAAGGAAGAGTAGTGAGAGAACAGCGAATGAAACACAAAAGGGAGATTAACCAAATGAAGAAAACCATGAAACTGGAGAACGAAGGACAGGAGAGGAAACAAGGAAGAGTAATGAGAGAACAGCAAATGAAACACAAAAGGGAGATTAACCAAATGAAGAAAACCATGAAACTGGAGAAGGAAAGACAGGAGAGGAAACAAGGAAGAGTAATGAGAGAACAGTAAATGAAACACAAAAGGGAGATTAACCAAATGAAGCAAACAACGAAACTGGAGAAGGAAAGACAGGAGAGGAAACAAGGAAGGGTAATGAGAGAACAGCGAATGAAACACAGGAAGGAAATGAGCCAATTGAAAGAAACGATGAGATTGGAAAATGAAGAGCAGGAGAAACTGTGGGGCAGGAAACAGGAACAATGTGAGTTGGAAATTGAACAACTAAAACGGGGAGCAAGATTGGAGTCCACGGAGAATGAAAAACTCCGGAGGGAGAATGAAGAACTCAGGAAGTTCCGAGAGGAGGAACGACTCAGAAGGAGCCAGGAAGCAGAACAACGCAATAAGGTGGGATGTGTGACAGCACCACAAGGAGCAATGTCGGTGGTGCAGGACCTAATCGACACCACTCGTCGGATGAAAGAACAATTAGGACCAACCCTAATAAAGGAGACACAAATAAAAATGGAGAAGAGGGAAGTAACAAAGACAAAGAAGGAAATGAAAGTATTGCCAGAGACACGGAAGACACCAGAGACAGAGACACGGAAGATAGAGAGTGAATTGGACGGGGTTAGAGACGCACACACACACACACACACACACACACACACACACACACACACACACACACACACACACACACACACACACACACACACACACACACACACACACACACACACACACACACGTAGTGGAGGACCATGAGGGGGAGCTGGCGGACTGGTTGGAGACCCGGTGCGAGCAGCTGGATGGCCTCCTCCAGGAACGAGAAGAGGGAGTATGCCCCCTTGAGGCGACTCACGACCAGGTGGGTTCGGTCGTGCTTTGCGAGTTCGAGGGGAGGAGTGCTGCGAACGGGTGCACGGAGAGCTTGGGGGGTATAGAGGCCCCGGAGACCCTTGTGGGGACACGAATCACCAGTGTGGTTGTCCCGGTGTGTGTGGTGCAAGGTGTGAGTGCCTCCCCGTGTGTGGAAGCGACCCCGTGTGTGAGTGGTGTGGTGGTAAGTGTGCAGAAGGGCGTGCTTCCCAGCACGCCGTGTGTGGATGAGGCACCGCGGGCGATTGCCCCCCCCGTGTGTGAGTGGTATGGTTTGTGTGAGTGAAATGGCACGAGTGAGTGGAAGGCCGCGAGTGAGTGGAGCCACGTGTGCGAGGGAGGTGGCATGCGTGAGTGAACGGCCGAGTGCAAGGGAGACCGTGTGTGTGAGAGAACGGTATGTGAGGGAGATGTCGGTCGGCATGCGGGAGCACGCAGCCCAGGCCCGTCGATAGGGGGGGGGGGCATTTGGGTGCAATGCCCCCCCATGGCGCATCTGGTGCCCCCCACTTGTACGCCACCCATTTATGCCCTGTTGCACCCTGTGAACAACTTGGTGTTTAAGGACGAGCGCCCACTGTGAACTCCTTGCTGTTTAAGAGTTCACCTGTGTGAACTAAACCCCTTATTCCAGATGTTCAACGTGGTGAATAATAAGGCCTTCTTGGATAAACTGTTCTTTAATAATTTCCTTCTTTGAATAACAGTCAAGAGATAATTGTGCGCTTGTCAGCGCATCTCCAAAAGCAATTGGCAAGACAATACAGTCCAAGACCACAAGATAAAAGATAATAACGGAAGCACCAACGCCAGCAGCCAAGACCTCGTGTCGAATGTCGATGTTGTGGGTGGTTATATAAATATCGTGGATCATTTAGTTTTTAGGAATAGCCAATCAGCGTATTCGATATGGAGTAATGGAGACCCTATTGAGCAGGTTACCTGATAGGTTGTAAGTTAGCTATAAATGTAATATAGTCATAACATGATAATATGATTAAGGAAAAGACATAAATTTACATTATTAAAGATGAAGTGCACGTGCACCACGTGACCTTCACAACACGTCAACTCTCCATCTTGCTAAAGTAATTTTATAATAAAAATTAAAAAATATTAGAGAACATTGTACTTTACGGTACTTCTACATATCGACGGTCCCCTGTGCCAGTGCGCATGCGCAGCCTGAGCCGGAGCCAGGGATGTTGTGGGTGTTTCAACCTGTTCAATACTTGTTTGATTATTGTCGTTCCACGCTAATAAAGTGGTCGAACAAATTGAACTCTGTTCTTATTTATAATCAAACAACTTGATGCAGTCGAGTAAAGATCGTCGGTGCTGAGGAGGACACGACTGGGTGAAAACGGACCACGAGAACGTCGACAATGAGTTTGGATTTCTCGGGTACTGTACCCAATCTTCGCTCCCAGGACACTGCACACACGTGTGCATCACCGAAAATAGAACGTTTACTCCAGAATAACTGTTCCTATGGCGCCGGTGGAAGCAGAGTGCCCGATCGAGGGTTGTGACTATATGGCTACACACGCAGAGGCGGCAGTGGTGGCGGCCATGTTGAGTATACACGCCACTGTGCACGTCGCCGCCCCGAGGGCGGCGAGCTCGAATGCCAAGATGGAGAAACTCAAGCGTCCCTCCATAGCACTGGCCGGAACGGGCGAGGCCTGGTCGTACTTCATAACCCGCTGGGGCGAATACAAAACAGGTACTAAGCTTGTCGGACCCGACATAGTCGCGCAGCCACTGGAATGCTGTGAGGAGGAGCTGAGAAAGGACCTCACTCGCGCGGCGGGTAGGAGCCTCGTGGGCAGCGATGAAGAAGACGTCCTCGCCGCCATGAAGGCGCTCGCCGTCCGGACGGAGAACACGATGGTAGTTCGAGTGGCCCTGTAACATGCGGCAGTGACACGAGGAGCCCGTCCGGTCGTTCCACGCCCGCATCAAGGGGCAGGCGGACACGTGCAAGTATGAAATGAAGTGCACCAAGGCGGGGTGCGATCAGGTCAACGACTTCACGGAAGAGATATTGCGCAACGTGGTTGCCCGTGGCATCGCGGACCAAGCAATACAACTTGACCTACTCGGTGAGAAGAACCAGGACATGCCATTAAAGGACATGATAGAGTATATCGAGGCCAAAGAGTCTGGAAAACGCTCGGCATCACGCCTGCTTGACAGTCAGAGCACGGACGCGATCAGTAGTTCGTATCGGCGGGGAAAGCGACAGGACGTCCGCGCCAGAGTAGGAGCCAGGCCGGAAAAACGGAAGGCCAAGCCCGAAGGAGTATGCATCTACTGCGGCGAGGTGGGCCACGGCAAAAGGCCTCAATGGCGCGCCAGACGCGCCGAGTGCCCTCGGATACGGTAAAAAGTGCCGGAAGTGTGATCGCCAGAATCACCTCGACAAGGCGTGCCTGGGCGGCCGATCGGCAAGACCCCCATCTAAGGAGACCGACGGGATGTACGACGAACAGACGGCAGCCTTCGTCGAGCTATGCACGGTCACCATGGCCAGCACAGAGGACGAAATGCGCGCGCTTCCCCTCGCTCACCACCTGTACGATGATATGTGCGATAAGTGGATGAAACGCATATCCGACCCGCAGCCATACGTCAACCTCACTCTTACCAACAAGCGCGAGGATTACAAAGCGCTGGGTTTTAACCTCCTGAAACACACCCGTGCGGTAACCCTACCCGCTATGGCAGACACGGGGTGCCAGAGCTGCCTGATCGACATTAAAGTCGTCCAACAAATGGGCCTGAGTACTGAAGACCTCATACCCGTATCCATGACCATGAAGGCCGCAAACAACAAAGGAATTCTTATCCTCGGAGCCGTGGTAGTCAGATTCGCCGGTAACAGTGACGACGCTCGGAGATTGGAGACGCGCCAAATCGCGTACGTGACGGACTCTTCAGACTGCATATTCCTCTCCCGCGCGGCCTGCATGGACCTGGGAATGATCTCGGACAGATTCCCGACACTCGGAGAGGTGAATCTGACGACCTCGGAATTGTGCGACTGCCCGCGACGCGCGGAGCCGCCGACCAAGCCGACCGCACTCCCCATGCCAGCGACCGAGGCCAACAGAGAGGCACTACAGTCACATTTACTCAGGATGTATGCTCAGAGCACATTCAACACGTGCCCACACCAGCCACTACCGAGAATGACCGGCCCGCCACTATGTCTTATGCTCAGTGAGAACGCGACACCGGTTGCCCATCACACTCCCATCTCCGTGGCCATACATTGGCAAGATGAGGTAAAAGCAGGCCTCGACCAGGACGTTCGGCTCGGCGTGTTGGAGGAAGTACCCGTCGGCACGCCGGTGACATGGTGTCACCGCATGGTAATTTGCGCGAAAAAGAATGGCAAGCCGCGACGCACCGTCGACTTTCAGGCCTTGAACAAGCATGCGTTCCGCGAGACCCACCACACCCAATCCCCGTTCCACCAGGCGAGACGCGTACCTAAAGGGAAGCGCAAGACAGTATTCGACGCATGGAACGGTTACCATAGCGTCCGCCTACACGAGGACGACCGCCACAAGACGACCTTCATCACTCCATGGGGGCGCTACCGGTACCTATCTGCTCCACAAGGGTATATGGCATCGGGGGACGGTTACTCACGACGATACGATGAGATCGTCGCGGACATTGGTAACAAGACCAAGTGCATAGATGACACGCTACTATGGTCAGACACGATTGAGGGGAGCTACTTCCAGGCGGTCCAATGGCTGGATATATGCGGCCGGAATGGAATCATCCTCAACCCGGAGAAGTTTGTCTTCAGCGCACCCACGGTGGACTTCGCGGGCTTCACCATCACCATGACCGACGTGCGACCGTGCAGCCGCTACCTGAAAGCAATCCACGATTTCCCACAACCGCGTAACATCACCGACGTCAGATCGTGGTTCGGGCTTGTCAACCAGGTGGCATACGCCTTTAGTATGGCCGAACGAATGCAGCCATTCCGGAAGCTCCTGAAAAGTGGAGAACGCTTCCAGTGGTCCATGGAGTTAGAGGACATATTCCACGAGTCGAAAGACATGATCGTACAAGAAATCGAACACGGTGTCCGCATATTTGACAAAACTAAGCCAACATGCATCGCCACGGACTGGTCGAAGGAGGGAATCGGATTCTGGTTGCTTCAAAAGCACTGCCGATGCGTGCCAGTTAGACCATTCTGCTGCACTGATGGATGGAAAATAACCCTGGTCGGCAGCAGATTTACACACGCGGCAGAATCCAGATACGCGCCCATAGAGGGCGAGGCTCTCGCAGTCGCGGACACCTTGGACAAGGCGCGCTACTTCGTACTGGGCTGCGAGAACCTGATCGTTGCGGTAGACCACAAACCACTGCTGAAACTCCTTTCGGACAGAGCACTTGACGACATACCCAACCGCCACCTCAGGAACCTCAAGGAGTAGACCCTGCGTTATCGCTTCCGCATCATACATATCCCGGGCATGAAGAACAAGGCGGCAGATGCCATGTCGTGCAGGCCGGTCGGCACCACGCGACCTCCACTCATGAACCTTCCAGATGACAATGCCACCATAGCGACCCACCTCCAACCAAGCACGCACACCGACGTCCTGTCTCTCCTACGCCAAACTGAGCCGGAGTATGACGACGACGTCGAGGAGGACAACCTGGCATGGTGCGCCGCGGGCCTCGAATCATTGCGATCAGTAACATGGGATCACGTCAGGGAAGCCACCAGCAGCGATGGCGATATGCACATATTGGAGGGAATGACAATGAACGGCATCCCCGACTCAAAAATCGAGATGCCAGAGACAATTCGCGACTATCACCAGTACCGCGATAACATTACATCGACAGATGGAGTGATCCTATACAAGGACCGAGTAGTCATACCACCCTCACTCCGCGGCGATGTGCTTAGCGCCCTACACGCTGCCCACCAGGGCGTATCAATGATGACCGCCCGCGCAGAATCCTCTGTATTCTGGCCAGGCATGTCGGCCGACATCAGCGCCACTCGGAAAAACTGCGAACACTGCCACCGGATGGCACCATCACAGCCTGGAGCGCCACCAACTCCACCTATCCCGGTCGTTTACCCCTTTCAGGCAGTGTGCTCAGACTTCTTTGTACACAGGGGTGCACACTACCTTGTGACGGTGGACAGATACTCGAACTGGCCGATCATCTCAAAGTCGACGGGTGGCGCCGCTGGACTCATAAACCACTTACGTCGCGCCTTCGTGACGTACGGGACACCAGAAGAGCTCGCGTCGGATGGGGGACCGGAGTTCACCTCCACCGAGACCAGGTCATTCTTGCACAGATGGGGCGTACACCACCGCTTGTCATCGGTTGCCTTCCCTCACAGCAACTGTCGTGCGGAGATTGGAGTTAAGACAATGAAACGACTTATCATGGACAACACCAGCCCGCAGGGACAACTTGACACTGATGCTGTGCAGAGAGCGATACTACAATATCGTAACACGCCTGACCCTGACACGAAGATCTCCCCGGCAATGTGTGTCTTCGGCCGCCCGATACGAGATTTCATCCCAATTATCCCCGGGAAGTACAGACCACACGACACTTGGCATGAGACCCTGAAAGCGAGGGAGGAGGCCGTCCGCAAACGTCATATCCGCACAGCCAACACCTGGGCAGAACACACCAAACACCTTCCGCCACTTGCTGTAGGGTCCTAGTCTGCGTACAGAACCAGACAGGATTCCACCCAAAAAAATGGGACAAGACAGGCAGTATCGTGGAGGTACGCCAACACGACCAATACGTGATCAAGATCGACGGCTCGGGCAGAGTCACACTTCGGAACAGGAAATTCCTGCGCAAGTTTAGCCCAGTTCGCAATGACCAGCTGCCAGCCCGGTCTATCTATCATGATCTAGCAACCCGCATCACTGTACCTGCACCCGTTGTAACACCGCAACTGCCTGACCTCGACAGCGAACCCGTGACATCTGCGACGCCAACGGGACCCACGCCGGCACTGACGTCAGTATGCACACCCAAGCGCAAGACGACACCCGTTTCAGACACGCCAGCAGCACCAGGACGAGGCACACCGAGGCGCGCGATCCTTCAGACGCCACCATCGGCCCCTGAAACCCCGAGAGCACCATCCCCACTGGGGCCCGATGTGACACCACCAGCACCAGCAATAGGTCAACGCCGATCCACCAGAGCGACCAGCATGCCTGCCTGGCACAAGGACTACTCCATGGAATAGTCACACGATGGGCGATATAAACTTTTGTTCATTCATTAAACTTAATATTTTCTCAGCCTTTATCTATTAACATAATAAAGACTCGGAGGGAGATAGAGAACATTGTACTTTACGGTACTTCTACATATCGACGGTCCCCTGTGCCAGTGCGCATGCGCAGCCTGAGCCGGAGCCAGGGATGTTGTGGGCGTTTCAACCTGTTCAATACTTGTTTGATTATTGTCGTTCCACGCTAATAAAGTGGTCGAACAAATTGAACTCTGTTCTTATTTAAATATGTGTCTTTGGAATCGTGCTTACATTTGAAATTATGCAGATAAAACCTGTTTTTGATGCATCGATCATTTAATAAATAAAACCGTCAACCGTCAAATCTCGCGAGTCGCGAGATTAGTGACGCGAGTCACGAGGGACGAGTCACAGAGCACGAGCTCGCAGCAGGAGAAAAGGACGTGGATGATGGAAATACGAAAATGGCTCAGAAAAGGAAAAATTGCAAGTGACGAAAATGAAGAAGATGATGAAAGACATGTTGTGGGAGGAGTTGGAGGAGGAGGAGGAAAAGACGATCATGTCTATGAAATACCGACAGAAGCTGGCCAATCTGGCCAAGCCAGCAACGTCAGCCCTGTGGCTGTAGCCCCAGCGCAGACAGCCGAGTTTCCACGCTCGGCGGTGGCCTCGGGGTCTGGTGTGACTGTCAAGCCGCTTCCCGATGATCTTGGAAGTGAGAGACCGAATCGAGTTGTTCTACAGCGGTACCCTGGCCATCTGTTGCAGAACAAGAGTCGCTCGTTTGTGTCCTCGTGGTACCAGACTAATGAATGGCTGGAATACAGTGTGCAGACAGATGCAGCATTCTGCTATCCATGTAGGAAGTTTAACACCACACGCGGCCCAGTGGACTCTACTTTCACAGTGCGAGGCGACCGGAATTGGAAACATGCCATTGAGAAGGGCAGGGGGTTTCACAAACACGCAACTTCAAAGGAACATTTAACTTGTGTTTTGAGGTGGAAGGAGAATGAGAGGCGCATCGACATCCTCGTGGAAACTCGCATCGTCCTGAATGATTGTGGTAAGGAGATTTCCACACTCCTCAATGCTGACCAGCTAAATAGAAACCGGTACTATGTGTCTGCTCTTATAGATGTTGTGGGATTTCTCGCCGAAAATCAGATACCTTTTAGAGGGAGCCTTGATCATTTTGAGGATATGTCAAACGGGCACTGTGGGCTCTTCCTCTCACTTTTAAACTACACACTCAAAAAAGACACCGAGCTAGCCAAAATAATAAAGCATATCCCACGAAACGCAAGCTATACTAGTCCGGAAATGCAGAATGAACTGATCTGCGCATTGAATAATGTTGTGACGGATGCCATCGTGGAAGAAGTAGGCACATCGTGGTTTACCATCAAGGTGGATGGGACGAGGGACCCCACTGAATGTGAGAACATATCAATCATCATTCGCTTTGTATCGGCATCAAATGAAGCAACAGAGCGTCTACTCACAATAGCTACAGCCGACGCTGGAGATGCAAAAACATTGACAGACCTAATAATTGCGGAGCTGATAAAAACAGGACTTGACACGTCAAAAATATTAAGTCAGGTGTACGACGGGGCTTCGGTAATGGCTGGGAAGCACGGTGGGGTGCAAAAGTTGTTGCAAGAGATATTGGAAAGAGAAATCCCCTATGTGCACTGCTTAAATCACCAACTCCATCTGGTAGTTATCCACGCACTGGCAGCAGAGAAAGCTGTCACTGATTTCCTCGAGGTTTGTTGTTGCCTGTACAAATTCTTCAGAAAGCCCAATGTTGCTGCACAGTGTAAAGGTGAGCGGTTAAAACGACTTCTTGATCAAAGGTGGACGGAACATTTAGCCACCGTGTCTGTGCTCATAGGATCTTTTAAGGATATCACATCCTTACTGTCGGAGATTGATGCAGAGCGCGCCTACGGTGCAGAGATGAGGATGGAGGCTATTGGGCTTTTGCAGGAAGTCTCTGGGCCTGCCTTCATGTTCATTGCTATCTTTGTACAAAAACTGCTGATGTTGTTAGATGGCCCTAATAGACTCTTGCAGGCAGAGGACATGGACTTGCCAACGGGGTTGGAACTGGTGGCGAGTGCTACAGAGTGCGTGAAGAAACTCCGCTCTGAGGACGAGTTCACTGATCTGTGGAACAAGACCAACGATGCTCGCACTTCTACACCTGCACCACCAAAACGGAGACGCACAATGCATAAGAACTTGGAACAGTTTGTAGTTTTGAAGACTACAGGACAAAACAATGACAAGACGGAACTGCAGAGGGTTTTTTACAGCGCAATTGACACTGTGCTTGGCGAGATCGCTCAGCGCTTCAGTGAGCGCAACACACAACTCGCCCATTCACTCGCTGCCTTGAATCCTGAAAATGGCACGTTTTTGGATCCCCACTTGCTCCAGCACATCATGACATTAACAAAGTCAACCATCAGTGAAACAGAGTGTGTGGTTGCTAAGCAGTTTATTCTCTCACAGACAGAAAAGCAGCCAAACGAGAGATGGACAACACAAAAACTCCTCTCAATATACCACAAAACGCTGGAAGCCATGCCAAGTGTAGTGACTGCTATGAGACTTGGACTAACATTTGGTGGATCCACTGCCATGTGTGAAAACTCATTCTCAACATTGAGGAATGTCTCAACTGACCATCGACGGTCCATGGGCCATGCACGCAAGGCACAACTGGTACGGCTGGCCTTCGAGAGAGACCTCACACGTAAATGCCTGAATGAATGGAAGGAGAAGGTCCTCAGAAGATTCCACACCGAGACACGTCGCCTGCAGCTCTTCTGACAGCGAGTACAGCGGTATAAAAACTATACGAGGAGTTCAGATTGTGTGTGTGACTGCTGGTGATGCGTGTGTGGTTGTGGTTGCAGTGTGGTTGTGGTCAGGACCCGCCGTGGTCGGCTGCTTTGTACTTCTGATGTTTAAGTTAAATGTTGTGTTTGGTGCTTTGAATATCCCATATCTAGTGCTTTGTGGATAACCTTACCTCTGTGTAATTGAGTGCTTTAAATGCGGACCTTGTGGTATCTTCAGGCTGGTCGTATTTGCTGTTGATAGTTTAACGTGGTGATCGCAAGTCATAGCCTACTGTATCTTATTTCAAAGTGCACTGATTCTGGTGCCAACCTCCCCCGTTTAGTCATTGTATCTCTGGTATATTAATTTTGTAATGCCAATTCTTCACAACACCTTGTATAAGTGCACCTGAATTGGTGCCAATTGTCTAATCATTGAATATTTGCATTGTGAATGTGCCAGTTTGTTGCAGCTCTCCTGCATTCGAATAATTTTAGGCTAAAAAACATCAGAACATATTAAATCTAGCTGAGATCAATTTGGTTAGTATGCGACGGCAACTTCAGTATAGATGTGTCAATGCTGCATGAATACAATAGTATATTATCAAAATCGGGTTATCAAAAATATTAAATATAACAATTGTGCCCCCCCATCCAGTTAATATGCCCCCCTTAATACTGAGCCCTGGCTACGGGCCTGATGCAGCCGCGTCTCCCGGTGTGAATGTAATGGAATGGTGTATGAGCGTCGTGACACGCAGGTGTGCGTGGGTTAAATGGCGACAGAGGGACAAAAGCCGAGTAGCGGCTGTAGCTGTTTCGGGGACCGTGCCGGGTTCACCCAGCAGCGAGCGCGAGGTCCGTGCTGTGCAACGCACGAGGCTCCCACGTGCTCGCTTGCGGGAGTGAAGCCCGGTCCGGAAACGAGCGCGGTGAATGTTGCCGATCCCGCGACGGACAAAGTTTAGGCAGGATTTCGGATTTGGACCGGACGGGTTCTTCACGCGGGCGGGTGTGTTAAGCTCCAACGGGAAGAGCACATGTGTTCGCGTGGGGAACTCCTCGAGACGTGAGGCTTGTGTTTTTTTTTTTTTGCGCCGGGTGACGTCATGGCTGCGTGTGTGTGTGTGTGTGTGTGTGTGTGTGGGTGGTTGGAATCCGGCAGGAGGGTGAATCCCTGCCGGATGGTACCGTCCAAGAGGGACGAGGGACGCGAACAGCTGCCATGACGTCACAACAAAGGTGCGCGGCTGTGAATTGCTGCGCTGGTGCGCAGGTTGCGAGTTTCCGCGCTGGTGCTGCGCATGTGGAAAAAAAAAAAAAAGCAAGCCTCGCTTTCGGGTGAACAGGATTCCTGGGCAAGGGGTGGATGATCCCCTTGACCTGGGCACAGGATGGCACTAGTTAGGGGGAAGGGTTAGCTTAGCTCGACCGGCTCCATGGGGCAGGGGTAAGTCCTCATGGGGCCCGTGGAATGGAGTAGGAAGAGGGATTTGCATGAGATTTAGGTTGGGAAATTGATTTATGGGATTATTTGAGGACAGTGACAGACTGTGAATGTGTAGCGGGGACGTAGTTTAGCTACGTAGTGTTAAATGGAACGTGCTACAGTTTAAGGGATGACGTGGGAGCATGAGTTAGTTAGGGGATGTAGTTAGAAGGATGGCAGAGTTCAGCGGTGTGTGTGTTGAAGAGTTGTGGGTTGTGAGGTGAGTACGTGTGCTTGTTGAGTGAGTGGAGCGAATGGGGAATGCATGGTGCGATGAGTGATTGGGGGGAGGAGTGACTCCCGCCCAAGGGACTCCATGGTCAGTATAAAGTGAGTTAGCTGGGTTAGTCAAATTAACAAAAATGGAAGTCGTTTTGTTGTTGGTGGGAGTGTAGGCTCGAAACCCGTTTGGAGGGGTGCAGGAGCCCTGTTGACGGGGTGGGAGCGTGGCTGCGAAAGGTGAGTATCGCTGAGTGGGTACCCCGGGCACCAGGCTAGTCGGCCGTAGTAGGCCAAGGGCCCATGGGGGGCCGGGATAGCGTAGTGGGCACGGGTGCGTCCGCTTGGTGCGGGGGCCCGGGGCGCCATTAGCCGCGTGGGCAGTGTTGTGGGCACGGGTGACCCTCGGAAAGGGGCCCGGGAAGCCAGCCTGCCACGTGTGCGTTTCAGGGGAGTTGCCATGGGGGGCACTCCCCGGTGTTTAGGGAGCTGGTAGGCTCGGAGGCAGTGTAGTGCCCGGGGCTGCTATCGTAAGGGAATCGGCAGAGGGTCGTGCCTGCCAAGGGGAGCCACGCGCCCCAGCCATGAGACCGTGTGAGGACACGGAAAGAAAATTGGGGGGCGAGGCCCGAAATTGTGAGGACACCAACGCAGGCGACGGGAATCTGGGTTTTTAGAACCAATAGCTTAAGTGAGAGGCGCTTGTTGAAAGCCCCGGGGTAGTTTAAAGGTTAATGGTTCGGGTAGATAGGAAGTGTACCCCTCCGCACCATCCATCCCTTCGCTCTCGTTGTGGGCCGCTGGACCCACTTTGTGTTATAGATCGCTGAAGTCTGGGGAGGCCATCTTGAGACTTCGTTGGGCCTCGACACAGGATGCTAGCTCTCCATTGTTCCCCTCCGAGAAGGGAACGTAGGGGTTGGGAGTAGGCTAGTAGACGATAGGTTAGCTGAACAAGGACAGTAAAGGGGGTTAGGGGACGATTTATAGTGGGGAAGTAAACATAAAAACAACAACAAAAAAATAAGTTGGGGCTAAATTGGGTTTCACAAATTAAGGGAGTGGGTAGGGACAGTGACAGGCAAAGGCGATAGGTTGGGAGGGAGACCGTAGGGTAGGTCCGAGCCCGCCTTCCAAGTGGCCAGCACCACCACACTCCCTCCACCAACCTCCACTGCAAGGCAAAGGCCGGCCCACTTCATCGGCAGCTGTTTTGCTGCAAGGCCTGTGCCGGCTGGATCGTCTGCAGCTGCTGTGCTGCAAGGCCTGTGCCGGCCGGATCATCTGCAGCTGCTGTGCTTCAAGGCCTGTGCCGGCCAGTTCGTCCGCCGGTTGTGTTTGCCTGCAGCGGCCTTGTTCTGCAGGCTGTGTTTGCCTGCTCACCTTTGCCATGCCATGCTCACTGCCCATGTTCACCAGCCCCGTTCAATTTTGCTTTGCCCACCCTTTTCATTTCCATGCGCGCCAGGATCAAAAAGCAACAGTTTGCAAGCTGCGAGAACTGCCCTGTTGGCAGCTACAACACGGGCCTGCAGTGGCCGCCCGTGCACCGTGTTTGCGTCCATCCATTCATCCATCCATCCATTCATCCATCCATCCATCCATCCGTTGTGCTCATTGCGTGTGCCACTTGAGCTGGCACGGAGACTGCGTTTGTGCAGCCCGTGCACAGTTTTGTTGCTTGCGTCAGTGTTCTGCAGGGACTGCCTTGCGGGCAGCCGCACCAGGAGACTGTGTTTATGCAGCCCATGCACCGTTGTGGTTCACTGGGTTCATTTTAAAAAGGGAAGGCCTTGGACTGCATGCGAGCAGCCTGGCTCCCTGCTAACTGCTTTCTTTTTGCAGAGTCCATTGATCCTGGGCCATGGTTTAGTGTAAAATTTGTAAGTTAATGTTAAGATGTACTGTACATATGAGTGCGCCCCCGGCATCTCTGTCTTAGCGCCTTAAATCTCTTAAATTTTATTTAAGTCGTCCGTGTGAGTGGGTTTGTTTAGTTAGTTACTCAGCCCTCAGGTTATTTATTTTGGGGACACGAATACCATGAATGTCACAATCAGGGATCCGTAGGTAAAACGTACTCGGGGAGAACTACACATGATGGCACATGAAAATTTGACGACTCAGGACGAGTCTGTAAAAAGGGGAGGGGGTAGTGTTGCGGTTGAGGAAATTCGCAAACCACCATTCAGGTCCTGTAGGTGAGATATCTCTGTAAGTACATGTGTAGTTAGCCCCAAACCCGTTGTTTAGAGGGAATAAATGTGATTCATTCGGGCTGCAACGCTTTGAGATAGTCGTTTTTCTGTTCTATCTTTATTTTGAACCAACCATGTCTCAACCGCCATCACACAACAACCACCAACCGCAACGCCGCTTCACAACAACAACAACGCCAACAGCCACAACCTTTACCTTCACAACTCGCTCCCGCAAACATCGCATCACCGCCATTCCAAACGTCGCCATGGCCATAAACCACCACAATAAACCCTCCACCACCTTCACCTCTCCTCCTTCTGCGGCCATTCCCACACCGCTTGTGGGCACCGAGCGTCAGGCTGTCCTGGCCTCGTGCGGGACGCGCGCTGAGCCGCGGGTGCAAAGTGCGGCCTTTCCGAGGAGAATTCGGATCAGGAATGATACACGCCCACTTCTGATCTGTCCAATCAGCAAGCGCGGGGCGGTTTGGCCCCGCCTCCAGGCGCGTCGGTGTAGAATCGATATATGCAAATTCGAGGATCAGGGGAGACTCACGCCCCTTTTTCTCCGTCCAATGGGCGAGCGTGGCTCCACCCCCGAGCTCGTTCTGATCCAGAAATTTGCATATGGGTTCTCCTGCCGGCATATAAAGTGCCGAGCGCAGGGTCGAGTCAGGCTCGAAAGAGTCAGTTTTGGAGAGCAGAGTGTGGCAGCGGCAGAGTGTGGCAGCGGCAGTCAGTTAGGGAAGAGTCAGTCTGGAGAGGTCGGAGAGCCGAGTGGAGCTCGCAGTCTGTCGGGGTTCGGAGTCTGTCGGGGAGCTGCAGAGAGAGGAAGCCTGGAGCGCGGTCGAGTCGGTTTGAGTGCAGAGTCGGCCTTGGAGGAGCGGGGAGTGAGTCGGGAGGCGAGGGCGTACAGGTGGTTTGCTGCAGTCGGCTGAGGAGAATTGGGGAAGAGGCCGAATAGCTCGGGTCCGAGGCAAGGAAGACGGCGGTCGGTGACGAACTCGCAGTGGAATCGCTCGTCACGGGACCCAAGCAAGCCAGATATCCTCTTTCCCCAGAGCATCAACAATTCCCCCCTTTTTCCCCCCGCGCTGAGATAGTGCGAAAAGGGGGGCCCCGTTCCCACCCCACTCCAAGCAGTGCCAACGAAACCCGCGAAGGAGCGCGGAGTCGGGGCGCCGCCGCGCCACCACATTGGCGTCTCATCACAAAGACACGGGTAGGATCCACCCGGTCTCGCGGACCTGACCGCTCTTTCAGGTCCCACACAAATATTGGCCCACAGGCCCCATCTGCCCCCTTGTCTTTGAGGGTGGCCCTTTTCTTTTGCTTTTGAGTAAATGTGTTGTCGGCGCCGTCTGTAAAGTAAAACTGTGTAAGTGTTGCCGTGTGCTCGCGTAGTCGGTAGTAGATCTGCATTGTTGTGTTTCTTTTGTTACATCTGCTTTTGGTGCATAATTGTTGTAATTGTATATGTGTGCTCTCCGTGTGTCGCGGAATAAATGTGCATTATGTTGAACTGTTTGCCCGTTTCGCTTCGTCTTTTCTTTAATTGAATCTCCATCTTGCTTCACGTAAAGGGTTGGTAGTGGGCTTAATACGCCCGATAATTAATCGGAACCGTCGAGGCCGACGATAACACCGCTCGGTTATCCCGATAGTACGGAACGGGTCGCTTAAGTGGCCCGTGTCCGGAGTCGACCTGCGGCGAGGTGCGATCGCCCGGTCTACCCTCCGCGTGGGTACTTAGGTAGGTCGAATTTGGCGAACAACCCTATTCCACGCGGGGGGCCGATTGGCACGATCGTGGTGAGGCCGAAAGGCCAAACCGCGACTATCTCCCGGCGTTAGTCCGAGAGGGTCACAACAGAATTGTCCGTCCGGTGGGCGACGTGCCGCGATTCGAGTTACGTGGCCGTTCGCACGCCGGCGGGCGCGAATTCGCAACAGTATGTATACGTGTGTATATGTATATGTGTATGTGAGTTTGTGTGTGTGTGTGTATATGTATATGTGTGTGTATATGTATACGTGTGTGTATTGTTACGGCTGTGGAAATTCGCAATACACCATAAAGGGTCCTCAGGTGAGATATATTGAAAGATCATGTGTAGTTAGCCCACACCTGTTGTTTAGAGGGAATATGTGTGATTCATCCGGGCTGCGATGCTTTGAGTTAGCCATTTTTCTTTCTCTATCGTTATTTTGGACCATTAAGTCGCCAACAATTCAAACACCACCACCTTTGCCTCTTTACCTCCATAACTCCATCCCACAAACATCGCTTCACCGCCATTCCCAAACGACGCCCGCCAACCACCAAACCACCACAGCAAACCCCCCACCACCTTCGCCTTTCTCCTTCCACAACCATCGACCCCACCACCAGTCAACGCCAAACGTCGTACTGTCCAGGGCCCGTTTGGTAATTGATGCCGAACGCGACGAGCCGCGGGTACAAATGGGTGCCTTTTCAGGAGAGAAATTTGGATCAGGGGAGGTTCACGCCCCTTTTCCTCCGTCCAATGGGCGAGCGTCGGGCGGTGTGGCCCCGCCTCCAAGCGTGATGAATGTGGATTCTTTACGGGAGAGAAATTCGGATCAGGAAGGCTTCACGCCCCTTTTCCTCCGTCCAATGGGCGAGCCTCTGGCGGTGTGGCCCCGCCTCCAAGCGAGATGAATGCGAATTCCTCTCAGGAAGGAATTCAGATCAAAAGAGGCTCACGCCCCTTTTTGCCACACCAATGGCTGAACAGAGGGTAGCGTGGCCCCGCCTCCAATAGCGTTTTGATCCAAAAAATCTGCATACAGGCTCCTCCCCCGGTCTATAAAAGACGCGAGTCTGTGTGGAACTCGTAGTAGTAGTGTGGAGGTGGCTCGTCTCGTCGTTGGAATCGAGCCACCTTCGCTTTCACAAGCGACCAAGCCAGCCAGCCATTCCCCTCGCTCGACCCTGAGCATTAACAATTCCCCCCCATCCGCGCTGAGATAGTGCCGGTGGCCTCGTTCATTCCCCACCCTAACGGTGGTGCCAACCCAACCGTGCTTGCGCGGAGCACGCTGGAGAGGGCTCACCGACCACGCCAGGGGCACGGAGTCGGGGCGCAGCTGCGTGGACATTGCGGCTTGCCCGCCATTGCGACACGAGGGCGCGGCTAGGACCCTTCGGTCTCGTGGACCTGGCCGCTCCTCCAGGTTCCACGCACATTTGGTCCACGGACCCCGTCTACCTCCCTGCCTATGGGGAGGTCTTTCCTGTTTATTTTGAATGCATGATGTGGCGCCGAGTCCCGACAAGTATAATTGTTTAAGTGTTGTAAATAATTATAGTCGGGAGTAGTGCTTTTGCTTTGGTCGCATTTTCCTTTTTGCTGCACATTGCATTACTGCCTTACGTGCTTGTCTGTGTGTGAAAATAAAGTGCTTGCTTGTCAAACTGTTTCCCATTTCGTTGCGTCCTTTCCTCTGTTTGAAAGTTCCATCTTGCATCACGTAAGGGGTTGACAGTGGGTTTAAACACCCGAGAAGTAATCTGAACCGTCGAGGTCGACGATAACTCCGCTCGGTTATCCCTGCAGCACGGAACGAGCCGCTTAAGCAGTTCGTGTCCGAAGTCGACCTGCGGTGAGGTACGATCGCCCGGTCGTCCACTCGCCCAGGTACTTAGGTAGGTCGAATTTGGCGAGCAACCCTATCCTGCGCGGGTGGGCAATTGGCACGATCATGGTGAGGTTAAACCCCCACCCGTGACTGGCTCCTGGCGGTAGTTCCAGGAGGGTCACGACTGAATTGTCCGTAACGGTGGGCGACGCGTCGCGATTCGAGTTACATGGCCGATCGCACCAAAATTCGTAACAATATGTATACGTGTGTGCATATGTATATATATTGTGAATTCGCGCCCGCCGGTGTGCGATCGGCCACGTGACTCGAATCGCGGCACGTCGCCCACCGGACGGACAATTCTGTCGTGACCCTCTCGGACCAACGCTGGGAGCTAGTCACGGGTGGGCCTTTCGGCCTCACCACGATCGTGCCAATCGGCCACCCGCGTGGGATAGGGTTGTTCACCAAACTCGACCTACCTAATTACCCACGCGGATGGTAGACCGGGCGATCGCACCTCGCCGCAGGTCGACTCCGGACACGGGCCACTTAAGCCATCCGTTCCGTACTATCGGGATAACCGAGCAGTGTTATCGTCGGCCTCGACGGTTCCGATTAATTATCGGGCGTATTAAGCCCACGACGAACCCATTACCTGAAGCAAGATGGAGATTCAATTAAAGAAAAGACGAAGCGAAATGGGAAAACAGTTCAACATAATGCACATTTATTCCGCGGCACACGGACAGCACACATATACAGCCAAACAGAATGCACATAAAAGCAATTTAAACAATTATGCACAATAAGCAAATGTAATACGAAAAACAACAACAACAATGCAGAGCTTCGACCGACTACGCGAGCACACGGCAACACTTTACAGTTTTACTTTACAAGACTGGCGCCACACACACACGTTTACACCAAACCCCAAAAGAAATGGAAGTCGCGACTTCCCTGATCCCGTCGAGCCCTCCGGCGTGCTCCGCGAGCTCATGCTGCGTGTCGCTCATGTGGTCCGCTCGAGTGTACGGACGGGGTTTTGGGGAAACGGACGGGGTTCGTTCGGCGCTGTTTTCTGCGCTCGCGCACGGGTCAACGAAGCAAGGCAGGAACCACAAGTTGCGACTAGAGCCAGAAGACGACCATGAAGACCAACGCTCGACCAACCACTCACTCCAACTCTCGACCAACCAACCCAACAACCCTCAAGGTTCGTCCTGTTCGGCTTTTGTAGCGCGGCGATCTGCCCTTCGCTCCGCCCCGTTTTCGGCCCCGCCTCCCTTCGAGCTTCTTGGAGAAGTCTCTCGAAGGGGGGGCGTGTCCTCTCGCTTTCCCTCCACCCCGTGCCGTGCGGGGGCCGGGGGGAGTCAGTCTTGGCGTGGAGCCAGGGAATTATTCCCCCTAAAAGAGCCCCCCACCCTTTCTCACCTTTGACCCCTGCATCGCCCCTCCTCCACACCGAGCGCGGAGAACCTCGACGGGAAAAACAGGCGGGAAAACCCCCGAGCATAGCCGTTGGTTTCTGTTTGTGCCCCGGAGATCGTAACCGCACAGGGCCTGCTGAATGGCGAGTGGCGAAGATGTGGTAGCATAGATGGTGGAGGTGGCGTGGTTGTAGTGTGGTTGGCGCTATGGTGAGGATGGCGTGGTTGTTGAGATGCTGTTTGTTTGAAATAAAAGATAGAACAGAAAAAATGGCTAACTCAAAGCGTCACAGCCCGGATGGATCACATAAATTCCCTGTATACAACG
>NC_140965.1:33668852-33683852 GCF_056783735.1 Eptatretus burgeri
AAATTGCTATTCGTTAGTCCCCTACCGGTTTCACAAGAGGGGACTAGAGGTGTGATATCCATCTGACCGTCTGTCTCTCTCACCTGTGGTTTTTCCAACTTTTTCCCCATACTATATAAACTTCTTGCAAAGAAATTCTCGCTCTTGTTTATTTTTGAATGGATGTGGCAGTGAGCCTGCTACTCTGCTGCAAGATCCCCTCAATATTGTCACCGGGCTACCTGTCACCGAACACGGATTAAATATTCAGGTGAACTTCAAAACTTTACTAAGGAACAAAATCCATGGGAATGTGATTAATGTACACAGTACACAATTCCTAATATGGTTCATGTACACAGTTTTACACATTTTTAAGTATCTGGTTCCTCGAAATTTTTCATAATATTAAAGTTTCAAAGAAAGCTCCGCTCCAAACGCACCTTGTATCGCCACAGCCCCCCGATATCTTCGCTCTGTTCATAGCACGTAGGCTCCAAACCTTCATCGAGGCAGCATTTGATGGACGTGAGACCACTCACTCCAGCTCCGATGATACACACTCGCTGCACGACCATGATTCCTCGTACGAAAGATGAATGTCTACCAGGTGTTTACCAGCTGGTGAGTTGAGGCAATGTTTACCAGGTACCAAGCATGCTCACCAGGTCAAATCGCTCAACAGTTTGGAAGCAGGTTGCTATTTTGACACGAAAATGCACTTCCTTTGCTTAAGTTACAATTCCAATTGCCAATGCTCTCCGTAAATGCTGGGACACCGCACTGCTTCATATGAACCTCAAAAGAGTTCAATGAGATTCAACTGCGTGTTCGAAAACAACCGGATTTGAATGCCCTGCCTGCTGTCAGACTTCATTTCAATACTTTGTGTTGTATTTCTTGTTCGCGTTTTGTTACTTGAAATTGGATATTCATCTATCCATTGCTTTTTCAACCCACAATGTTGTTGTAGATACTGTATTGCAGCTGCTTATTAATAACTTGTTTTGCCAATCTATATAATAGTAATTATTTGTTTACTTGCAGAGTTACCTGGCGTTGCCAGGTGGGGGGTCCTGAGAAGTGGGAGAAGCAGGAGAGCCGGCAGGCCTGAGAATGGGGCAGGTGGATTGGTGTTTGGAGAAACTGTGGTGGAGGATGAAACCGAGCTGTTAGGGGGGAGGGGGGAGGAAACTGTGTAGGGGGCAGCAGAGCCAGAACATAAGTGGGCAAAGGGGTCTTAAGTGTCGAAGTCTTAAGGGTCTTACAGGTCATTGGGGCTTTAATGGTCTTTGAGGTCTTAAAGGTATTCAAGGCCTTTGGAATCTTAACCATCTTTGGGGTCCAAAGGGTCTTTAGGGTTATTAAAGTGTCATAATTGTGTTCGGGGAATTCAATGGTCTTAAGGATCTTATCTCCAAAGCATGTAGAAAGTCTTCTCTCAAGCATGTGAAAATAAAACAGAAAAAGGTCTTATGGTTCTTCGGGATGTTTAAAGGCCGAGGTTGTGGATGAAAATACACTGAGGACAACCCCTGGGTCGGACTTCATCTGTGTGCCAAATTTGGTAGTTGTCGGCCCAGCGATCTTTGCAAAAAAATGCAAACAGACAGACAGACAGACATCCGATGAATCTTATTTATGAGCTAGCGAGTTGAGGCAATGCCGGTTTGGGTTTATTTAAGGTCTTAATGGTCTTTAAGAGTATTCGGGATCTTAATGGTCTTTGAGGTCTAAAAGGGTCTTTGAGGTGTTCCAGCTCGAAAGGGTCTTGAGGGTCTAAACTCTAAAGTGTCTTTGGGTATTGGAGATCTTCATGATCTTTGGGATCTTAACAGTCTTTGGGGTATTCAGGGTTTTAAAGGGTCTTAATGGTGTTTGGGGAATTCATTGGTCTTGAGGGTCTTATAGGTCTTTGGGGCCTTTGTGGTCTTCTCTCCCAAACATGTAATCTCATCTCTGAAGCACATAAAGCCATTTCTGGGGAGATCTTCGGAGTCATTGAGGGGGGTCTTTAAAGGCTGTGGTTGTGGAGGAAAATAACCTTGTACCCAGGGGGCAAGAGTGGTAAACCAGACACGGTCTGCTATAAAAGGTTGTTGTATATGGTTGGATTCTTTAGACCCCCAGCAACGACTTCTGGGTGGACAACCTTTCCAACAGGCAACTGCAACTCTGCAATTCAAGATGGCGTCCAAGATGGCCGCCATATTTTAAAATCACCATAATGTCGTCAATTGTTATAGACGGGGGTCAATTTCCAAAAAATCTTAACCTGGAATTCAAATGGTGTTAATTTATGGCATACAAGCTTTTTAGGGGTATCGAAGGGTGCTGAACTCAAATCTGCTGTATGCCATGCTCAAAAGTGGCCCAAAAGGCATCAAAATTGAGAAATCCAACATGGCCACCACCGACGGGCTGAAATGTATTTCTGTACAAATCTTTTTGACTAAACAAGGTAGAAACTTGAATGAAATATGCTTTTGTCGGTTTTCATACATGGGGAATCCAACGCCATATTCAGTTTTGAGATTAAATGTGAAAAAAAACTGCTTGAAACTCATATTTATTGCAAAAATTTTCTTTTTTTAAGATGAATAATTTGTCGACCAGATAAGATCCACAAGTAGATTGACCAGATAAGATCCACAAGTAGATTGACCAGATAAGATCCACAAGTAGGTTGATCCTATGTGTTCAAGAATAAATTACTTAGTTTGCAGTTTTTTCCAGTTAGGATCGTCTGCATTCCTTGTTACTGCAGATCATCGCCGCAGCCAGTCACGTCACAGGAGGAGTGACGTCACCGAACAGTCTCGCAACTCCAGTAACATCACGTTTAGCACGAGTGCATTAACGTCAAAAGGAAACAGCCCCGTGGGCTGTGGTGCACGCTGTCTGGTTTATGTCTATTTAGTCCCGCTTATATATCTGTTTCTAAATTGTTACCAAGCCTCAACGTTGTAAGTATTCATGTACCAGCTATTTGATCGTTTTCTTATTGACTGATATTCCTGGTCATTGTTCCTCTGTTTTTAGTGAAACCGTCACGTCAACTTTTCTATTATCGTCACGTTAATGGTCTCCATCAATCGCTCATTTCATTCGTTAATGTCTATCATCATCCAAATCGTACCACTCTCCTCAATCGTCAATCGTCATCATCAACCTCATTGTCTCTCCATCGTGATATGTATAGTCATTCGTAGTCTTAACAGCACGTGCATCTTAATCGTCTGGTGTCCCATCTTTCTATCGTCAACGTCCTTTCATCGCTGAAAACATAGCTGAAGTCACAGACCGTACTCGAAAAAGACAAGTGTCACTGGAGCCACAGTCATAACTAGAGGGGGAGCACTCGGGAGAGTGCAAAACCTCCGCCGCCAATCCTGCTGGGTCACTCAAGTGAACCTTATATCTTATTCATTAAGTATGATGTCAACAGTGCTGAGAGTTATAGTTCTTTTCTCCAACATTTTTTGTGTGTGTGTGGGGGGGGGGGGTTGGAAATCACAAAACATGTAAAAATGCAAAAAAAATTTTTTCTCAAAAAATTTTTTTTTGGGGGGGGGGTTGGAAATCACTTAAAACATGTAGAAATGCAAAAAAAAAATTCTCTATTTTTTGGGGGGGGAGAGGGTAAAAAAAAATTTGGTGGGGGGTTTGGAAATCACTTAAAACATGTAGATATGCAAAAAAAAAAATTCTCCAACAATTTTTTTTGGGGGGGGGGGGACCAAGTCCAAAATCTAACGGCATGATCCTTGGACCATACCTAATCCCCCAACCAAGTTTCGTCGAAATCCGTCCAGGAGTTTTTCAGTAATACTGTTCACAAACAAACAAACAAACAGAAAGGGGTGAAAACAGTAACCTCCATCCATCTTCGAAGATGGTGGAGGTTAAAAATCATGTGGGCAAAAATGTCCATAACTGTGTGATCTGTAGTGGTGTGGGCATTGTGTGGTGTGCATGTAGTCTAGCATATCAGAAGTTTGCATGTAAGTGTAGCGTATCAATGGTTTGCATGTATTCTAGTAGCTAGTATACAAAACATAGTGGTGGTTTTGTCGCAGGTGATTGCATGAGCGGTACGATGATGACACAGGCAGAGAAACGGGTGCTGGAGGGAAGTTTGTCACTGAAAAAGGAACCCAAGAGGAGACGCCAGGACACTGACATTGACCACAGAAAGTGCATCATATGTCAAGGACTTGGTGCAAAAGGACTATATAATATCACAACAGACAAACTATTTTTGGCCATGAAGGCTCGACAAGATGAGACATTTGAGAGACTCAAACATGACTCGGCTACTGGTACATGGCTGATAGACAAGATACTCAAATGGCACAGTAAGTGTAGAAACTGGTACAGAATGAGAAGAGTTACAAACTTTCTGAAAAGAAGAACCAAGGAAGAAGTGATGCTGAAGACTTGAACCAGCCTGGGTGCAGCACATCTTCCCAGCATTCTAGGTTAACCAGGACCAACACACCAACATTTGATGCGAAGAATGCATGCCTCATCTGCAACAAACGGTGGATGCGTGGCAAAAAGCCAACATGCAGAGTATCCACAGAAAACAGTCAGCAGAACATCATAGAAAAGGCAAAGCAACTAAAAAGAGAGGACATTCTCTTCAGACTGGTTGGTAAAGGAAATGACATGGTGACCAATGATATTGTTACAGCTGTGGAAATTCGCAATACACCATAAAGGTTCCTTAGATTAGCTATGCCGGTAAGTGAGTGTTCAGATAGGTCCCCACCGTTGTTTAAAGGGATTTCTTCGTGTTCACCGGGCTGCGACTCTTTGAAATAGCCGTTTTTCTTTTTCTATTGTTATTGTGAACAAACTTCCATGCAAACAACAAGCCGTGTTGAAAACCGTCGAACGCAAAAGGAAACCAGAGGAGTTCCGATGGGCACGCGGATTTTTCCCGCCTGTTTCTCCGAGGAGTGTGATGGAGGCGGGGTGGGGCGGCTCGCCCCCGATTGGTGGACGCGCAGCGTGAGGTGGTCGGCGTGAGGGAACGCCCCTTTTCGGGAACCTTCTCGAAGGAAGGTGGAGACGAAAATGGGGAGGAGCGAAGGGCGGAGCCCCGTGCTATATAAGGCGGACCGCGCGCAAGGCTCACTCTCTCTCTGTCTGGGTCGTCGACGTCATCCTCTCTCTGTCGGGGTCGTGTTGGATTCTACTCGCTCTCTTGGTGGACGTCATCCTCTCGCTTCATCTTCGAGCTCTCTCTTTGTGGTCGAGGTCGGGCTCTCTCGTCTTAGCGTTGGGTGACCTGTCGGTGAAGGCGCGGGCCAGTGTCGAGTCCGGGCGACGCCTCAGAGACGCAGACGGGAGGCGCAGCCCTGCCGGCTGTGTGGTGCGAATCTGCGCATCTGGCTCGGGACGCCGGAGAGAACTCACCGACCACATCATCGCAAAGGCCCGAGAGCAGGCGCGGCTACGCTAGCTGCCGTGGGAACAAGGCGTCGCGACCTGCCTACCATCACACCTCGAGGGGTAACCAGCACTGTCTCGCGGGTCTTTTCGGTCATCCACGGCCCACGACCATAAAGGTTTACGAATCCCGTCAACCTCCCTGCCTATGGGGAGGGTTTTTCTGTTTTTGTATGCATGCTGTGGCGCCGTGTCCTGTTAAGTAACGACTGTGTAAGTGACTGTAGATAATAATCGTAGTCGGTGGTATTGCTTTGCTTTGTATTTGCCTTGCTTGTATATTGCGTGACTGCCCTTGCTTGTGTTGTGTGTGTGCAATATGTGCTTTATAATAAATGTCCTTGTGTGAAATGTATCTTTCGTTGCGTTTTCTTTCCCCATCGAAAATGCCATCTTGCATCGTGGAATGAGTAGTGGGTTTTAAACACCCGATAAATAATCTGAACCGTCGAGGTCGGCGATAACACCGCTCAGTTATCTCTGTAGCACGGAACGAACCGCTTAAGCGGTTCGTGTCCTAAGCCGACCTGCGGCATGGTGCAACCCCTCGGTAGGTTACCCGCGCGGGTATTTAGGTACATCGACATTCAGCGATTCACCCTATTTCGCGCGGGTAGAATGCGGACTGGGTTGTGGTGAGGTTAAACCCCCACCCGTGACTGGCTCCTGGCGGTAGTTCCAGGAGAGTCACGACTGAATTGTCCGTCCGGTGGGCGACGCGGCTGCCATTAGAGGTACGCGGCCGATCGCACGCCAGGCGGGCCAGAATTCGGAACAATATATTGTTACGGATTTGGAAACCATCTGCACACAGACAGTCAGAGTCCCTCAGCTTAGTTAATTTGATAAGTATGTGTTTGCAGTTTGAATTTTCCCTTTGTCTCATGGGGATTACATGTGTGCACTAGGTATAATTATTGTATAGTCAGGTTTGTTCAACCTTTTAACAACTACTACTACTGTTGTAGGCCGGGTATCGGCTGCGAGCACGACCGCTAGTTGGAGCAGCAGAGTCGACGCCACCGAACACCCGGAATTCAGATCGTTACCCTCGGATAACTCCGAAAGTACGGGTACCTGACAGAACCGTGATTCATCAATAATTCAGCCACGTGGGACAAGGTTATTTGCCAATATTCAAAATACCTAGAAACCCACGTGGCGAGCTACCGAGGAATCCACACCCTCGACGGAGCTCGAACGGGACGAGCCATAACCGTTCTCGACCCGTGCGTAACCCGAGCGGATGGTTACCGAGGTCCCGTTGGTCCAAATGCACAACCACTGCAGCAACGGCCTTTTTAATTCTCCCAACACGCACCGTGCTAAACCAATGAAGGAAAGGACAGAAACGAGCTGAAGCATTCAACAAATGGATATTTATTCACAACAGGGGGGAAAGGAACACGGAAGAGCAGAGTTAAACCGACTAAGCAATGCAATCATGTACAGCAAAAAGCACTTAACAATTCCTATTTATAGACGGGCTCACACACAGACGCACACCCAAGAGAAATGGACCCAAATGGTCTTTATTCGGCTCTCCAGCCGCAGAGGATAGTTCGGCTGGGAGTCAGGACGGCTGGCTACCTGGCCGCGAGCACTTGGCTGGACGTCCACCCCTTTACGGAGCTCCGGTCGCCAAAATATGGATCAGGCAGCCAGATGCAGACCAGCGCCAGCGACGATATGAGATCAGAGAACCAGACCAGTGCCAGCGACGAGAAGAGATCAGAGAACCAGACCCAGCGGCAAGATGAGACCAGCGCAGACTGACTAGATGACCGCGCCGTCCCGTCTTTCTTTTCTCTCCGGCGTCAGGGGCCGGGGTGGACGTGTCTCACCCCTCCGCACATCTCATTCGCCGGGGAAATCCGTCGTCTCTCCATGATTGGTCGGGGGGTGTGTCGGGGCATCTCGATTCCCCACCCCCGAAGAGGCTTTGCTTCTTTTGGAGCCTGCTCTGCACCCATTGGCCGACCACCTGTAAACTTGCTCGCATCTCCCTGATTGGCGAGAGGGTCGTCAGGTCCTCATGAACTCCGCCCACGTATGTGCTGACATGCACGTGTGCAATGTTGGAAGGAAGTGAAGGCAGATATCGTCGTTGAACGTTGTTGTAATTGTAGTAAGTGTAAAAATCCTATCTATAAAATAACTTCACAGCACATGCACACTTAATTCCCATTAGACATAGGGGAAAGGGAGCTATCTATCCACATTTACTTATCGAAATAACTGAGCTTTGGAGACCTGAATGTTGAATGCTCATGGCTGTCAGATTCGTAATACTACATCCAGTACAACAACGACAACAACAGCGTGCCGTCCTGCACTCGACCCAGTCGCCATTACGCACGTGTTTTTGGCTGAGGACGTGGGCTGAGCCTTCGTCGCCTCGGGTCGAAGCTCCGCACTGAGGAGGAGCAGAGAGCGTTTCCTCCAGCCAATGAGCGGAGGGCAAGCACCACACGCGTACCCCAGCCAATCGGGAGGCCACCACGAGTCACCTGACAACCCACCGTCCAATCAGGAGGCGAGTGGTGGAGGAAGGGGGAGAAGAAGCCCCTCCCTCTTCAAGAGGAGGAGTGTGGTTGTCTGGATCAGCGTTCGAGAGACGGTGACCATGGTGATTGCGGCACGGTCTGTGGTTGTCTGGACCAGCGTTCGGCAGACGGTGATTGTGGCGCAGTCGGTGGTTGTCGATGACCGTTCTGCAGATGATCTTTGTCGTGGCTGGAGCGGACTGAGACAGTGGTGATCATGGTTGTGCGGCCTCATTCGTAATGGTCATGGACTTAGGGTCATGGATTTGGGTCCCACCATGGTGGTTTTGGAGTTGGTGTGGCTTCACGAAGCGGACAGGTACTGCGGCCAGGCTTGACCGAGATAGAGCCACGGGGTCCAGTGTGTGTGTGTGTGTGTGTGTGTGTGTGTGTGTGTGTGTGTGTGTGTGTGTGTGTGTGTGTGTGTGTGTGTGTGTGTGTGTGTGTGTGTGTGTGTGTGGGCCCAATCTGTTAAGTAGGATTGTGAAGTACTTTTGCTCATTGTACATTGCCTGCCTTTTAGTCGTGATAACTCTGCTCTGTGTTCCCCTCCCCGTTTATTCTTTGTAAAATATACCCCTGTTAAATGTACCAGCTCGTTTTCTGTGCTTTCCTTCATTGGCAAGGTGTAGGTTTGAGAATTAGTAAGGCCGATATGTGACCACAGCGAAGGGAAATGCAGAGCATGGGGTTGAACCTGTAGGCAGGTCTGGAGGGCATGAAGGGCATAATGGTGGCACAACATGGCGGAACGACCGAACTGAGGTGGAGTGTGGAATGTGTTCGGCTCGCAATGGAGACGGGTGAGGTCGGGACGACGAACGCGCCACGATAATTAAAGGGAAAACGTGTTGGGTGAGACACGAGGGGACGACAGAAAAATTAAAAGAGGTGACGGAGACGCAGGAAATAACGACGAAAAGCCCGGAATTAACGGAAATAATAAACGAGGTGACAGACACAGAAATCAAAAGAGGGGAACTAATTAGATAAAGTAAAAGAAGAGCACACACACATCGAGTTAGTGAGGGACAGTGGGGTTGAGCTGGTGGAATGTGTTGAGACCCAGGTCGAGCATCAGAGTAACCTCCCTCAGGAACAGAGGGAGATGGTATGCTCCCTCGAAGTGGATTGCCACCAGGTGAGCGAGGTCGGGGGGGGGGTGAAGTGGTCGGGCCGAGCGAGGTCGAGCGGGTGCATGATGTGGCGGGGTCCATGCCGAGTTTGGAGGGGGGGTTGGATATCCCAGGACCCATTAGGTTAACACGAATTCCCTATGTGATTGTCCCGGAGTGTGTGACTGGTGTGGGTGTGTTGAAACGTGTGAGTGGTGTGAGTAACATGGCGTGCATGAAAATGGACGACGGACTGATCCAGACAGGAGATATGAATGGCGAGCCTGGAAGGCCGCAAAGGGTTAATTTGGCAACCCCGCCGGGTTCGCGCGACAGCACGTTCGGGGTCCATGGCGCATTTCGCGCATGGCCTGTACACGTGCGTCTGTGCGATCGCAATCTGGCGCTAGAATTCTCCATGTTGGACACAAGCCGGCCACGTGGACAGCGAAAATGTAGGCGAGTGTTGGGTGAATTTGGAACACGCGGGTTCCCACGTGGGCGCGTGTGCAGGGCATCACGTGCTGCATACCACGTTTTCTGTTCGCGGAATGCGTGGAGCGGGTCCATGGGACTATATGCTCGGGCGGGTCTGCACGGGAAGCTGAGCAGGTTCGGTATGCGAGTGACGTCACCGTGGATCTCGCAGCACGAAAGCCGGGTAAGGAGCACGTTGTTCACGCGTAGAACACCGCGAAAGCGAGCGCTGATTGCGGTGCGCAGGGCGACGACGAGGCCCTGGGTGTCGTCCAACGGAAGGGAGGGACGAGCGAGTCGCAGACCGCCACCTTGGCGGTGCAAGAAAAAAAAAGCCTCACTCCAAGTACATGGCCCCACAGGATGTGGCAAGCATCCTGCTTGGGCATAGGAGCATTGGTTATGGGAAGGGTTTAGTGTTAGGTAGACCAGCCTCATGGGGCATGAGTAGTTCCTCATGGGTTCCGTGGAATGAGTTAGTGGGAATTTAGGTTAGATTTCGAATGGGAAATGGATTTTGGGGGCATGGACAGACATGGAATGTGTCGTGGGGATGTAGCTTAGCTACATAGAGTTAAAAGGAACGTGCATTAGTTTAAGGGATGACGGGATAGCACGAGTTAGTGAGGGGAATTTAGTTAGCATAATCGCAGTGTTGTCGTGATGTGAAAAGAAAATGTGGGCCCAGTCTGTTAAGTAGGATTGTGAAGTGCTTTTGTTCATTGTACATTGCCTGCCTTTTATTCGTGATAACTCTGCTCTGTGTTCCCCTCCCTGATTATTCTGTGTAAAATATCCCCCTGTTAAATGTACCAGCTTGATTTCTCTGCTTTCCTTCATTGGCCTAGCATGGTGCGGGTTTGAGAATTGGTAAGGCCATTTGGTCCTGCGCGGCTTTGGTAACTTCCGCTCGGTTACGCCGGATCCGAGTCGGTGATAGCGACTCGATTCGGAGAAAGTCGGCCAAGAGTGTGGTTTCCCGGGTAGTTGGACGGCGTGGGTACTTTGAAAGAAATCACGGACTTAGGGTGTCTGGTTCATGGTTTCAGCGCCCCCAGGCTCATTGCTGGTCTTGGTATTCCAACGCTGGTGGTGTGGCAAAGGACATTGCCCATGTGCTCGTTGATGTTCGCTGGAGGATGATCCAGAACTGCAGGGTCTACTGGAGTGCTTAGTTCCTCAATACCAGCTACAGGCTTGTTGTAACAACTCTGAAGTTTCAGCTTAAACCCGGGAGAATGGTAACATCCCTTCCTCGGCTGGTTGTTGGCAAGCTCAAGGATGAGAGGGTTTGCCGTGACGCCACACTCGGAAGTCGACCGCCATATTCGTATTGTAAGTACGGGTTACAGCGCAGAATGATTTGACTCGGGTGAATAATTTTCTATTTTCCACAAATGTGACGATAGTCGATCTATCCTCGGTGGTTGTATTGTACAGTAAGGTCATCTGCCATGATTGAGAGAGGATTCCGTGCCGTGTCCCCACAATTGAGCGGAAGAAACTTCTGTCGCTTTAACTGTTGCACAATCTCTGCCGAGGGCAGACCAAGTCCGACCCCTGCATTGTCCTAATACCCAGGGGGCAAACCCCCCATTTTTTTGCGAAAACAGACACTGCCTGCTACAAAAGTTTGTTGTATATGGTTGGATTCCTTAGACTCCTGGCAACAACTTCCGGATGAAAACAATCTTTCCAACAGGCTACTGTAACTCCGCAATTCAAGATGGTGTCCAAAATGCCACCATATTTTTAAATCACCATAACGTCGTCATTCTATTCTATTTTCATGTGTAATACTGTTACGAATTTGGAAATCGATCACACGCAACATTCAGGTCCTTTAGCTCAGTTATCTCGGTAAGTACGTGTTCTATAGATAGCTTGCCTTCCATTGTTTAATGGGTAAATCTATGTAAATGCGCTGTGATTTATTTTAATAGTCAGAGTTCAATCAGAACAACAACAAAGAAGAACGACCTCTGCAAAGGAGAAGAAGAAGAACTATCCCGTCCCGAGATTCAACAGCGTAAACAGGAATTACGGTTGGGGTGGGTCCGGCAGAAAGCAAGGTAAACAGCCCCCAACTGCGGTTGCGGGGGGCAGCGCACGAGGGCGAATTAGTCACTCCGGAAGTGATGCGGGGCTGAGAGGGATAAGAAGGGGACCCTCTGCTTGGCTCGAGGGGGTTGTTCTGGTGCTGGTTCGGTTTTTGCTCTGCTTCCTGGTCTGGTTTGGCTGGCTCTTCTTGGTTCGTGGAGCTCTTCGTGGTCCCTGCTTGGTTCCCGGCTTGGTGCGACTCCTTGGCCTCATCTTGGTCGGTGGTTCTTCGGGGAAGCGACGAATCTTCGGGAAGGATCGACGCCTCGTCTCACCAGCAAGTGTTCCAGAGCGCGTGGGGATCCACCGAGGCTCGGAAAGGATCGCGGCTCGCGGTGGTTGGAACCAGCTCGTCCTCGCTGGTGCCCGGTCTGAACAGCTGGAAGACCACACAAGGTGGAAAGGTCCCAGATAGGTCCTGGGCTTCAGCTCATCTGTCCCTCCAAGCTGAAGTCCGTATTAAAGGCATCAGCCACCATTTGTTGGGTGTGTGTGTGTGCGTATGTGTGTCCGTGGGCCCGTCTAACAAGTAGAAAACTGTTAAGTGCTTTGTGTGCTGTATATAATTGCATTGCATTTCTTATATTCGGTATAGCTCTGCTTTATGTGCTCCCCTCATTTCCCCCATTGCAGTATAAATAAACCCCCATTGTTAAATGTTTTCAGCTCGTCCGCGTTCCTTCTTTCATTGACTGAGCATGTCGTGTGTGAGGGATTAGTTGGCCATTGCCGTGGTTTCAGGATAATTCGGTCCGACGGTTCTCGGTGATTAAATCTGCTTGGGATCGCACACGGAACGAGCTTGCCAAACGGCTCGGTTTCGTACGAGTTCTATCGAGGGTGAAATTCCCCGGTCGTTGGACCACGTGGGTACTTAGGTAAATTGAAGTTGGCAATCGACCCTACCCCACTGTTGTCCATCCATTGGCGGATTTTGGTCTAAAAGGGATCCGTCTTCTCCGTACTTTTCCGGAGAAGTACGATCTGAATTCCGGGCGATCGGTCGAGTCGACTTGTGGCTCCGTCTCGCGGTAGCGCTCACGGCCGATGTCCCGGCCCCGTAACAATACTTCGTTGCTCTGGTTTTCTAGGTCAGGGAATCTACTTATGATGATTTCCAGAATTTATTTTTGAATTCCATTTATTACATGTTAATATATTATTTTAAGGCAACCATGACACAGAAAATCAATAATAACAATACACAGTAGTTTACTGTTATTGTAAGAACAATAATGGTACAGAATGGTACGAGTTACAAAGAACACAGATTACATGAGAAATGAACTACTGCACGTGCTTCACAGTTTGGAATGCATGCCAAATGGCTGAGGCAAATATTCGTAAAATTCATGTCGGTGATACACACCACAATGTTGCATCATATGAACAGGTCTACCACTCAATATAATGCTGCAATACAAGTGTCCATGTGAGCAGCTGATGGTATGCAGTTAATTGTCACTGTCTGAAGCTGCAAAAGAAATATCTGTTGACTGTTCATTTTGGCATTGTCTTTTGCATTGCTTGTAATCTGCTCGGAGGATCTTTGCTGCATGCCGAAGTGTACGATGCTTTTCATCCTCATGTTGCGCTGCTTCTAGGTGCCTCAGTTTCTCCAGTGCATCACCAAGGGGTATGGCTGATGCGCAAATGAATCCTAATCCACAGCTTTGATTAAGAATGGAAATTAGCTTGCTATATTTCTGTTGCAGCTTCAATCAGTGGGTGATAGATCGGTACGAGTCTGCTGTTTTTACTCGTAAATTCTCGTAAAATGGCCCTGTATTGGTCCCGCAGCGACTTCACCAAATGCCCACACATGTCATGGAAAAGGGAGATCTCTAGCTGTTCTAGGAGTCGTTCGAATGCAACATCATACAGGTATTTTTTTGTTAATTTCCCAGTGGGGACACGATGTGCTTTTAATGCAGCCATGCATGGCTTGTGGTATGATATCATTGGCCACCATGTCATGTCCTCTCTTTTTAGTTGCTTGCCTTATCTATGATGTTCTGCTGACTGTTTTCTGTGGATACTCTGCATGTTGGCTCTTTGCCACGCATCCACCATTGTTGCAGATGAGGCATGCATTCTTCGCATCAAAAGTTGGTGTGTTGGTCCTTTCATGCAACTTACGCTACACTTGCATGCAAACTTCTGATATGCTCGACTACATGCACACGACACAATGCCCACACCACTACAGATCACAGTTTTGGACATTTCTGCCCATATGATTTTTATGACTGTGGTTCCAGCAACACTGGTCTTTTTCGAGTACGGTCTGTGCATTCAGCTATGTTTTCAGCGATGAAAGGACGTTGACGATTTAAAGACGGGACACGAGACGATTAAGATGCACGTGCGGTTAAGATGACTACAAATGACTATACATATCACGATGAGGTTGACGATGACGATTGACGATTGAGGAGATTGGTACGATTTGGATGACGATAGACGTTAATGAATGAAATGAGCGATTGACGGGGAGCATTGACGTGACGATAATAAAAAGGTTGACGTGATGGTTTCACCAAAAATAGAGGAACAATGACCAGGAATATCAGTCATTAAGAAAACGATCAAAAAGCTGGAACATGAATACTTACAACTTCGAGGCTTGGTAAGAATTTAGAAACAGATAAGCAGGATTAAATAGACATAAACCATACAGCGTACACCACAGCCCACGGGGCTGTTTCCTTTTGACGTCAATGCACTCGTGCTAAACGTGACGTTACTGGAGTTGTGAGACTGTTCGGTGACGTCACTCATGTGACGTCACTCCTCCTGTGACGTGACCGGCTGTGGCGACGATCTGCAGTAACAAGGAATGCAGACGATCCGAACTGGAAATAACTGTAAACTAAGTAATTTATTCTTGGACACGTAGGATAAACCTACTTGTGGATCTTATCTGGTCGACAAATTATTAATCTTCAAAAAAGACAATTTTTCCAATAAATATGAGTTTCAAGCAGTTTTTTTTTCACATTTTATCTCAAAACTGAATATGCCGTTGGATTCCCCATTTATGAAAACTTACAAAAGCACATTTCATTCAAGTTTCTACCTTGTTTAGTAAAAAAGATTTGTTCATAAATACATTTCAGCCCGTCGGTGGTGGCCATCTTGGATTTCCTAATTTTGAGGCATTATAGGCCATTTTTGAGCTGGGCAGACAGCAGATTTGGGTTCAGCACCCTTCAATACCCCTAAAAAGCTTGTAAACCATAATTAACACCATTTGTATTCCGGGTTAAGATTTTTTGAAAATTGATCCCATCTATAACAATTGACGACGTTATGGTGATTTAAAA
>NC_140965.1:33691352-33753852 GCF_056783735.1 Eptatretus burgeri
GTAATTTTGATCGGATTGTCTTCAAACTTCATGGGAATATTGTTCATGATCTGGCGCTCAGCTGATTAATTTTTGGTGGCGATTGGCCTTGACCTTCATATGTTTTTTTTTTTGTCTGTAATCACGTATAAATCACTCTGCAGAGCACAGTTATCATTGGAAATTTTTGGAACTTCGCATATCAGAGGCCTATAGAGGTCCCTTTCAGCGCATAAAATTTTGAAGGTCAAAGGTCAAGGTCACTTTGTCGCAAATCAGGGGAGTCGACGAAACCCTTATTTTTTGAGTAATTTTAATCTAATCGTCTCCAAACTTTATGGGAATGTCGTATATGGTCTGGCGCTCAGCTGATTAGTTTTTGGTGGCGATTGGCCTTGACCTTCATGGTTTGCGCCTGAGGTCAAACATGTTTGACCCCAAGGTCAAATTTTCAAGTTTTAGGAACCATATCGTGTAGTACCTCAAATTGAACACCTTGATGAGTGCTTTCTAGATATGTCAAGCTTGAGACATTATGACGTCATTTGGTGACGTTATGAGGCAAACACATATTTTTCATGGTTACTCTGTAGAACGATTCTCATCGGAATCTCTCGTAGGCAGATATTCCTCAAGGAGTCACTCCTGGTGGATAGCAGCTCTGTTCACCTCAGTGTGACCTTAAAGAAGTCACACATGGTCACCTTTTGGCAAGATACGGGTCACCCTGCGGGTGACATTGGTTTATTTGCTGATTAACTGATCTTTTCATTATTCAAAGGGGTGGCAGAGTTGTTTCAGATGCAGGAATGATACCATTACACCTGCAGTCATCTATTTAGCCCAACAGCAACGTCTGTACTTCATTTTTATCGATAACGATACTTGTCCACACCATGTTCATAGTCAACGCTGCACTTTAGGACCACATCACTCACATGGACTGCCTGTCACGATTTCCAGACTTAAATGCAATTGAACATGTCTGGGATGGCTAAGAGAGGCACATTTGCATTCACCAGGTACAGCCACAGTCTCCTGATCAACAACAAGAGGCTCTAGTTGAGAATGGCACAACATCCCAAGACGAGATCCAAATTGTCCAATTTGGTGAATGATAAGACATGTCTGCAGTTGATCGACGTTACACACAATATTGAAGTAATTTCTGTCGTTGTTTGTTATCTCCATTTGTGGGTTTCAGGAGGTGGGAGGATGTTCTCCCAGAATTCAAAATCTCCACCTCCTATTTATTTATAAAGGATCATGATTCATGAAAGAAACTTTGAAGTTTCGTTCTCATCGCCTGGTTCCAAGGGCTCTTTTCAAAATCTTCACCGAACCTCTGACAGCCTCAACTTGTAGCTCGTTTGTAGTGACATTCCCAGGAATGATTTTTAAACACTCACTATGGGTTTTCTTTGTCATTCCTGTGACTCCGACTATCATCGGTACAATTTCAGCTTTCTTCAATTTCCAGGTCATCTTTATCTCATTTTTCAGATCCTGGTATTTGGTCATTTTCGTAATTTCTGTATCATTTCGTACAAAATTATTGGGAACTGAAACCTTGATCAACAATGCTGACTTTTCCTTTTTGTGTTTGAGCACCACATCTGGACGTAATCCTTTGTTTGTGATGTTCACACTTAACGGGATCATATTTTGTCACACGTGAGCATTACTTGTTCATTTTCAAGGATTGCATTTAGTTTGTGTTTCCATGATTGTTCTGGGATTGGAATGTTTTCAGATGTGCCAGTGGATTACTCCACAGATGCTGTCACGTCTTTCTGTGTACAGCTGTTCCGACATGAGTTTTTTACATCCCAAAAGGAGGTGTCTGGTACTTTCTGTTTCTTCCCAGCAAAACTTGCGTTTGTCTGATTGATTGACTCAATCCCACCAATTTGTGTAGTCTCCTTGGTCTTGGGCATTGATGATGACTCGTTCTCCATCCCAATTACTTTGAACTCTTCTTCACCATTCCAAAGAACCTTCCTTGTCAATCCCTGTCCTGTCAAGTTCTTTTTTTTTTCTTTTCTTTTTTTAATGTTTCTGCTCCTTTATCATTCTCCCATTTGTTGGAGGATATCTGCTGATATTTGTTTTTGTAATTTTCCTTCTTTTTTTTTTCTTTACAGTCATTGGGCTGTTGGTTTCTGTTGGATTTCCTGTGTTGTGTCCATCATTTGCACTTGTTTTTGGAAGTTTGTTGCTAAATGGATTAAGGATCCCTTTTCTTTTTTGTTGTTTATTTGCTCGTGTACAAATCTCATCTGGCAATCTGTTGAACTTTTCACATACTCCGCTAGTCCTACACACCATGTTCTGTGCACTTGGGCACTTGGTTGAGCTCCATCTAACCACCTCCGCCTCCTTGCATCGGTAAGTACAACCTTGGTGTGCATTTGTTTTTGAAGAACATCTTGTGAATAGTTAGAAGTTTCCTTGTTTTGGTGTCAAAATTGTTGATCTCCAATTGTGGCTTGTTTATGGCTGCACAGCTATATTGGAATACCGGCACTGCAAGTTGGTGTATAATGACGTTGATTTTGTTTCTTGGGGAGATGGATGAATTCAGAATTAGTCTTATTCTGCACAAGTACTGAACTTGTTTGTGTGTACTTTCAACTGGGTAAAGTTGTTTGTGCACATTGGTATACCGGCATCATTGCCAATTGGCACAATCTTTTCATGCAATCATGTTGTTTTTGCAAAACCTGACCTTTGCTTCATGTTTGAATGTATTAATTTTTAACTTTGACGTTGATAATTAATATTTACTGTTTTTCTTTTTTGGAAAGCACTGAGATTTGCTTTTGAAATGAAAAGCGTGATTTGAAAAATAAATCGAATTGTACTGATCAATGTTCTGGTACTTATAAAATAGAATATGAACATGTTTGATCTTCACATCAAAAGAATGCAAGCACAGCACAGCACAGGTCAGGTCAGTCTTTTGGGACTGCACTGGTAATGTAACCAAGTGCTACCTGCCGCATGGTCGGGTTGGCGGCAACTAAACAGACACCCTTCACTGGCTTTGCAAGTGGGGAGGGTGACTGAGGCACCCTGCCAGGACTACAAAACACAACACCTGACAAAGGGTGGATGAGCTCCCTTTTGAAGACAAGAGCCGTAAAATGCAAAGATGGTGTCTCCTAACAAAAAAACACCAAATGGGGGTAGGAAAATTCATTTTTCCACCTGGCCTAGTTACCCCATCCTACACAGTGGTCCTGTGAAGAGGTTTCCTTGTTTCAGGACAAGGTGAAGGTTTTGCCAGTTTTTTCCTCTTCTTCTTTTTCAATGCAGCCCTTCACATTTAGTAGCTCTCAGCCTTGTTTTGAGTGAATGTCAATTTCAAAAAGCAAAAACCTCTGTTTATTATTATTTTATTTTATGAGAGGTATACATCACATGTGCTGGCCCCATTCTGTTCTCATCCAAAAGTGCACACATCATGTACCTGAACAGCTCCAGTTAGATTTTCACTCTCAACACCCTCATCGGGTTTGTGGGGAAAATAAGAGAGAGGGCCAAAAAGGGAACCAGAACTAAAAATAAATAAACTGTTTTAAAACGAATAAACATTTCTACTTTACATACTTGTATGGCCCCACGTGTAATGAAGTGTAATTCAAGTGTAATGACGAATATAAACAACCAAACCTGGCAGTGGCAGCACCAACTGGGCAAATACAATACGACTCATCGAAACATGCATAGCAAATTAATTAACTCGTTAACCCTTTTCGGTCATTTGTGAAGCAATATATTTGAAACTATATTTAAATGGCATCTCATTGTCATGTGTGCACTCATTCCAGTGAAGGGATCTATTCAAATTATTTCAGTTTTTCTTGTTGTGAACCATCATTACATACATTACGATGATAGTTTATGGAAAAAGAAAATCAGGTTATGAATATGTTGCATTTGCATTCAAGATAATTATTGCTGATTATGCCAAATATATATTACATTTGGAGATGTACGTGGATATTCTTCACAGTGTCATATGATGCATTAGGGGCTATATCCTGTACGGGTCACCACTCCAACGCAGGTTATCCCAAATGGTTATTACCCCAGTACAATGGTACTCATTTCACCGACCTTGGAAGGATGACATGCTGAGTCAACCCCACCTGGTGTTAATTCCATGGTCGATAGGGGCTTCAACTCAGGACCCTAAGGTCCCAAACCAGCCACCTTAACCGCTAAGCTAACACCAGACTAACCACATAGTTATTATGTACATATTGGAGGGTGAGGGTATTGGGGTGTTGCATATCTGATGTGATGTCATGAAAATGCACATTGATAATGTGAAAAATTTAAAGTAAACGCAGAAGAATACATGACCTCAATTTAAATGTCGCAATCACAGCTTTTATCATAATACTGTAATGCATATCGATGTAAATGGGGCATGTTGCACCGTGCAGCCAGAACACTCATTTGAGGCCAAGAGAAAATGCATTCATAGTTTGCAGTAACCCTCCAATAAACATATGATTAAGCATTTATTTATTTATTTATTTGCAGGATCAAAGGCTTGCAGTGGAGTGCTACCACGCACGGACGCACACACTCACATCTCACACACACACATCTCACACACACACATCACACACACACACACACACACACACACACACACACACACACACACACACACACACGGACATACAGATAAATACACGAGACACAACACTGGACTGTTCGCAAAGACAAACACAGCCACTGAGCTTGGGAGAAGTGCCATAACTTCCAAGGGTACTCTGGGTATTGGTGATGCCACAACAATGGCCGCCACATTTCTCAACACACTCAGTGGGGGCATTTTCTAAGGAGGAATTTCCTCCTTCCCATTGATGCCAACGGCTGGGGATTGTCCATCGTGTTATCCTTTGCATTGCTGATTGTCAAGCAAGGAAGCAGCACATACTATTTTGAACTGTATGCTTGTTGTTGGCCACGATTTAAGCCACACAGGAATGTGCTGTCGGCCACGATTGTGGTCTGCGTTATTGTTCAACAATCGGCATTGTTTGTTCCTATTTGAAGGCATGTGGGTATGTTTAGCATGGCTTGCAATAATTGGTTTAGAATTTGTTACATTCTCGCTTGTTTCTTCGGTCGATGTTTATTGGGCAAAATTAATCATTGCTTGTGGAGTGATTTCATTTGCATTTTAAAAAGAAATGGTGAGATCTAGAGTGTATAAGTGATTAAGAAAACAGGGGAAATTCAAGCGATGATACAGCAGCAAATGTTTTGGAGTTTTCAGGAAATAATTCAGAGTTTTCAAAAAGCGGTGTGTCTGGTGATCCTTTAGATGTTGATGAATGTGGTAATATTGACGGACAGCTTGTCCAGTGATATGAAAACATGTAGAACTAGAAGGTCACTCGGTAAAGCGCATACCTCCACCATGCAATGCCTGATCCACGAGAACATATTGTGCCCAATATATTTTTGAGAGATCGTGCTATATATCGTTTTGGCCCTCTCTCTCAATGGTGAAGAATCACTTAAAAAAATTCTAGAAGCCAGATCTTCACCAAAATCGAATCAATTCGTCTTTGTCACACACCCAATCTGTCCATCAAGTTTCGTCCAATTGCGTCCACAACTTTGTGAGATATCCTGCTCTATATCGGTTTCGCCCTTTCTCTCAATGGTGAAGAATCACTTAAAAATTGTCAGGTCCTGATCTGGATTCAGATCTTCACCAAAATTGAATCAATTCTTTCTTGCCACATGTCCGAGTTTTGTCCGAATCCATCCACAAATTTTTGAGATATCCTGCAAACAAACAAACAGACAGTGGTGAAAACGTAACCTCCTTCACTTTAGGTGGCAGACATAATTAATTGTTTTTACCAATCCATTATAAAACTGAGTGGAGTAATGTTGATTTTGTGTGTAACAAATTAGTTTATAATCTGAGCTTTTACCCAATATGTAGTTTGTGGTATAAAAGGTGGAGAACTCCTTTACAATACACAAGAAAAAGAGCAATCAGAGATTGCAAACCCTCACCAGGACTTCTTTTGAGTGGTGTATTTTTATAGGTTCAAGGGTAAATCCAACGTGGCTGCCAAACCATGTGATGTATGACATCAGATGTGTGACGCTTTTGTTCTTCATGGATAGGCAGTCATATGTGTAAAGTTTCACCTTGATCTTTCAGCCATTTCAAAGAAGAAGGTTTTTGAAGGTTAAAAAAGATGGCTGCCGAATCACGTGACCAATGAGGTCATCAAAAAAAATTTGTGGAACTTTTTATCCGTAGATGACCTTCAAAATTTTCCATACTGATCGAATGTAGCATTCTACAGATGCAATTATGACGTCATAAAAATACCACTCATTCCCCATGAGGAGTACTTGCAATGTGCCACTTGTGCACCCATTGCTTGGGGAACACTTGTGTGAAGATTCCCCTCAATTTGTCCAGCGATTTGTCCAGAAGAAGATTTTTGAATGTTTTTTTTTTAATAATATGGCTGCTGAATCACCTGACTGGTGACGTCATGATTTTTTTTTTCTGTGGACCATTTCATCCCGAGTTGACCCTCAAAAGTTTTCATACTGATTGGATGTGGCGTTCTACATATGCAATTATGACATCATAACGAGGGCACCTGTGACATCATTAAAAAAAAATCACCCTCATTCCCCACGAGTATGTGCCAAGTTATACTGCCAAGTTTCAATTTTTTTCCTTGGTGTAGTTTCAGATTGAGGTCCAAAGTTTTTCCGTTTTTCAAATATGGCTGCCACACCACGTGACCTGTGACGTCATACTTATAATTGAAACATTCTACATGAGTAGTCGCACCAATGGTGAAAATTTCGTCTCAATCTGCCAAGCGGTTACGTAGAAAAACACGAAAGTTCTGTGGGGACAAACAGACAGACAGACACAAACGGACCCAAATGCAATCAATACCCTCTCTGAATTCTTCGGTGAGGGTAATAAGAAACATCTTACATTTTATTTAGTTTACCTGGAAAAAAAAATACCATATTTTCATATTGGATAATGAAAAATTAATCACTCAAACAGTTTGTGTTTGGTTTGACTCAGCTGTGGTTTGAATTTCCAACTTCCCAGACTCAGAGCGGATGTTCCAACCATTACCCCACCGAGTCTAGTATTGCATAGATAAGAATGATGCAACACTCATGGTTCTTCTATTCAGTGTTTTTTTTTTCCTCCCAAGTTTGACCAAGTGTGGACCACTTCATTCTGCAGGAAGGAGCGGAGGAAGAACGAGCAAGTGTGTATCGATCGTTGGTGATCAACACTTCCAAGGAGATGATGTGCTTTAGTGACTTCCCCATCCCACGGAACTTCCCCAACTTCATGCATCATTCCTTGATTTTGCAGTACTTTCGACTTTTTGTGGAGAGGTTTAATTTGATGAAACATATCCTCTTCAAGGTTTGTTGGATGTTGACAATTTTGGGCTTTGGGGGTCCAATATCATGTTGTATCTGAAACTTCACTGCAGTTTTAATTCTGTAGCAAGCACCTTTACCACTGTATTAACCATTCACTTCATTTTATCAAAGCGGAAGCAATTTGAGGCATTCAGTGAGCAACGTCAGTTTATTCTTCGACCATGACATGCATGGATCATGTGCAGTAAATGTGTGACATGCTCGCACCCCAGAAACTTATGTAAGGTAATTACTCTCGGAAGTAGCGACCAGAAGTATGACTAAATGAGCAGAATGTTCCTTCCATACACCCTTTTGATGCACACGACTATGCAACCTGCCACTTCCAGTGTATATTTTATTTAAACTCATGTCTCGACTCAAAAACAAAAAACAAAAGGAATTATTCTCAACCCAAGACATGCCATCAAACTTGATTAAATCAACACGATATCAAATGCCTGATTTACATTGATCACAACAAACAATGAGAGGTCATATAAAGTGATCCCAATATGTCCCATCACAGCAAGCAAATGTTGAAAAATAACCAAAGATAATTCATGGCATTGGCTCTTCCTATATCTCGATTTCCTTTCAAATTACTTTCACCTTTTACTCTCGTTTGTGGCAAGAATTACTTTCAAATTACTCTCGTTTGTGGCAAGAAGCAGATAACACTTCGCAGTTAATAAAATATTTAATTGTTTCCTTTGCAATCCAGAGAAAAGTAACAGCAGTTACAAAGCGAGAGGACTTCACAATTTCTGGTCAATGGAATGTCACTGTTGTGGATGAGAATGGGAAAGAAGAAAGCACAGTGTTTGATGCTGTCATGGTGTGTATTGGCCACCATGTGAACCAACACCTTCCTCTGGACTCTTTCCCAGGTATGTTTTATGATCTCTTTTCCTTGGAATCAGTGGAATCCAACTAATTAGGGTACCCTGTCATTCTGACAGGGAACCCTATTGTTTTTCTTCTGTTTATTTCCTTATTTTTTATTTTTTATTAGGGTACCCTGTCATTCTGACAGGGAACCCAATTGTTTTTCTTCTGTTTATTTCCTTATTTTTTATTTTTTATTTTTTATATTTTTCCACCAGCAATTTTGCGGGTTCTTTCGCTTTAAAAATCATTTTCTCAGGAACGGTAAGTCCGATCGACACAAAATTTTCACCATAGTATGTATCTTTTTTGATAGCAAACTTAAGTGGTAATTGTGACATCATGGGTCACGTGGTACGGGCGCCATCTTGAAAAAACCGAAAAACTTTGGACCTCTATCTCTGAAACTTTCCAGGGTAAAAAATGTTTTCACTTCATACATTTGAATAAGCTCCTCAAGGGGAACAGGGGTGATTTTTCGTGAGGTTATCGGTCAAGAGGTTTACCGGTCAAAATTCGTTAGGTACAACGCTGCATAGGAAAAATCTGAAATTTCTTGAGCCTCATCTGCACAACAATTGACCGTAGAAAAAATATGTTATGACGTCATAGGTCACTTGGATCGGCAACCATCTTGTTTTGGGAATTAAAAAAAAAAAATCTTCTTCTCCAGAACAGCTAAACAGATTGAGGTGAAACTTTAAACACACATTCCCCATGAGGTCCTTTATCAAGTTTGTTAATTTCTTATTGATCGGTCATACGGTTTGGTGGCCATCTTGAATTTACCCAAAACCTTCAAACATCTTCTCCAGAACGGCTCGTCAGAACAAGGGGAAACTTCACAAACCTATTGGCCACGAGTAGGGAATATAAGTTTGTTAATTTCTAATTGATAGGTCACATGGTTTGACAGCCATGTTGGATTCATGAAAATATTAAATAATGTTTTCTCTGGAATCACATAACCTATCGAAGCGAAAATTTGCAACTATCATCCTCCATGATGTCTGCAATCATAGTAAAAATTATGACGTCACAAGTCACATGGTTTGGCGGCCATCTTGGATAGAAAAACTGACCTTATCCGATTTATACGAAACTTCACACACTTGTTCGGGTCCCCAATGGGAAGCTGAATATAAATTTATGATGTTTTAGGTCACATGCTTCGGCAGCCATCTTGGATTGAAAATTAATAAATTTAAAAAATCTTCTCCAGAACGGCAAGACAGATCGAGACGAAACTTTACACATATATTCCCCATGTGGTGCTTTTTCAAGTTTGTTAATTTCTTCTTGATCGGTCACATGGTTTGGTGGCCATCTTGAATTTACCCTAAAACCTTCAAACATCTTCTCCAGAACGGCTGATCTAATCAAGGGGAAACTTCACACACGTATTGCACATGAGTAGGGAATACGAGTTTGTTAATTTCTAATTGATAGGTCACATCGTTTGGCAGCCATGTTGGATTTAAGGAAAATATTAAATATTGCTTTCTCTGGAACCGCTTAACCTATTGAAGCGAAAATTTGCAAATGCCATCTTCCTTCAATTCTGCATACATGGTAAAAATTATTACGTCACAAGTTACATGGTTTGGTGGCCATGTTGGATTTAAGAAAAATATTAAATAATGTTTTCTCTGGAACGGCTTAACCTATCGAAGCGAAAATTTGCAACTGTCATCCCCCTGATGTCTGCATACATGGTAGAAATTATGACGTCACAAGTCACATAGTTGGGCGGCCATCTTGGATAGAAAAACGAACCTTTTCCGATTAACACGAAACTTCACAGACATGTTCCACGACACAGTTGAAAGCAGAAACTAAATTTTTTGTCATCTCATGTATCTCATGTTGTATCAAGGGCCAAGGTCTGGGTAGTGCACACGAGTAGTGAATATAACTTTGTTAATTTCTAATTGACAGGTCACATCGTTTGGCAGCCATGTTGGATTTAAGGAAAATATTAAATAATGCTTTCTCTGGAACCGCTTAACCTATCGAAGCGAAAATTTGCAAATGCTATCTTCCATCAATTCTGCATACATGGTAAAAATTATTACGTCACAAGTCACATGGTTTGGCGGCCATGTTGGATTTAAGAAAAATATTAAATAATGTTTTCTCTGGAATGGCTTAACCTATCGAAGCGAAAATTTGCAACTGTCATCCGCCATGATGTCTGCATATATGGTATAAATTATGACATCACAAGTCACATATTTGGGTGGCCATCTTGGAAAGAAAAACGCACCTTTTCCGATTAACACGAAACTTCAGACATGTTCCACGACAGTTGAAAGCAGAATATAAATTTTTTTGTCATCTCATGTATCTCATGTTGTATCAAGGGCCGAGGTCTGGGTAGTGCACACGAGTGGTGAATATAACTTTGTTAATTTCTAATTGATAGGTCACATGGTTTGGTGGCCATGTTGGATTCAAGAATTATATGAAATAATGTTTTCTCTGGAACCACATAACCTATCGAAGCGAAACTTGGCCAATATAATCTACCCCCATGCCTGGCATGCACGTTAAAATTATGACGTCACATGTCACATGGTTTGGCGGCCGTCTTGGATAGAATAACGCACTTTGTCCGATAAAGACGAAACTTCACAAACGTGTTCCACTACACGATTGGAACCAGAATTTAAATTTATGATGTCATAGATCACATGGTTCGTCTGCCATCTTGGATTGAAAATTAATAAATTTTAAAAAATCTTCTTCTCCAGAACAGCCAGACAGATTGAGGCAAAAATTCACACAAACTTTCCGCAAGACATCCTTTCACAAGTTTGTTAATTTCTAATTGATAGATCACATGGTTTGGCAGCCATGTTGGACTCAAGAATTATATTAAATAATGTTTTCTCTGGAACCACATAACCTATCGAAGCAATACCTGGCTACTATAATCTAGCCCCATGCCTGCACATACGTTAACAAGGACAAATGTGTCCAAGAGCCGCGTCCTAAAGGTTTTGTCTTCACCAGAAGAAGAAGAACAAGAACTTAAGAAGAAGAAAAGAAAACAACTTCCGATATTTCATCACATGCCTTGACGGAGCCAATAGCGAGACCAGTCATGGACGAGCGTCGTTCATGACGAGAAAATAGTGTATTTATGAAATTACAATACATTAAATGGAATAATCTTTAAATAATAACTTGAACTTTTCTAAACTTTAAAGCAAATGTCCAAATATATTTAAAAGTTCATGATAGACGCTCTCAAAAGGCACCCTCAATGCGAGGATGTGTACAAGTGTTTAGTATTTAAGGAGATACGGATCCTGTATATGAAATAGTCGAGTCCTAAAGGATCTGTCTTCACCAGAAGAAGAAGAAGAAGAAGAAGAAGAAGAAGAAGAAGAAGAAGAAGAAGAAGAACAACAATGCTGAGCTCTCTTAATTTTAATTTAGAAGAGTAAATAATGAAGAAGAAGATTAATAAAATGAAGATGAAGAGTAAGAAGAAGAGTAATAAAATGGTGAAGAAGAGTAAAAAATGAAGAAGAAGAGAAAAAATGAAGAAGAAGAGTAAATGATGAAGAAGATGAGTAAAAAAATCATGAAGAAGAAGAGTGTTAAATGAAGAAGAAGAGTAAAACAATGAAGAAGAAGAGAAATAATGAAGAAGAAGAGTTAAAAATAATGAAGAAGAAGAGTAAAACAATGAAGAAGAAGAGAAATAATGAAGAAGAAGAGTTAAAAATAATGAAGAAGAAGAGTAAAAAAATGAATGAGAAGAAGAAGGGTAAAAAATGAATGAGTGAAAAATGAAGAAGAAGAGTAAATAATGAAATGCTAAAATAAGACATGCTAAAAATTATGACGTCGTCACATTGTGTGGTGGCCATCTTGGATAGAAAAACACACCTTTTCCGATTAACACTAAACTTGACAGACGTGTTCCAACACACGTTTTGAAGCAGAATATAAACTTGTGATGTCATAGGTCACATGGTTCATCAGCCCTCTTGGATTGAAAATTTATAATTAGGGTACCCTGTGAGTACAGGGTACCCTATTGTTTTTCTTCTGTTTATTATTACGCATTATTATTATTTTTATTATTATTATTTTTCCGCCGGCATTTTGCACCCTTTTTCGCTTTAAAAATCATTTTCTCTGGAATACTAAGTCCGATCGACACAAAATTTTCACCACAGTATGTATCTTTTTTGATAGCACAATCACGTTATAATTATGACGTAATTGGTCATGTGGTGCGGGCGCCATCTTGAAAAAAACGATAAACTTTGGACATCTGTATCTCGGAAACCGTGCAATGGAAAAATTTTTCGTTTGATATATTTTACTAAGCTCCCTATGGGGAACACGTGTGATTTTTCGTGACGTCATAGGTGAAGCGATATACCGGTGAAAATTCGTCAAGTAGAACGCCATATAGGAAAAATCTGAAAAATTCTGAGCGTCATCTACACCAAAATTCATCGTCAAAAATGTTTTTTTTGACGTCATCGATGACGTAATTCGGCCGCCATCTTGTTTTTTAGTGTTTATTAAAAAAAAATCTTCTTCTCCAGAAGGGCTGGACAGATTAAGGCGAAACTTTACACGTACATTCCCCCTGATGTTCTCTTTCAAGTTTGTTAATTTGTTGTTGATACGTCACATGGTTTGGCGGCCATCTTGAAAAAACACTAAAACCTTCAAACATCTTCTTCTCCAGAAGCGCTGGTCCCATGAAGGCGAGATTTCAGAACTATATTCGTGACATGTATGCGATGCAAGTTTGTTAATTTCGAAGTGATAGGTCACATGGTTTGGCCGCCATGTTGGATTTAAGAAAAATATTAAATAATGTTTTCTCTGGTATTTCATAAGCCATCGAAGCGAAAATTTGCAATTGCCTTCCTCCCTCAAGTCTGCATACATGGTAAAAATTTTTACCTCAGAAGTCACATGGTTTGGCGGCCATCTTGGATAGAAAAATAGACCTTATCCGATTTTCAAGAAACTTCACACACTTGTTCGGGTCGACGATGGAAAGCAGAATTTAAATTTATGATATCATTGGTCACAAGGTTCGGCAGCCATCTTGGATTGAAAATGAATAAATTTTAAAAATCTTCTTCTCCAGAAGGGCAAGACAGATTAAGACGAAACTTCACACATATATTCCCCATGAGGTCCTTTCTCAAGTTTGTTAATTTGTTCTTGATCGGTCACATGGTTTGGTGGCCATCTTGAAAAAACCCGAAAACCTTCAAACATCTTCTTCTCCAGAAGCGTTGGCCCAATGAAGGGGAGATTTCAGAACTATATTCAGGACAGGAAGGCGATATAGGTTTGTTAATTTAGAATTGATAAGTCGCATGGTTTGGCCGCCATCTTGGATTTAAGAAAAATATTAAATAATGTTTTCTCTGGAACCGCTTAACCAAACGAATCGAAAATTTGTAATTATCATCTACCTTTGTCTGTGCATGCGTGGTAAAAATTATGATGTCACACGTCACATGGTTTGGCGGCCATCTTGGATAGAAAAACGCACCTTTACCGATTAACACGAAACTTCAGAAACGTGTTCCAATACCCAGTTGGAAGCAGAATTTAAATTTGTAATGTCATAGGTCACATGGTTCGTCAGCCATCTTGGATTAAAAAATAATATCTTTAAACGTATTTTTCTCTGAAAGGACTGAACAGATCCAGGCGAAACTCCACCACTATGACCGCCTCTCCATGACGAATAAAAAGTTCTCACCCCCTTTTTGAGGTACGACGCAAAGTTTGGCAGCCATCGTGGATTGAAGGAAAAATATTAATTAATGTTTACTCTGGAACTACTGCATCAATAAATGTGAAACATCAAGTTTATGGTGGAACGCTCATGCGGAATGAGGGTTTGAAATTTCAACGCGATCGGGCCCAGGGTTTGGCAGCCATGTTGGTTTTAAGAAAAATATTAAATAATGTTTTCTCTGGAACTGCTTAACCTAGCGAAGCGAAAATTTGCGCTTATCGTCTACATTCGTGTTTGCACATGTGTTGAAAATTATGACGTCATAAGTCACATGGTTTGGCCGCCATCTTGGATTGAAGGATAAATATTAATTAATGTTTACTCTGGAACCACTGCTTCTATATATACGAAACTTCACATTTGTAATTTAGCCGACATGCGAAACAAACGTTTAAAATTTCAACCTGATCGGTCATGCGGTTTGGCAGCCAGAATTATTTAATTATTTGAATCTGTTCGCCAGTAATAAGGAAATTGAACGCTTTGTGCTGCCCGGTTCGTAACTCGTCTGTTCCGCGCCGTCTCGAAGCAGGCCTGTGGTTGTATCACCATTAAATAATGTTTTCTCTGGCACCGCTTATCCGATAAATGCGAAACTTTGCGACTATGATTTAAGTCTCATGTTGTATCAGTTGTGTCAATGGCGGATGGACTGGGTACCCGGTCATCACTGCCAGCAGTTATAAAGTGGCAGTTCTAGTTTTTTTATTCTTCTTCTCCAGAACAGCCAGACAGATCGAGGCAAAAATTCACGCACACTTTCCCAAAGACATCCTTTCACAAGTTTGTTAATTTCGAAGCGATAGGTCACACGGTTTGGCGGCCACGTCGAATTTACCCTAAAACCCTCAAACATCTTCTTCTCCAGAACGGCCGGTCAGATCGAGGGGAAACTTCACGTACGTATCGCACCCGAGCGGTGAATATAAGTTTGTTAATTTCTAATCGACAGGTCACACGGTTTGGCAGCCACGTCGGATTCAAGAACAACATTTAATATCATTTTCTCCGGAACCGCTCATCCTATCGTCGCGAAACTTTGCGACCGTCGTTTAAGTCTCACGTCGTATCGAAGGCGTCGTGTACAGGTACCTGGTCATCACTGCCAGCAGTTATAAAGTGGCAGTTCTAGTTATTATTAGGGTACCCTGTCAGTACAGGGTACCCTATTGTTTTTCTTCTGTTTATTATTACGCATTATTAGGGTACCCTGTGAGTACAGGGTACCCTATTGTTTTTCTTCTGTTTATTATTACGCATTATTATTAGGGTACCCTGTGAGTACAGGGTACCCTATTGTTTTTCTTCTGTTTATTATTACGCATTATTATTATTTTTATTATTATTATTTTTCCGCCGGCATTTTGCACCCTTTTTCGCTTTAAAAATCATTTTCTCTGGAATACTAAGTCCGATCGACAGAAAATTTTCACCACAGTATGTATCTTTTTTGATAGCACAATCACGTTATAATTATGACGTAATTGGTCATGTGGTGCGGGCGCCATCTTGAAAAAAACGATAAACTTTGGACATCTGTATCTCGGAAACCGTGCAATGGAAAAATTTTTCGTTTGATACATTTTACTAAGCTCCCTATGGGGAACACGTGTGATTTTTCGTGACGTCATAGGTGAAGCGATATACCGGTGAAAATTCGTCAAGTAGAACGCCATATAGGAAAAATCTGAAAAATTCTGAGCGTCATCTACACCAAAATTCATCGTCAAAAATGTTTTTTTTGACGTCATCGATGACGTAATTCGGCCGCCATCTTGTTTTTTAGTGTTTATTAAAAAAAAATCTTCTTCTCCAGAAGGGCTGGACAGATTAAGGCGAAACTTTACACGTACATTCCCCCTGATGTTCTCTTTCAAGTTTGTTAATTTGTTGTTGATACGTCACATGGTTTGGCGGCCATCTTGAAAAAACACTAAAACCTTCAAACATCTTCTTCTCCAGAAGCGCTGGTCCCATGAAGGCGAGATTTCAGAACTATATTCGTGACATGTATGCGATGCAAGTTTGTTAATTTCGAAGTGATAGGTCACATGGTTTGGCCGCCATGTTGGATTTAAGAAAAATATTAAATAATGTTTTCTCTGGTATTTCATAAGCCATCGAAGCGAAAATTTGCAATTGCCTTCCTCCCTCAAGTCTGCATACATGGTAAAAATTTTTACCTCAGAAGTCACATGGTTTGGCGGCCATCTTGGATAGAAAAATAGACCTTATCCGATTTTCAAGAAACTTCACACACTTGTTCGGGTCGACGATGGAAAGCAGAATTTAAATTTATGATATCATTGGTCACAAGGTTCGGCAGCCATCTTGGATTGAAAATGAATAAATTTTAAAAATCTTCTTCTCCAGAAGGGCAAGACAGATTAAGACGAAACTTCACACATATATTCCCCATGAGGTCCTTTCTCAAGTTTGTTAATTTGTTCTTGATCGGTCACATGGTTTGGCGGCCATCTTGAAAAAACCCGAAAACCTTCAAACATCTTCTTCTCCAGAAGCGTTGGCCCAATGAAGGGGAGATTTCAGAACTATATTCAGGACAGGAAGGCGATATAGGTTTGTTAATTTAGAATTGATAAGTCGCATGGTTTGGCCGCCATCTTGGATTTAAGAAAAATATTAAATAATGTTTTCTCTGGAACCGCTTAACCAAACGAATCGAAAATTTGTAATTATCATCTACCTTTGTCTGTGCATGCGTGGTAAAAATTATGATGTCACACGTCACATGGTTTGGCGGCCATCTTGGATAGAAAAACGCACCTTTACCGATTAACACGAAACTTCAGAAACGTGTTCCAATACCCAGTTGGAAGCAGAATTTAAATTTGTAATGTCATAGGTCACATGGTTCGTCAGCCATCTTGGATTAAAAAATAATATCTTTAAACGTATTTTTCTCTGAAAGGACTGAACAGATCCAGGCGAAACTCCACCACTATGACCGCCTCTCCATGACGAATAAAAAGTTCTCACCCCCTTTTGAGGTACGACGCAAAGTTTGGCAGCCATCGTGGATTGAAGGAAAAATATTAATTAATGTTTACTCTGGAACTACTGCATCAATAAATGTGAAACATCAAGTTTATGGTGGAACGCTCATGCGGAATGAGGGTTTGAAATTTCAACGCGATCGGGCCCAGGGTTTGGCAGCCATGTTGGTTTTAAGAAAAATATTAAATAATGTTTTCTCTGGAACTGCTTAACCTAGCGAAGCGAAAATTTGCGCTTATCGTCTACATTCGTGTTTGCACATGTGTTGAAAATTATGACGTCATAAGTCACATGGTTTGGCCGCCATCTTGGATTGAAGGATAAATATTAATTAATGTTTACTCTGGAACCACTGCTTCTATATATACGAAACTTCACATTTGTAATTTAGCCGACATGCGAAACAAACGTTTAAAATTTCAACCTGATCGGTCATGCGGTTTGGCAGCCAGAATTATTTAATTATTTGAATCTGTTCGCCAGTAATAAGGAAATTGAACGCTTTGTGCTGCCCGGTTCGTAACTCGTCTGTTCCGCGCCGTCTCGAAGCAGGCCTGTGGTTGTATCACCATTAAATAATGTTTTCTCTGGCACCGCTTATCCGATAAATGCGAAACTTTGCGACTATGATTTAAGTCTCATGTTGTATCAGTTGTGTCAATGGCGGATGGACTGGGTACCCGGTCATCACTGCCAGCAGTTATAAAGTGGCAGTTCTAGTTAGGGTACCCTGTGAGTACAGGGTACCCTATTGTTTTTCTTCTGTTTATTATTACGCATTATTATTATTATTCTTCCGCCGGCATTTTGCACCCTTTTTCGCTTTAAAAATCATTTTCTCTGGAACACTAAGTCCGATCGACAGGAAATTTTCACCATAGTATGTATCTTTTTTGATAGCACAATCACGTTATAATTATGACGTCATTGGTCACGTGGTACGGTCGCCATCTTGAAAAAAGCGATAAACTTTGGACATCTGTATCTCGGAAACTGTGCAATGGAAAAATTTTTCGTTTGATACATTTTACTAAGCTCCCTATGGGGAACACGTGTGATTTTTCGTGACGTCATAGGTGAAGCGATATACCGGTGAAAATTCGTCAAGTAGAACGCCATATAGGAAAAATCTGAAAAATTCTGAGCGTCATCTACACCAAAATTCATCGTCAAAAATGTTTTTTTTGACGTCATCGATGACGTAATTTGGCCGCCATCTTGTTTTTTAGTGTTTTTTTAAAAAAAATCTTCTTCTCCAGAAGGGCTAGGCAGATTAAGGCGAAGCTTTACACGCACATTCTCCCTGAGGTCCTCTTTCAAGTTTGTTAATTTGTTGTTGATACGTCACATGGTTTGGCGGCCATCTTGAAAAAACCCTAAAACCTTCAAACATCTTCTTCTCCAGAAGCGCTGGTCCAATGAAGGCGAGATTTCAGAACTATATTCGTGACATGTATGCGATGCAAGTTTGTTAATTTCAAAGTGATAGGTCACATGGTTTGGCCGCCATGTTGGATTTAAGAAAAATATTAAATAATGTTTTCTCTGGAATTTCAAAAGCCATCAAAGCGAAAATTTGCAAGTGCCTTCCTCCCTCAAGTCTGCATACATGGTAAAAAATTTTACCTCAGAAGTCACATGGTTTGGCGGCCATCTTGGATAGAAAAATCGACTTTATCCGATTTACACGAAACTTCACACACTTGTTCGGGTCGACGATGGAAAGCAGAATTTAAATTTATGATATCATAGGTCACAAGGTTCGGCAGCCATCTTGGATTGAAAATGAATAAATTTTAAAAATCTTCTTCTCCAGAAGGGCAAGACAGATGAAGACGAAACTTCACACATATATTCCCCATGAGGTCCTTTCTCAAGTTTGTTAATTTGTTCTTGATCGGTCACATGGTTCGGCGGCCATCTTGAAAAAACCCTAAAACCTTCAAACATCTTCTTCTCCAGAAGCGCTGGTCGGATGAAGGGGAGATTTCAGAACTATATTCGGGACACGTAGGCGATATAAGTTTGTTAATTTCGAATTGATACGTTAGACGGTTTGGCCGCCATCTTGGATTTAAGAAAAATATTAAATAATGTTTTCTCTGGAACCGCTGAACCAAACGAATCGAAAAATTGTAATTATCATCTACCATCGTGTATGCACGCATGGTAAAAATTATGACATCACACGTCACATGGTTTGGCGGCCATCTTGGATAGAAAAACGCACCTTTACCGATTAACACGAAACTTTACAAACGTGTTCCAATACCCAGTTGGAAGCAGAATATAAATTTCTGATGTCATAGGTCACATGGTTCGTCAGCCATCTTGGATTGAAAATGAATAAATTTTAAAAATCTTCTTCTCCAGAAAGGCAAGACAGATTAAGCCGAATCTTCACACATATATTCCCCATGAGGTCCTTTCTCAAGTTTGTTAATTTGTTCTTGATTGGTCACATGGTTTGGCAGCCATCTTGAATTTACCTTAAAACCTTCAAACATCTTCTTCTCCAGAACACCTGATCTGATCAAGGGGAAACTTCACACCCCTATTGCACATGAGTAGGGAATACAAGTTTGGTAATTTCTAATTGATAGGTCACATGGTTTGGCAGCCATGTTGAATTTAAGAAAAATAGTAAATAATGTTTTCTCTGGAACTGCTTAACCTATCGAAGCGAAAATTTGCGTCTGTCATCCTCCATGATATCTGCATACATGGTAAAAATTATGAGGTCACAAGTCACATGGTTTGGCCGCCATCTTAGATTGAAGGATAAATATTAATTCATGTTTACTCTGGAACCACTACTTCTCTATATGCGAAACTTCATATTTATAATTTAGGCTACATGGGAAACAAAAGTTTAAAATTTCAACCTGATCGGCCGTGTGGTTTGGCAGCCAGAATTATTTAATTATTTGAATCTGGTCGCCAGTAATAAGGAAATTGAACGCTTTGTGCTGCCCGGTTCGTAACTCGTCTGTTCCGCGCCGTCTCGAAGCAGGCCTGTGTTTGTATCACCATTAAATAATGTTTTCTCTGGCACCGCTTATCCGATAAATGCGAAACTTTGCGACTATGATTTAAGTCTCACGTTGTGTCAGTTGTGTCAAAGGCGGACGGACTGGGTACCCGGTCATCACTGCCAGCAGTTATAAAGTGGCAGTTCTAGTTATTAGGGTACCCTGTGAGTACAGGGTACCCTATTGTTTTTCTTCTGTTTATTATTACGCATTATTATTATTATTCTTCCGCCGGCATTTTGCACCCTTTTTCGCTTTAAAAATCATTTTCTCTGGAACACTAAGTCCGATCGACAGGAAATTTTCACCATAGTATGTATCTTTTTTGATAGCACAATCACGTTATAATTATGACGTCATTGGTCACGTGGTACGGTCGCCATCTTGAAAAAGCGATAAACTTTGGACATCTGTATCTCGGAAACCGTGCAATGGAAAAAATTTTCGTTTGATACATTTTACTAAGCTCCCTATGGGGAACACGTGTGATTTTTCGTGACGTCATAGGTGAAGCGATATACCGGTGAAAATTCGTCAAGTAGAACGCCATATGGGAAAAATCTGAAAAATTCTGAGCATCATCTACGCCAAAAATCACTGACGAAAATGTTTTTTTGACGTCATCGATGACGTAATTCGGCCGCCATCTTGTTTTTTAGTGTTTTTTTTTTAAATCTTCTTCTCCAGAACGGCTATGCAGATTAAGGCGAAACTTTACACGCACATTCCCCCTGAGGTCCTCTTTCAAGTTTGTTAATTTGTTGTTGATACGTCACATGGTTTGGCGGCCATCTTGAAAAAACCCTAAAACCTTCAAACATCTTCTTCTCCAGAAGCGCTGGTCCAATGAAGGCGAGATTTCAGAACTATATTCGTGACATGTATGCGATGCAAGTTTGTTAATTTCAAAGTGATAGGTCACATGGTTTGGCCGCCATGTTGGATTTAAGAAAAATATTAAATAAAGTTTTCTCTGGTATTTCATAAGCCATCGAAGCGAAAATTTGCAAGTGCCTTCCTCGCTCAAGTCTGCATACATGGTAAAAATTTTTACCTCAGAAGTCACATGGTTTGGCGGCCATCTTGGATAGAAAAATAGACTTTATCCGATTTACACAAAACTTCACACACTTGTTCGGGTCGACGATGGAAAGCAGAATTTAAATTCATGATATCCTCGGTCACAAGGTTCGGCAGCCATCTTGGATTGAAAATGAATAAATTTTAAAAATCTTCTTCTCCAGAAGGGCAAGACAGATGAAGACGAAACTTCACAGATATATTCCCCATGAGGTCCTTTCTCAAGTTTGTTAATTTGTTTTTGATCGGTCACATGGTTTGGCGGCCATCTTGAAAAAACCCGAAAACCTTCAAACATCTTCTTCTCCAGAAGTGTTGGCCCAATGAAGGGGAGATTTCAGAACTATATTCGGGACAGGAAGGCGATATAAGTTTGTTAATTTCGAATTGATAAGTCACATGGTTTGGCCGCCATCTTGGATTTCAGAAAAATATTAAATAATGTTTTCTCTGGAACCGCTTAACCAAACGAATCGAAAATTTGTAATTATCATCTAGCAGGCAGTATGCACGCTTGGTAAAAATTATGATGTCACACGTCACATGGTTTGGCGGCCATCTTGGATTGAAAAACGCACCTTTACCGATTAACACGAAACTTCACGTACGTGTTCCAATACCCAGTTGGAAGCAGAAAATACATTTCTGATGTCATAGGTCACATGGTTCGTCAGCCATCTTGGATTGAAAAACAATATCTTCAAACGTCTTTTTCTCTGAAACGGCTGAACAGATCCAGGCGAAACTCCACCACTATGACCGCCTCTCCATGACGAATAAAAAGTTCCCACCCCCTTTTGAGGTACGACGCAACGTTTGGCAGCCATATTGGATTGAAGGAAAAATATTAATTAATGTTTACTCTGGAACTACTGCATCAATAAATGTGAAACATCAAGTTTATGGTGGAACGCTCATGCGGAATGAGCGTTTGAAATTTCAACGGGATGAGGCCCAGGGTTTGGCAGCCATGTTGGTTTTAAGAAAAATATTAAATAATGTTTTCTCTGGAACTGCTTAACCTGGAGAAGCGAAAATTTGCAGTTATCATCCACCATCGTGTTTGCACACGTGGTGCAAATTATGACATCACAAGTCACATGGTTTGGCCGCCATCTTGGATTGAAGGATAAATATTAATTAATGTTTACTCTGGAACCGCTGCCTCTATATATGCGAAACTTCAGATTTATAATTCAGGTGACATGCGAAATAAAAGTTTAAAATTTCAACCTGATCGGTCACGCGGTTTGGGAGCCAGAATTATTTAATTATTTGAATCTGGAAGCCAGTAATAACGAAATTGAATGCTTTGTGCTGCCCGGTTCGTAACTCATCTGTTCCGTGCCGTCTCGAAGCAGGCCTGTGTTTGTATCACTACAGTCAAAGCTCGTTACTATGCCACCTCGCTTCTATGCCACTCTCGCTATTATACCACTTTTGCTCGGTCCCGACAAAATTCAATACAAAATAAATTTACTATGCCACCCCCTACTCTCGCTACCATGCCACTACTGTGTGACTGTTAAAAGGCACGAGTCGTGAAAAAGTCTGTATTGCGCAGTGCTCGATTATCACACTCACGTCCAAAGGCGAAGCGACGAACTACAGTCCAGCTGCGCACAACATAACTCAATACGTACGCGCATAGTCAGACTGTGTCAAAACACGCGATTCTTCTCCCCGATGCCAGCCACAACAAGCCAATCACAACACGCACAACGAGACACAAAAAAGCGCGAGCACACACATAGACACGCAGGCACACGTACAACAGTGACATCATTTTTTTTCAAATTCAGCCCATAATGTCAGCTCAGAAACGCAAGCGAACCCACTTTACGCTGAAGGAGAAGAAGGAGATCATCGATGCCGCGAAGAAGGAGCCGAATCAGTCCAAGTTGGCCAGGGAGATTTGCAAGAAATGAGGCGTCGAAGTTAAGAGAACCACCGTGAAGGGCATTCTCAGCAAGAAGGATGCAATCGAGGCTGCAATCAAAGCTGGATTTCCATCGAAGCGCATGAAGTTGACGCAGGCTCACGACCCGAAGCTTGATGAGGGAGTGCTCATGTGGCTGAAGCAATCAAGAGGACAGAATGTGCCTGTCAGCGGCGATCTGATCAAGGAGAAGGCGATGAAACTGGCCGAGCTGATGCACATCCCAGACTTCATGGCGAGCGACGGTTGGTTGGGCAATTTCAAGAAGCGCCACGGCATCACGTTCAGGACAGTGCAGGGCGAAGCTGGAGCGGTGGATTCGCAATCCCTTCTTGAGTGGCAACAACAGGTTCTCCGGCCCTTACTCGGGCAGTTCTCCGCAGACGACGTCTTCAACCTGGACGAGACTGGACTCTTCTGGCAGCTGCTTCCGAACAAGACCATGGCTTTCAGGGGAGAGCGGTGTACTGGAGGAAAGAAAAGCAAGCAAAGGATCACTCTTCTGGTTGGGGCAAACATGAGCGGCAGCGAGAAGTTCCCTCTTCTGGTGATTGGCAATTCCAACAAACCCCGTGCCTTCAAGAACAAAGAGATCCCGGTCAAGTACAAGGCGAACTCGAAGGCGTGGATGACGGCGGAGCTTTTCGAGGAGATGTTGCGTGCGTGGGACGGACGACTCGGCCAGCAGGGACGCAGAGTGCTGGTCTGTCTCGATAACTTCTCTGGCCACCCTCCTGAGCTCGAGCTGAACAACATCCAACTGGTCTTCTTCCCACCCAACACGACAGCCAATTCGCAACCAATGGATCAGGGAATCATTGAGAACCTCAAGCGCCACTACAAGAAGCTCCTGCTATGCCGCCGGCTTGAGGCCATAGACGAGGGAAAGGAGTTCAAGTTCACATTGCTCGACGCTCTACACGTCGCCCGGCGTGCTTGGGAGCAGGTCAGCAAGTCGACGATCAGGAACTGTTTCGCGAAGGCCAAGTTCATCGAAGAGGAGATCCAAACTGAGCCACAGGATGCGGAGCTGCCCGACATCTGGGAAGCTCTGCCTGCCGAGGAAAAGATGCACGAGAACGAGGAGATCGAGCAGTCTGACTTTCTCGAAGCCGCCTCGCGCCTCGCGACTGGCGGGTATTTCACGCTGGAGGAGATTGCGGAGGAGATTCTGTGCAGTGAGGAGCCAGTGGAAATCGAAGATGACGAGGTAACTGTCGAGGAGGAAATCGTTCCGTTCGAGGAAGCCCAGCGCGCTTGTAGCACCGTCCGGAAGTTCATGCAGCAGAGAAGCGGGAAGCCCGGTGTGATGCAAGCGTGCGATCGGCTAGACAACGAGATGCACGAGATCCGCCGAAAGAAGATGCGCCAGCCGACGATTCTTGAAAGCTTTGTGTGTTGTGAATTTCTCGCCATGCCATATGTTAGTGTGTGAACTCTGTTAGTGTGTGTATGTTCTCCATTCCCTTAGCTTATACAACAGTCGTGCCTTTTACTTGCTGGAATAAATTTTGTCTAAAGATTAACTGCAGATGGGTAACTTGAGAAAATAAGGCCGTTTTTACAAAATCTCGTTACTATGCCACTCTCGCTACTATGCCACTTTTGCTCGGTCCCGACGGGTGGCATAGTAACGAGCTTTGACTGTATTAAATAATGTTTTCTCTGGCACCGCTTATCCTTTCAATGCCAAACTTTGCGACTGTCATCTGCAGAAAGTCCCATGTTGTATCAAAGGCGGACGGACTGGGTACCCGGTCATCACTGCCAGCAGTTATAAAGTGGCAGTTCTAGTTATTATTATTATTTTTCCGCCGGCATTTTGCGGCCTGTTTTCGCTTTAAAAATCATTTTCTCAGGAACGCAAAGTCCGATCGACACGAAATTTTCACCGTAGTATGTATCTTTTTTGATAGCACAATCACGTTATAATTATGACGTCATTGGTCACGTGGTGCGGGCGCCATCTTGAAAAAAACGATAAACTTTGGACCTCTGTATCTCGGAAACCGTGCAATGGAAAAATTTTTCGTTTAATACATTTTACTAAACTCACTATCGGGAATACGTGTGATTTTTCGTGACGTCATAGGTGAAGCGATATACCAGTGAAAATTCGTCAAGTAGAACGCCGTATAGGAAAAATCTGAAAAATTCTGAGCATCATCTACGCCTAAAATAACTGACGAAAATGTTTTTCTTGACGTCATCGATGACGTAATTCGGCCGCCATCTTGTTTTTTAGTGTTTTTAAAAAAAAATCTTCTTCTCCAGAAGGGCTGAACAGATTAAGGCGAAACTTCACAAGTACATTCCCCTTGATGTCCTCTTTCAAGTTTGTTAATTTGTTGTTGATAAGTCACATGGTTTGGCGGCCATCTTGAAAAAACCATAAAACCTTCAAACATCTTCTTCTCCAGAAGCGCTGGTCCAATGAAGGCGAGATTTCAGAAATATATTCGTGACATGTATGCGATGCAAGTTTGTTAATTTCAAAGTGATAGGTCACATGGTTTGGCCGCCATGTTGGATTTAAGAAAAATATTAAATAATGTTTTCTCTGGTATTTCATAAGCCATCAAAGCGAAAATTTGCAAGTGCCTTCCTCCCTCAAGTCTGCATACATGGTAAAAAAATTTTACCTCAGAAGTCACATGGTTTGGCAGCCATCTTGGATAGAAAAATAGACTTTATCCGATTTACACGAAACTTCACACACTTGTTCGGGTCGACGATGGAAAGCAGAATTTAAATTTATGATATCATAGGTCACAAGGTTCGGCAGCCATCTTGGATTGAAAATGAATAAATTTTAAAAATCTTCTTCTCCAGAAGGGCAAGACAGATGAAGACGAAACTTCACACATATATTCCCCATGAGGTCCTTTCTCAAGTTTGTTAATTTGTTCTTGATCGGTCACATGGTTTGGCGGCCATCTTGAAAAAACCCTAAAACCTTCAAACATCTTCTTCTCCAGAAGCGCTGGTCGGATGAAGGGGAGATTTCAGAAGTATATTCGGGACATGTAGGCGATATAAGTTTGTTAATTTCGAATTGATACGTTAGACGGTTTGGCCGCCATCTTGGATTTAAGAAAAATATTAAATAATGTTTTCTCTGGAACCGCTGAACCAAACTAATCGAAAATTTGTAATTATCATCTACCATCGTGTATGCACGCATGGTAAAAATTATGACATCACACGTCACATGGTTTGGCGGCCATCTTGGATAGAAAAACGCACCTTTACCGATTAACACGAAACTTTACAAACGTGTTCCAATACCCAGTTGGAAGCAGAATATAAATTTCTGATGTCATAGGTCACATGGTTCGTCAGCCATCTTGGATTGAAAATGAATAAATTTTAAAAATCTTCTTCTCCAGAAAGGCAAGACAGATTAAGCCGAAACTTCACACATATATTCCCCATGAGGTCCTTTCTCAAGTTTGTTAATTTGTTCTTGATTGGTCACATGGTTTGGCGGCCATCTTGAATTTACCTTAAAACCTTCAAACATCTTCTTCTCCAGAACACCTGATCTGATCAAGGGGAAACTTCACACCCCTATTGCGCATGAGTAGGGAATACAAGTTTGTTAATTTCTAATTGATAGGTCACATGGTTTGGCAGCCATGTTGAATTTAAGAAAAATATTAAATAATGTTTTCTCTGGAACTGCTTAACCTATCGAAGCGAAAATTTGCGTCTGTCATCCTCCATGATATCTGCATACATGGTAAAAATTATGAGGTCACAAGTCACATGGTTTGGCCGCCATCTTAGATTGAAGGATAAATATTAATTCATGTTTACTCTGGAACCACTACTTCTATATATGCGAAACTTCATATTTATAATTTAGGCTACATGGGAAACAAAAGTTTAAAATTTCAACCTGATCGGCCGTGTGGTTTGGCAGCCAGAATTATTTAATTATTTGAATCTGGTCGCCAGTAATAAGGAAATTGAACGCTTTGTGCTGCCCGGTTCGTAACTCGTCTGTTCCGCGCCGTCTCGAAGCAGGCCTGTGTTTGTATCACCATTAAATAATGTTTTCTCTGGCACCGCTTATCCGATAAATGCGAAACTTTGCGACTATGATTTAAGTCTCACGTTGTGTCAGTTGTGTCAAAGGCGGACGGACTGGGTACCCGGTCATCACTGCCAGCAGTTATAAAGTGGCAGTTCTAGTTAGGGTACCCTGTGAGTACAGGGTACCCTATTGTTTTTCTTCTGTTTATTATTACGCATTATTATTATTATTCTTCCGCCGGCATTTTGCACCCTTTTTCGCTTTAAAAATCATTTTCTCTGGAACACTAAGTCCGATCGACAGGAAATTTTCACCATAGTATGTATCTTTTTGATAGCACAATCACGTTATAATTATGACGTCATTGGTCACGTGGTACGGTCGCCATCTTGAAAAAAGCGATAAACTTTGGACATCTGTATCTCGGAAATCGTGCAATGGAAAAAATTTTCGTTTGATACATTTTACTAAGCTCCCTATGGGGAACACGTGTGATTTTTCGTGACGTCATAGGTGAAGCGATATACCGGTGAAAATTCGTCAAGTAGAACGCCATATGGGAAAAATCTGAAAAATTCTGAGCATCATCTACGCCAAAAATCAGTGACGAAAATGTTTTTTGACGTCATCGATGACGTAATTCGGCCGCCATCTTGTTTTTTAGTGTTTTTTTTAAAATCTTCTTCTCCAGAACGGCTATGCAGATTAAGGCGAAACTTTACACGCACATTCCCCCTGAGGTCCTCTTTCAAGTTTGTTAATTTGTTGTTGATACGTCACATGGTTTGGCGGCCATCTTGAAAAAACCCTAAAACCTTCAAACATCTTCTTCTCCAGAAGCGCTGGTCCAATGAAGGCGAGATTTCAGAACTATATTCGTGACATGTATGCGATGCAAGTTTGTTAATTTCAAAGTGATAGGTCACATGGTTTGGCCGCCATGTTGGATTTAAGAAAAATATTAAATAAAGTTTTCTCTGGTATTTCATAAGCCATCGAAGCGAAAATTTGCAAGTGCCTTCCTCGCTCAAGTCTGCATACATGGTAAAAATTTTTACCTCAGAAGTCACATGGTTTGGCGGCCATCTTGGATAGAAAAATAGACTTTATCCGATTTACACAAAACTTCACACACTTGTTCGGGTCGACGATGGAAAGCAGAATTTAAATTCATGATATCCTCGGTCACAAGGTTCGGCAGCCATCTTGGATTGAAAATGAATAAATTTTAAAAATCTTCTTCTCCAGAAGGGCAAGACAGATGAAGACGAAACTTCACAGATATATTCCCCATGAGGTCCTTTCTCAAGTTTGTTAATTTGTTTTTGATCGGTCACATGGTTTGGCGGCCATCTTGAAAAAACCCGAAAACCTTCAAACATCTTCTTCTCCAGAAGCGTTGGCCCAATGAAGGGGAGATTTCAGAACTATATTCGGGACAGGAAGGCGATATAAGTTTGTTAATTTCGAATTGATAAGTCACATGGTTTGGCCGCCATCTTGGATTTCAGAAAAATATTAAATAATGTTTTCTCTGGAACCGCTTAACCAAACGAATCGAAAATTTGTAATTATCATCTAGCAGGCAGTATGCACGCTTGGTAAAAATTATGATGTCACACGTCACATGGTTTGGCGGCCATCTTGGATTGAAAAACGCACCTTTACCGATTAACACGAAACTTCACGTACGTGTTCCAATACCCAGTTGGAAGCAGAATATACATTTCTGATGTCATAGGTCACATGGTTCGTCAGCCATCTTGGATTGAAAAACAATATCTTCAAACGTCTTTTTCTCTGAAACGGCTGAACAGATCCAGGCGAAACTCCACCACTATGACCGCCTCTCCATGACGAATAAAAAGTTCCCACCCCCTTTTGAGGTACGATGCAACGTTTGGCAGCCATATTGGATTGAAGGAAAAATATTAATTAATGTTTACTCTGGAACTACTGCATCAATAAATGTGAAACATCAAGTTTATGGTGGAACGCTCATGCGGAATGAGGGTTTGAAATTTCAACGCGATCGGGCCCAGGGTTTGGCAGCCATGTTGGTTTTAAGAAAAATATTAAATAATGTTTTCTCTGGAACTGCTTAACCTGGAGAAGCGAAAATTTGCAGTTATCATCCACCATCGTGTTTGCACACGTGGTGCAAATTATGACATCACAAGTCACATGGTTTGGCCGCCATCTTGGATTGAAGGATAAATATTAATTAATGTTTACTCTGGAACCGCTGCCTCTATATATGCGAAACTTCAGATTTATAATTCAGGTGACATGCGAAATAAAAGTTTAAAATTTCAACCTGATCGGTCACGCGGTTTGGGAGCCAGAATTATTTAATTATTTGAATCTGGAAGCCAGTAATAACGAAATTGAATGCTTTGTGCTGCCCGGTTCGTAACTCATCTGTTCCGTGCCGTCTCGAAGCAGGCCTGTGTTTGTATCACTATTAAATAATGTTTTCTCTGGCACCGCTTATCCTTTCAATGCCAAACTTTGCGACTGTCATCTGCAGAAAGTCCCATGTTGTATCAAAGGCGGACGGACTGGGTACCCGGTCATCACTGCCAGCAGTTATAAAGTGGCAGTTCTAGTTATTAGGGTACCCTGTGAGTACAGGGTACCCTATTGTTTTTCTTCTGTTTATTATTACGCATTATTATTATTATTATTTTTCCGCCGGCATTTTGCACCCTTTTTCGCTTTAAAAATCATTTTCTCTGGAACACAAAGTCCGATCGACAGGAACTTTTCACCATAGTGTGTATCTTTTTTGATAGCACAATCACGTTATAATTATGACGTCATTGGTCACGTGGTACGGTCGCCATCTTGAAAAATGCGATAAACTTTGGACATCTGTATCTCGGAAACCGTGCAATGGAAAAATTTTTCGTTTGATATATTTTACTAAGCTCCCTATGGGGAACACGTGTGATTTTTCGTGACGTCATAGGTGAAGCGATATACCGGTGAAAATTCGTCAAGTAGAACGCCATATAGGAAAAATCTGAAAAATTCTGAGCGTCATCTACACCAAAATTCATCGTCAAAAATGTTATTTTTGACGTCATCGATGATGTAATTCGGCCGCCATCTTGTTTTTTGGTGTTTTTAAGAAAAAAATCTTCTTCTCCAGAAGGGCTGGACAGATTAAGGCGAAACTTTACAGATACATTCCCCCTGAGGTCCTCTTTCAAGTTTGTTAATTTGTTGTTGATACGTCACATGGTTTGGCGGCCATCTTGAAAAAACCCTAAAACCTTCAAACATCTTCTTCTCCAGAAGCGCTGGTCCAATGAAGGCGAGATTTCAGAACTATATTCGTGACATATATGCGATGCAAGTTTGTTAATTTCAAAGTGATAGGTCACATGGTTTGGCCGCCATGTTGGATTTAAGAAAAATATTAAATAATGTTTTCTCTGGAATTTCAAAAGCCATCGAAGCGAAAATTTGCAAGTGCCTTCCTCCCTCAACTCTGCATACATGGTAAAAAATTTTACCTCAGAAGTCACATGGTTTGGCGGCCATCTTGGATAGAAAAATGGACCTTATCCGATTTACACGAAACTTTACACACTTGTTCGGGTCGACGATGGAAAGCAGAATTTAAATTTATGATATCATAGGTCACAAGGTTCGGCAGCCATCTTGGATTGAAAATGAATAAATTTTAAAAATCTTCTTCTCCAGAAGGGCAAGACAGATTAAGACGAAGCTTCACACATATATTCCCCATGAGGTCCTTTCTCAAGTTTGTTAATTTGTTCTTGATCGGTCACATGGTTTGGCGGCCATCTTGAAAAAACCCTAAAACCTTCAAACATCTTCTTCTCCAGAAGCGCTGGTCCGAGGAAGGGGAGATTTCATAACTATATTCGGGACAGGTAGGCGATATAAGTTTGTTAATTTCGAATTGAAAAGTCACACGGTTTGGCCGCCATGTTGGATTTAAGAAAAATATTAAATAATGTTTTCTCTGGAACCGCTTAACCTAACGAATCGAAAATTTGCAATTATCATCTATCATCGTCTATGCACGCAAGGTAAAAATTATGACGTCACACGTCACATGGTTTGGCGGCCATCTTGGATAGAAAAACGCACCTTTACCGATTAACACGAAACTTCACAGACGTGTTCCAATACCAAGTTGGAAGCAGAATATAAATTTGTGATGTCATAGGTCACATGGTTCGTCAGCCATCTTGGATTGAAAAACAATATCTTAAAACGTCTTTTTCTCTGAAACGACTGAACAGATCCAGGCGAAACTCCACCACTATGACCGCCTCTCCATGACGAATAAAAAGTTCTCACCCCCTTTTGAGGTACGACGCAACGTTTGGCAGCCATATTGGATTGAAGGAAAAATATTAATTAATGTTTACTCTGGAAATACTGCATCAATAAATGTGAAACATCAAGTTTATGGTGGAACGCTCAAGCGGAATGAGCGTTTGAAATTTCAACGGGATCGGGCTCAGGGTTTGGCAGCCATGTTGGTTTTAAGAAAAATATTAAATAATGTTTTCTCTGGAACTGCTTAACCTGGAGAAGCGAACATTTGCAGTTATCATCCACCATCGTGTTTGCACACGTGGTGCAAATTATGACATCACAAGTCACATGGTTTGGCCGCCATCTTGGATTGAAGGATAAATATTAATTAATGTTTACTCTGGAACCGCTGCCTCTATATATGCGAAACTTCACATTTATAATTCAGGTGATATGCTAAACAAAAGTTTAAAATTTCAACCTGATCGGTCACACGGTTTGGGAGCCAGAATTATTTATTTATTTGAATCTGGAAGCCAGTAATAACGAAATTGAATGCTTTGTGCTGCCCGGTTCGTAACTCGTCTGTTCCGCGCCGTCTCGAAGCAGGCCTGTGTTTGTATCACTCTTAAATAATGTTTTCTCTGGAACCACTTTCCCGATCAAAGCGATACTTTGTGACTGTCATCTGCAGAAAGTCCCATGTTGTATCAAAAGGCGGAAGGACTGGGTACCCGGTCATCACTGCCAGCAGTTATAAAGTGGCAGTTCTAGTTATTATTATTTTTCCGCCGGCATTTTGCACCCTTTTTCGCTTTAAAAATCATTTTCTCTGGAACACTAAGTCCGATTGACAGGAAATTTTCACCATAGTATGTATCTTTTTTGATAGCACAATCACGTTATAATTATGACGTCATTGGTCACGTGGTACGGTCGCCATCTTGAAAAAAGCGATAAACTTTGGACATCTGTATCTCGGAAATCGTGCAATGGAAAAATTTTTCGTTTGATACATTTTACTAAGCTCCCTATGGGGAACACGTGTGATTTTTCGTGACGTCATAGGTGAAGCGATATACCGGTGAAAATTCGTCAAGTAGAACGCCATATAGGAAAAATCTGAAAAATTCTGAGCGTCATCTACACCAAAATTCATCGTCAAAAATGTTTTTTTTGACGTCATCGATGACGTAATTCGGCCGCCATCTTGTTTTTTAGTGTTTATTAAAAAAAAATCTTCTTCTCCAGAAGGGCTGGACAGATTAAGGCGAAACTTTACACGTACATTCCCCCTGATGTTCTCTTTCAAGTTTGTTAATTTGTTGTTGATACGTCACATGGTTTGGCGGCCATCTTGAAAAAACACTAAAACCTTCAAACATCTTCTTCTCCAGAAGCGCTGGTCCCATGAAGGCGAGATTTCAGAACTATATTCGTGACATGTATGCGATGCAAGTTTGTTAATTTCGAAGTGATAGGTCACATGGTTTGGCCGCCATGTTGGATTTAAGAAAAATATTAAATAATGTTTTCTCTGGTATTTCATAAGCCATCGAAGCGAAAATTTGCAATTGCCTTCCTCCCTCAAGTCTGCATACATGGTAAAAATTTTTACCTCAGAAGTCACATGGTTTGGCGGCCATCTTGGATAGAAAAATAGACCTTATCCGATTTTCAAGAAACTTCACACACTTGTTCGGGTCGACGATGGAAAGCAGAATTTAAATTTATGATATCATTGGTCACAAGGTTCGGCAGCCATCTTGGATTGAAAATGAATAAATTTTAAAAATCTTCTTCTCCAGAAGGGCAAGACAGATTAAGACGAAACTTCACACATATATTCCCCATGAGGTCCTTTCTCAAGTTTGTTAATTTGTTCTTGATCGGTCACATGGTTTGGCGGCCATCTTGAAAAACCCGAAAACCTTCAAACATCTTCTTCTCCAGAAGCGTTGGCCCAATGAAGGGGAGATTTCAGAACTATATTCAGGACAGGAAGGCGATATAGGTTTGTTAATTTAGAATTGATAAGTCGCATGGTTTGGCCGCCATCTTGGATTTAAGAAAAATATTAAATAATGTTTTCTCTGGAACCGCTTAACCAAACGAATCGAAAATTTGTAATTATCATCTACCTTTGTCTGTGCATGCGTGGTAAAAATTATGATGTCACACGTCACATGGTTTGGCGGCCATCTTGGATAGAAAAACGCACCTTTACCGATTAACACGAAACTTCAGAAACGTGTTCCAATACCCAGTTGGAAGCAGAATTTAAATTTGTAATGTCATAGGTCACATGGTTCGTCAGCCATCTTGGATTAAAAAATAATATCTTTAAACGTATTTTTCTCTGAAAGGACTGAACAGATCCAGGCGAAACTCCACCACTATGACCGCCTCTCCATGACGAATAAAAAGTTCTCACCCCCTTTGAGGTACGACGCAAAGTTTGGCAGCCATCGTGGATTGAAGGAAAAATATTAATTAATGTTTACTCTGGAACTACTGCATCAATAAATGTGAAACATCAAGTTTATGGTGGAACGCTCATGCGGAATGAGGGTTTGAAATTTCAACGCGATCGGGCCCAGGGTTTGGCAGCCATGTTGGTTTTAAGAAAAATATTAAATAATGTTTTCTCTGGAACTGCTTAACCTAGCGAAGCGAAAATTTGCGCTTATCGTCTACATTCGTGTTTGCACATGTGTTGAAAATTATGACGTCATAAGTCACATGGTTTGGCCGCCATCTTGGATTGAAGGATAAATATTAATTAATGTTTACTCTGGAACCACTGCTTCTATATATACGAAACTTCACATTTGTAATTTAGCCGACATGCGAAACAAACGTTTAAAATTTCAACCTGATCGGTCATGCGGTTTGGCAGCCAGAATTATTTAATTATTTGAATCTGTTCGCCAGTAATAAGGAAATTGAACGCTTTGTGCTGCCCGGTTCGTAACTCGTCTGTTCCGCGCCGTCTCGAAGCAGGCCTGTGGTTGTATCACCATTAAATAATGTTTTCTCTGGCACCGCTTATCCGATAAATGCGAAACTTTGCGACTATGATTTAAGTCTCATGTTGTATCAGTTGTGTCAATGGCGGATGGACTGGGTACCCGGTCATCACTGCCAGCAGTTATAAAGTGGCAGTTCTAGTTTTTATTATTATTATTTTTCCGCCGGCATTTTGCACCCTTTTTCGCTTTAAAAATCATTTTCTCTGGAATACTAAGTCCGATCGACAGGAAATTTTCACCATTGTGTGTATCTTTTTTGATAGCACAATCACGTTATAATTATGACGTCATTGGTCACGTGGTACGGTCGCCATCTTGAAAAAAGCGATAAACTTTGGACATCTGTATCTCGGAAACTGTGCAATGGAAAAATTTTTCGTTTGATACATTTTACTAAGCTCCCTATGGGGAACACGTGTGATTTTTCGTGACGTCATAGGTGAAGCGATATACCGGTGAAAATTCGTCAAGTAGAACGCCATATAGGAAAAATCTGAAAAATTCTGAGCGTCATCTACACCAAAATTCATCGTCAAAAATGTTTTTTTTGACGTCATCGATGACGTAATTTGGCCGCCATCTTGTTTTTTAGTGTTTTTTTAAAAAAATCTTCTTCTCCAGAAGGGCTAGGCAGATTAAGGCGAAGCTTTACACGCACATTCCCCCTGAGGTCCTCTTTCAAGTTTGTTAATTTGTTGTTGATACGTCACATGGTTTGGCGGCCATCTTGAAAAAACCCTAAAACCTTCAAACATCTTCTTCTCCAGAAGCGCTGGTCCAATGAAGGCGAGATTTCAGAACTATATTCGTGACATGTATGCGATGCAAGTTTGTTAATTTCAAAGTGATAGGTCACATGGTTTGGCCGCCATGTTGGATTTAAGAAAAATATTAAATAATGTTTTCTCTGGAATTTCAAAAGCCATCAAAGCGAAAATTTGCAAGTGCCTTCCTCCCTCAAGTCTGCATACATGGTAAAAAATTTTACCTCAGAAGTCACATGGTTTGGCGGCCATCTTGGATAGAAAAATCGACTTTATCCGATTTACACGAAACTTCACACACTTGTTCGGGTCGACGATGGAAAGCAGAATTTAAATTTATGATATCATAGGTCACAAGGTTCGGCAGCCATCTTGGATTGAAAATGAATAAATTTTAAAAATCTTCTTCTCCAGAAGGGCAAGACAGATGAAGACGAAACTTCACACATATATTCCCCATGAGGTCCTTTCTCAAGTTTGTTAATTTGTTCTTGATCGGTCACATGGTTCGGCGGCCATCTTGAAAAAACCCTAAAACCTTCAAACATCTTCTTCTCCAGAAGCGCTGGTCGGATGAAGGGGAGATTTCAGAACTATATTCGGGACACGGAGGCGATATAAGTTTGTTAATTTCGAATTGATACGTTAGACGGTTTGGCCGCCATCTTGGATTTAAGAAAAATATTAAATAATGTTTTCTCTGGAACCGCTGAACCAAACGAATCGAAAAATTGTAATTATCATCTACCATCGTGTATGCACGCATGGTAAAAATTATGACATCACACGTCACATGGTTTGGCGGCCATCTTGGATAGAAAAACGCACCTTTACCGATTAACACGAAACTTTACAAACGTGTTCCAATACCCAGTTGGAAGCAGAATATAAATTTCTGATGTCATAGGTCACATGGTTCGTCAGCCATCTTGGATTGAAAATGAATAAATTTTAAAAATCTTCTTCTCCAGAAAGGCAAGACAGATTAAGCCGAATCTTCACACATATATTCCCCATGAGGTCCTTTCTCAAGTTTGTTAATTTGTTCTTGATTGGTCACATGGTTTGGCAGCCATCTTGAATTTACCTTAAAACCTTCAAACATCTTCTTCTCCAGAACACCTGATCTGATCAAGGGGAAACTTCACACCCCTATTGCACATGAGTAGGGAATACAAGTTTGGTAATTTCCAATTGATAGGTCACATGGTTTGGCAGCCATGTTGAATTTAAGAAAAATAGTAAATAATGTTTTCTCTGGAACTGCTTAACCTATCGAAGCGAAAATTTGCGTCTGTCATCCTCCATGATATCTGCATACATGGTAAAAATTATGAGGTCACAAGTCACATGGTTTGGCCGCCATCTTAGATTGAAGGATAAATATTAATTCATGTTTACTCTGGAACCACTACTTCTCTATATGCGAAACTTCATATTTATAATTTAGGCTACATGGGAAACAAAAGTTTAAAATTTCAACCTGATCGGCCGTGTGGTTTGGCAGCCAGAATTATTTAATTATTTGAATCTGGTCGCCAGTAATAAGGAAATTGAACGCTTTGTGCTGCCCGGTTCGTAACTCGTCTGTTCCGCGCCGTCTCGAAGCAGGCCTGTGTTTGTATCACCATTAAATAATGTTTTCTCTGGCACCGCTTATCCGATAAATGCGAAACTTTGCGACTATGATTTAAGTCTCACGTTGTGTCAGTTGTGTCAAAGGCGGACGGACTGGGTACCCGGTCATCACTGCCAGCAGTTATAAAGTGGCAGTTCTAGTTATTAGGGTACCCTGTGAGTACAGGGTACCCTATTGTTTTTCTTCTGTTTATTATTACGCATTATTATTATTATTCTTCCGCCGGCATTTTGCACCCTTTTTCGCTTTAAAAATCATTTTCTCTGGAACACTAAGTCCGATCGACAGGAAATTTTCACCATAGTATGTATCTTTTTGATAGCACAATCACGTTATAATTATGACGTCATTGGTCACGTGGTACGGTCGCCATCTTGAAAAAAGCGATAAACTTTGGACATCTGTATCTCGGAAACCGTGCAATGGAAAAAATTTTCGTTTGATACATTTTACTAAGCTCCCTATGGGGAACACGTGTGATTTTTCGTGACGTCATAGGTGAAGCGATATACCGGTGAAAATTCGTCAAGTAGAACGCCATATGGGAAAAATCTGAAAAATTCTGAGCATCATCTACGCCAAAAATCACTGACGAAAATGTTTTTTTGACGTCATCGATGACGTAATTCGGCCGCCATCTTGTTTTTTAGTGTTTTTTTTAAATCTTCTTCTCCAGAACGGCTATGCAGATTAAGGCGAAACTTTACACGCACATTCCCCCTGAGGTCCTCTTTCAAGTTTGTTAATTTGTTGTTGATACGTCACATGGTTTGGCGGCCATCTTGAAAAAACCCTAAAACCTTCAAACATCTTCTTCTCCAGAAGCGCTGGTCCAATGAAGGCGAGATTTCAGAACTATATTCGTGACATGTATGCGATGCAAGTTTGTTAATTTCAAAGTGATAGGTCACATGGTTTGGCCGCCATGTTGGATTTAAGAAAAATATTAAATAAAGTTTTCTCTGGTATTTCATAAGCCATCGAAGCGAAAATTTGCAAGTGCCTTCCTCGCTCAAGTCTGCATACATGGTAAAAATTTTTACCTCAGAAGTCACATGGTTTGGCGGCCATCTTGGATAGAAAAATAGACTTTATCCGATTTACACAAAACTTCACACACTTGTTCGGGTCGACGATGGAAAGCAGAATTTAAATTCATGATATCCTCGGTCACAAGGTTCGGCAGCCATCTTGGATTGAAAATGAATAAATTTTAAAAATCTTCTTCTCCAGAAGGGCAAGACAGATGAAGACGAAACTTCACAGATATATTCCCCATGAGGTCCTTTCTCAAGTTTGTTAATTTGTTTTTGATCGGTCACATGGTTTGGCGGCCATCTTGAAAAAACCCGAAAACCTTCAAACATCTTCTTCTCCAGAAGTGTTGGCCCAATGAAGGGGAGATTTCAGAACTATATTCGGGACAGGAAGGCGATATAAGTTTGTTAATTTCGAATTGATAAGTCACATGGTTTGGCCGCCATCTTGGATTTCAGAAAAATATTAAATAATGTTTTCTCTGGAACCGCTTAACCAAACGAATCGAAAATTTGTAATTATCATCTAGCAGGCAGTATGCACGCTTGGTAAAAATTATGATGTCACACGTCACATGGTTTGGCGGCCATCTTGGATTGAAAAACGCACCTTTACCGATTAACACGAAACTTCACGTACGTGTTCCAATACCCAGTTGGAAGCAGAATATACATTTCTGATGTCATAGGTCACATGGTTCGTCAGCCATCTTGGATTGAAAAACAATATCTTCAAACGTCTTTTTCTCTGAAACGGCTGAACAGATCCAGGCGAAACTCCACCACTATGACCGCCTCTCCATGACGAATAAAAAGTTCCCCCCCCTTTTGAGGTACGATGCAACGTTTGGCAGCCATATTGGATTGAAGGAAAAATATTAATTAATGTTTACTCTGGAACTACTGCATCAATAAATGTGAAACATCAAGTTTATGGTGGAACGCTCATGCGGAATGAGCGTTTGAAATTTCAACGGGATGAGGCCCAGGGTTTGGCAGCCATGTTGGTTTTAAGAAAAATATTAAATAATGTTTTCTCTGGAACTGCTTAACCTGGAGAAGCGAAAATTTGCAGTTATCATCCACCATCGTGTTTGCACACGTGGTGCAAATTATGACATCACAAGTCACATGGTTTGGCCGCCATCTTGGATTGAAGGATAAATATTAATTAATGTTTACTCTGGAACCGCTGCCTCTATATATGCGAAACTTCAGATTTATAATTCAGGTGACATGCGAAATAAAAGTTTAAAATTTCAACCTGATCGGTCACGCGGTTTGGGAGCCAGAATTATTTAATTATTTGAATCTGGAAGCCAGTAATAACGAAATTGAATGCTTTGTGCTGCCCGGTTCGTAACTCATCTGTTCCGTGCCGTCTCGAAGCAGGCCTGTGTTTGTATCACTATTAAATAATGTTTTCTCTGGCACCGCTTATCCTTTCAATGCCAAACTTTGCGACTGTCATCTGCAGAAAGTCCCATGTTGTATCAAAGGCGGACGGACTGGGTACCCGGTCATCACTGCCAGCAGTTATAAAGTGGCAGTTCTAGTTATTATTATTATTTTTCCGCCGGCATTTTGCGGCCTGTTTTCGCTTTAAAAATCATTTTCTCAGGAACGCAAAGTCCGATCGACACGAAATTTTCACCGTAGTATGTATCTTTTTTGATAGCACAATCACGTTATAATTATGACGTCATTGGTCACGTGGTGCGGGCGCCATCTTGAAAAAACGATAAACTTTGGACCTCTGTATCTCGGAAACCGTGCAATGGAAAAATTTTTCGTTTAATACATTTTACTAAACTCACTATCGGGAATACGTGTGATTTTTCGTGACGTCATAGGTGAAGCGATATACCAGTGAAAATTCGTCAAGTAGAACGCCGTATAGGAAAAATCTGAAAAATTCTGAGCATCATCTACGCCTAAAATAACTGACGAAAATGTTTTTCTTGACGTCATCGATGACGTAATTCGGCCGCCATCTTGTTTTTTAGTGTTTTTTAAAAAAAATCTTCTTCTCCAGAAGGGCTGAACAGATTAAGGCGAAACTTCACAAGTACATTCCCCTTGATGTCCTCTTTCAAGTTTGTTAATTTGTTGTTGATAAGTCACATGGTTTGGCGGCCATCTTGAAAAAACCATAAAACCTTCAAACATCTTCTTCTCCAGAAGCGCTGGTCCAATGAAGGCGAGATTTCAGAAATATATTCGTGACATGTATGCGATGCAAGTTTGTTAATTTCAAAGTGATAGGTCACATGGTTTGGCCGCCATGTTGGATTTAAGAAAAATATTAAATAATGTTTTCTCTGGTATTTCATAAGCCATCAAAGCGAAAATTTGCAAGTGCCTTCCTCCCTCAAGTCTGCATACATGGTAAAAAAATTTTACCTCAGAAGTCACATGGTTTGGCAGCCATCTTGGATAGAAAAATCGACTTTATCCGATTTACACGAAACTTCACACACTTGTTCGGGTCGACGATGGAAAGCAGAATTTAAATTTATGATATCATAGGTCACAAGGTTCGGCAGCCATCTTGGATTGAAAATGAATAAATTTTAAAAATCTTCTTCTCCAGAAGGGCAAGACAGATGAAGACGAAACTTCACACATATATTCCCCATGAGGTCCTTTCTCAAGTTTGTTAATTTGTTCTTGATCGGTCACATGGTTTGGCGGCCATCTTGAAAAAACCCTAAAACCTTCAAACATCTTCTTCTCCAGAAGCGCTGGTCGGATGAAGGGGAGATTTCAGAAGTATATTCGGGACATGTAGGCGATATAAGTTTGTTAATTTCGAATTGATACGTTAGACGGTTTGGCCGCCATCTTGGATTTAAGAAAAATATTAAATAATGTTTTCTCTGGAACCGCTGAACCAAACTAATCGAAAATTTGTAATTATCATCTACCATCGTGTATGCACGCATGGTAAAAATTATGACATCACACGTCACATGGTTTGGCGGCCATCTTGGATAGAAAAACGCACCTTTACCGATTAACACGAAACTTTACAAACGTGTTCCAATACCCAGTTGGAAGCAGAATATAAATTTCTGATGTCATAGGTCACATGGTTCGTCAGCCATCTTGGATTGAAAATGAATAAATTTTAAAAATCTTCTTCTCCAGAAAGGCAAGACAGATTAAGCCGAAACTTCACACATATATTCCCCATGAGGTCCTTTCTCAAGTTTGTTAATTTGTTCTTGATTGGTCACATGGTTTGGCGGCCATCTTGAATTTACCTTAAAACCTTCAAACATCTTCTTCTCCAGAACACCTGATCTGATCAAGGGGAAACTTCACACCCCTATTGCGCATGAGTAGGGAATACAAGTTTGTTAATTTCTAATTGATAGGTCACATGGTTTGGCAGCCATGTTGAATTTAAGAAAAATATTAAATAATGTTTTCTCTGGAACTGCTTAACCTATCGAAGCGAAAATTTGCGTCTGTCATCCTCCATGATATCTGCATACATGGTAAAAATTATGAGGTCACAAGTCACATGGTTTGGCCGCCATCTTAGATTGAAGGATAAATATTAATTCATGTTTACTCTGGAACCACTACTTCTATATATGCGAAACTTCATATTTATAATTTAGGCTACATGGGAAACAAAAGTTTAAAATTTCAACCTGATCGGCCGTGTGGTTTGGCAGCCAGAATTATTTAATTATTTGAATCTGGTCGCCAGTAATAAGGAAATTGAACGCTTTGTGCTGCCCGGTTCGTAACTCGTCTGTTCCGCGCCGTCTCGAAGCAGGCCTGTGTTTGTATCACCATTAAATAATGTTTTCTCTGGCACCGCTTATCCGATAAATGCGAAACTTTGCGACTATGATTTAAGTCTCACGTTGTGTCAGTTGTGTCAAAGGCGGACGGACTGGGTACCCGGTCATCACTGCCAGCAGTTATAAAGTGGCAGTTCTAGTTAGGGTACCCTGTGAGTACAGGGTACCCTATTGTTTTTCTTCTGTTTATTATTACGCATTATTATTATTATTCTTCCGCCGGCATTTTGCACCCTTTTTCGCTTTAAAAATCATTTTCTCTGGAACACTAAGTCCGATCGACAGGAAATTTTCACCATAGTATGTATCTTTTTTGATAGCACAATCACGTTATAATTATGACGTCATTGGTCACGTGGTACGGTCGCCATCTTGAAAAAAGCGATAAACTTTGGACATCTGTATCTCGGAAATCGTGCAATGGAAAAAATTTTCGTTTGATACATTTTACTAAGCTCCCTATGGGGAACACGTGTGATTTTTCGTGACGTCATAGGTGAAGCGATATACCGGTGAAAATTCGTCAAGTAGAACGCCATATGGGAAAAATCTGAAAAATTCTGAGCATCATCTACGCCAAAAATCAGTGACGAAAATGTTTTTTTTGACGTCATCGATGACGTAATTCGGCCGCCATCTTGTTTTTTAGTGTTTTTTTTTTTTAATCTTCTTCTCCAGAACGGCTATGCAGATTAAGGCGAAACTTTACACGCACATTCCCCCTGAGGTCCTCTTTCAAGTTTGTTAATTTGTTGTTGATACGTCACATGGTTTGGCGGCCATCTTGAAAAAACCCTAAAACCTTCAAACATCTTCTTCTCCAGAAGCGCTGGTCCAATGAAGGCGAGATTTCAGAACTATATTCGTGACATGTATGCGATGCAAGTTTGTTAATTTCAAAGTGATAGGTCACATGGTTTGGCCGCCATGTTGGATTTAAGAAAAATATTAAATAAAGTTTTCTCTGGTATTTCATAAGCCATCGAAGCGAAAATTTGCAAGTGCCTTCCTCGCTCAAGTCTGCATACATGGTAAAAATTTTTACCTCAGAAGTCACATGGTTTGGCGGCCATCTTGGATAGAAAAATAGACTTTATCCGATTTACACAAAACTTCACGCACTTGTTCGGGTCGACGATGGAAAGCAGAATTTAAATTCATGATATCCTCGGTCACAAGGTTCGGCAGCCATCTTGGATTGAAAATGAATAAATTTTAAAAATCTTCTTCTCCAGAAGGGCAAGACAGATGAAGACGAAACTTCACAGATATATTCCCCATGAGGTCCTTTCTCAAGTTTGTTAATTTGTTTTTGATCGGTCACATGGTTTGGCGGCCATCTTGAAAAAACCCGAAAACCTTCAAACATCTTCTTCTCCAGAAGCGTTGGCCCAATGAAGGGGAGATTTCAGAACTATATTCGGGACAGGAAGGCGATATAAGTTTGTTAATTTCGAATTGATAAGTCACATGGTTTGGCCGCCATCTTGGATTTCAGAAAAATATTAAATAATGTTTTCTCTGGAACCGCTTAACCAAACGAATCGAAAATTTGTAATTATCATCTAGCAGGCAGTATGCACGCTTGGTAAAAATTATGATGTCACACGTCACATGGTTTGGCGGCCATCTTGGATTGAAAAACGCACCTTTACCGATTAACACGAAACTTCACGTACGTGTTCCAATACCCAGTTGGAAGCAGAATATACATTTCTGATGTCATAGGTCACATGGTTCGTCAGCCATCTTGGATTGAAAAACAATATCTTCAAACGTCTTTTTCTCTGAAACGGCTGAACAGATCCAGGCGAAACTCCACCACTATGACCGCCTCTCCATGACGAATAAAAAGTTCCCACCCCCTTTGAGGTACGACGCAACGTTTGGCAGCCATATTGGATTGAAGGAAAAATATTAATTAATGTTTACTCTGGAACTACTGCATCAATAAATGTGAAACATCAAGTTTATGGTGGAACGCTCATGCGGAATGAGCGTTTGAAATTTCAACGGGATGAGGCCCAGGGTTTGGCAGCCATGTTGGTTTTAAGAAAAATATTAAATAATGTTTTCTCTGGAACTGCTTAACCTGGAGAAGCGAAAATTTGCAGTTATCATCCACCATCGTGTTTGCACACGTGGTGCAAATTATGACATCACAAGTCACATGGTTTGGCCGCCATCTTGGATTGAAGGATAAATATTAATTAATGTTTACTCTGGAACCGCTGCCTCTATATATGCGAAACTTCAGATTTATAATTCAGGTGACATGCGAAATAAAAGTTTAAAATTTCAACCTGATCGGTCACGCGGTTTGGGAGCCAGAATTATTTAATTATTTGAATCTGGAAGCCAGTAATAACGAAATTGAATGCTTTGTGCTGCCCGGTTCGTAACTCATCTGTTCCGTGCCGTCTCGAAGCAGGCCTGTGTTTGTATCACTATTAAATAATGTTTTCTCTGGCACCGCTTATCCTTTCAATGCCAAACTTTGCGACTGTCATCTGCAGAAAGTCCCATGTTGTATCAAAGGCGGACGGACTGGGTACCCGGTCATCACTGCCAGCAGTTATAAAGTGGCAGTTCTAGTTATTATTATTATTTTTCCGCCGGCATTTTGCGGCCTGTTTTCGCTTTAAAAATCATTTTCTCAGGAACGCAAAGTCCGATCGACACGAAATTTTCACCGTAGTATGTATCTTTTTTGATAGCACAATCACGTTATAATTATGACGTCATTGGTCACGTGGTGCGGGCGCCATCTTGAAAAAAACGATAAACTTTGGACCTCTGTATCTCGGAAACCGTGCAATGGAAAAATTTTTCGTTTAATACATTTTACTAAACTCACTATCGGGAATACGTGTGATTTTTCGTGACGTCATAGGTGAAGCGATATACCAGTGAAAATTCGTCAAGTAGAACGCCGTATAGGAAAAATCTGAAAAATTCTGAGCATCATCTACGCCTAAAATAACTGACGAAAATGTTTTTCTTGACGTCATCGATGACGTAATTCGGCCGCCATCTTGTTTTTTAGTGTTTTTTAAAAAAAATCTTCTTCTCCAGAAGGGCTGAACAGATTAAGGCGAAACTTCACAAGTACATTCCCCTTGATGTCCTCTTTCAAGTTTGTTAATTTGTTGTTGATAAGTCACATGGTTTGGCGGCCATCTTGAAAAAACCATAAAACCTTCAAACATCTTCTTCTCCAGAAGCGCTGGTCCAATGAAGGCGAGATTTCAGAAATATATTCGTGACATGTATGCGATGCAAGTTTGTTAATTTCAAAGTGATAGGTCACATGGTTTGGCCGCCATGTTGGATTTAAGAAAAATATTAAATAATGTTTTCTCTGGTATTTCATAAGCCATCAAAGCGAAAATTTGCAAGTGCCTTCCTCCCTCAAGTCTGCATACATGGTAAAAAATTTTTACCTCAGAAGTCACATGGTTTGGCAGCCATCTTGGATAGAAAAATAGACTTTATCCGATTTACACGAAACTTCACACACTTGTTCGGGTCGACGATGGAAAGCAGAATTTAAATTTATGATATCATAGGTCACAAGGTTCGGCAGCCATCTTGGATTGAAAATGAATAAATTTTAAAAATCTTCTTCTCCAGAAGGGCAAGACAGATGAAGACGAAACTTCACACATATATTCCCCATGAGGTCCTTTCTCAAGTTTGTTAATTTGTTCTTGATCGGTCACATGGTTTGGCGGCCATCTTGAAAAAACCCTAAAACCTTCAAACATCTTCTTCTCCAGAAGCGCTGGTCGGATGAAGGGGAGATTTCAGAAGTATATTCGGGACATGTAGGCGATATAAGTTTGTTAATTTCGAATTGATACGTTAGACGGTTTGGCCGCCATCTTGGATTTAAGAAAAATATTAAATAATGTTTTCTCTGGAACCGCTGAACCAAACTAATCGAAAATTTGTAATTATCATCTACCATCGTGTATGCACGCATGGTAAAAATTATGACATCACACGTCACATGGTTTGGCGGCCATCTTGGATAGAAAAACGCACCTTTACCGATTAACACGAAACTTTACAAACGTGTTCCAATACCCAGTTGGAAGCAGAATATAAATTTCTGATGTCATAGGTCACATGGTTCGTCAGCCATCTTGGATTGAAAATGAATAAATTTTAAAAATCTTCTTCTCCAGAAAGGCAAGACAGATTAAGCCGAAACTTCACACATATATTCCCCATGAGGTCCTTTCTCAAGTTTGTTAATTTGTTCTTGATTGGTCACATGGTTTGGCGGCCATCTTGAATTTACCTTAAAACCTTCAAACATCTTCTTCTCCAGAACACCTGATCTGATCAAGGGGAAACTTCACACCCCTATTGCGCATGAGTAGGGAATACAAGTTTGTTAATTTCTAATTGATAGGTCACATGGTTTGGCAGCCATGTTGAATTTAAGAAAAATATTAAATAATGTTTTCTCTGGAACTGCTTAACCTATCGAAGCGAAAATTTGCGTCTGTCATCCTCCATGATATCTGCATACATGGTAAAAATTATGAGGTCACAAGTCACATGGTTTGGCCGCCATCTTAGATTGAAGGATAAATATTAATTCATGTTTACTCTGGAACCACTACTTCTATATATGCGAAACTTCATATTTATAATTTAGGCTACATGGGAAACAAAAGTTTAAAATTTCAACCTGATCGGCCGTGTGGTTTGGCAGCCAGAATTATTTAATTATTTGAATCTGGTCGCCAGTAATAAGGAAATTGAACGCTTTGTGCTGCCCGGTTCGTAACTCGTCTGTTCCGCGCCGTCTCGAAGCAGGCCTGTGTTTGTATCACCATTAAATAATGTTTTCTCTGGCACCGCTTATCCGATAAATGCGAAACTTTGCGACTATGATTTAAGTCTCACGTTGTGTCAGTTGTGTCAAAGGCGGACGGACTGGGTACCCGGTCATCACTGCCAGCAGTTATAAAGTGGCAGTTCTAGTTAGGGTACCCTGTGAGTACAGGGTACCCTATTGTTTTTCTTCTGTTTATTATTACGCATTATTATTATTATTCTTCCGCCGGCATTTTGCACCCTTTTTCGCTTTAAAAATCATTTTCTCTGGAACACTAAGTCCGATCGACAGGAAATTTTCACCATAGTATGTATCTTTTTTGATAGCACAATCACGTTATAATTATGACGTCATTGGTCACGTGGTACGGTCGCCATCTTGAAAAAAGCGATAAACTTTGGACATCTGTATCTCGGAAATCGTGCAATGGAAAAAATTTTCGTTTGATACATTTTACTAAGCTCCCTATGGGGAACACGTGTGATTTTTCGTGACGTCATAGGTGAAGCGATATACCGGTGAAAATTCGTCAAGTAGAACGCCATATGGGAAAAATCTGAAAAATTCTGAGCATCATCTACGCCAAAAATCAGTGACGAAAATGTTTTTTTTGACGTCATCGATGACGTAATTCGGCCGCCATCTTGTTTTTTAGTGTTTTTTTTTTAAAATCTTCTTCTCCAGAACGGCTATGCAGATTAAGGCGAAACTTTACACGCACATTCCCCCTGAGGTCCTCTTTCAAGTTTGTTAATTTGTTGTTGATACGTCACATGGTTTGGCGGCCATCTTGAAAAAACCCTAAAACCTTCAAACATCTTCTTCTCCAGAAGCGCTGGTCCAATGAAGGCGAGATTTCAGAACTATATTCGTGACATGTATGCGATGCAAGTTTGTTAATTTCAAAGTGATAGGTCACATGGTTTGGCCGCCATGTTGGATTTAAGAAAAATATTAAATAAAGTTTTCTCTGGTATTTCATAAGCCATCGAAGCGAAAATTTGCAAGTGCCTTCCTCGCTCAAGTCTGCATACATGGTAAAAATTTTTACCTCAGAAGTCACATGGTTTGGCGGCCATCTTGGATAGAAAAATAGACTTTATCCGATTTACACAAAACTTCACACACTTGTTCGGGTCGACGATGGAAAGCAGAATTTAAATTCATGATATCCTCGGTCACAAGGTTCGGCAGCCATCTTGGATTGAAAATGAATAAATTTTAAAAATCTTCTTCTCCAGAAGGGCAAGACAGATGAAGACGAAACTTCACAGATATATTCCCCATGAGGTCCTTTCTCAAGTTTGTTAATTTGTTTTTGATCGGTCACATGGTTTGGCGGCCATCTTGAAAAAACCCGAAAACCTTCAAACATCTTCTTCTCCAGAAGCGTTGGCCCAATGAAGGGGAGATTTCAGAACTATATTCGGGACAGGAAGGCGATATAAGTTTGTTAATTTCGAATTGATAAGTCACATGGTTTGGCCGCCATCTTGGATTTCAGAAAAATATTAAATAATGTTTTCTCTGGAACCGCTTAACCAAACGAATCGAAAATTTGTAATTATCATCTAGCAGGCAGTATGCACGCTTGGTAAAAATTATGATGTCACACGTCACATGGTTTGGCGGCCATCTTGGATTGAAAAACGCACCTTTACCGATTAACACGAAACTTCACGTACGTGTTCCAATACCCAGTTGGAAGCAGAATATACATTTCTGATGTCATAGGTCACATGGTTCGTCAGCCATCTTGGATTGAAAAACAATATCTTCAAACGTCTTTTTCTCTGAAACGGCTGAACAGATCCAGGCGAAACTCCACCACTATGACCGCCTCTCCATGACGAATAAAAAGTTCCCACCCCCTTTTGAGGTACGATGCAACGTTTGGCAGCCATATTGGATTGAAGGAAAAATATTAATTAATGTTTACTCTGGAACTACTGCATCAATAAATGTGAAACATCAAGTTTATGGTGGAACGCTCATGCGGAATGAGGGTTTGAAATTTCAACGCGATCAGGCCCAGGGTTTGGCAGCCATGTTGGTTTTAAGAAAAATATTAAATAATGTTTTCTCTGGAACTGCTTAACCTGGAGAAGCGAAAATTTGCAGTTATCATCCACCATCGTGTTTGCACACGTGGTGCAAATTATGACATCACAAGTCACATGGTTTGGCCGCCATCTTGGATTGAAGGATAAATATTAATTAATGTTTACTCTGGAACCGCTGCCTCTATATATGCGAAACTTCAGATTTATAATTCAGGTGACATGCGAAATAAAAGTTTAAAATTTCAACCTGATCGGTCACGCGGTTTGGGAGCCAGAATTATTTAATTATTTGAATCTGGAAGCCAGTAATAACGAAATTGAATGCTTTGTGCTGCCCGGTTCGTAACTCATCTGTTCCGTGCCGTCTCGAAGCAGGCCTGTGTTTGTATCACTATTAAATAATGTTTTCTCTGGCACCGCTTATCCTTTCAATGCCAAACTTTGCGACTGTCATCTGCAGAAAGTCCCATGTTGTATCAAAGGCGGACGGACTGGGTACCCGGTCATCACTGCCAGCAGTTATAAAGTGGCAGTTCTAGTTATTATTATTTTTCCGCCGGCATTTTGCACCCTTTTTCGCTTTAAAAATCATTTTCTCTGGAACACTAAGTCCGATCGACAGGAAATTTTCACCATAGTATGTATCTTTTTTGATAGCACAATCACGTTATAATTATGACGTCATTGGTCACGTGGTACGGTCGCCATCTTGAAAAAAGCGATAAACTTTGGACATCTGTATCTCGGAAACCGTGCAATGGAAAAATTTTTCGTTTGATACATTTTACTAAGCTCCCTATGGGGAACACGTGTGATTTTTCGTGACGTCATAGGTGAAGCGATATACCGGTGAAAATTCGTCAAGTAGAACGCCATATAGGAAAAATCTGAAAAATTCTGAGCGTCATCTACACCAAAATTCATCGTCAAAAATGTTTTTTTTGACGTCATCGATGACGTAATTCGGCCGCCATCTTGTTTTTTAGTGTTTTTTTAAAAAAATCTTCTTCTCCAGAACGGCTGTGCAGATTGAGGCGAAACTTTACAGGGACATTCCCCCTGAGGTCCTCTTTCAAGTTTGTTAATTTGTTGTTGATACGTCACATGGTTTGGCGGCCATCTTGAAAAAACCTTAAAACCTTCAAACATCTTCTTCTCCAGAAGCGCTGGTCCAATGAAGGCGAGATTTCAGAACTATATTCGTGACATGTATGCGATGCAAGTTTGTTAATTTCAAAGTGATAGGTCACATGGTTTGGCCGCCATGTTGGATTTAAGAAAAATATTAAATAATGTTTTCTCTGGTATTTCATAAGCCATCAAAGCGAAAATTTGCAAGTGCCTTCCTCCCTCAAGTCTGCATACATGGTTAAAAAAATTTACCTCAGAAGTCACATGGTTTGGCGGCCATCTTGGATAGAAAAATAGACTTTATCCGATTTACACGAAACTTCACACACTTGTTCGGGTCGACGATGGAAAGCAGAATTTAAATTTATGATATCATAGGTCACAAGGTTCGGCAGCCATCTTGGATTGAAAATGAATAAATTTTAAAAATCTTCTTCTCCAGAAGGGCAAGACAGATGAAGACGAAACTTCACACATATATTCCCCATGAGGTCCTTTCTCAAGTTTGTTAATTTGTTCTTGATCGGTCACATGGTTCGGTGGCCATCTTGAAAAAACCCTAAAACCTTCAAACATCTTCTTCTCCAGAAGCGCTGGTCCAATGAAGGGGAGATTTCATAACTATATTCGGGACAGGAAGGCGATATAAGTTTGTTAATTTCGAATTGATAAGTCACATGGTTTGGCCGCCATCTTGGATTTAAGAAAAATATTAAATAATGTTTTCTCTGGAACCGCTTAACCAAACGAATCGAAAATTTGCAATTATCATCGAGAGGGCAGTATGCACGCATGCTAAAAATTATGACATCACACGTCACATGGTTTGGCGGCCATCTTGGATAGAAAAACGCACCTTTACCGATTAACACGAAACTTCATAAACGTGTTCCAATACCCAGTTGGAAGCAGAATCTAAATTTGTGATGTCATAGGTCACATGGTTCGTCAGCCATCTTGGATTGAAAATGAATAAATTTTAAAAATCTTCTTCTCCAGAAAGGCAAGACAGATTAAGCCGAAACTTCACACATATATTCCCCATGAGGTCCTTTCTCAAGTTTGTTAATTTGTTCTTGATTGGTCACATGGTTTGGCGGCCATGTTGAATTTACCTTAAAACCTTCAAACATCTTCTTCTCCAGAACACCTGATCTGATCAAGGGGAAACTTCACACCCCTATTGCACATGAGTAGGGAATACAAGTTTGTTAATTTCTAATTGATAGGTCACATGGTTTGGCAGCCATGTTGAATTTAAGAAAAATATTAAATAATGTTTTCTCTGGAACTGCTTAACCTATCGAAGCGAAAATTTGCGTCTGTCATCCTCCATGATATCTGCATACATGGTAAAAATTATGAGGTCACAAGTCACATGGTTTGGCCGCCATCTTAGATTGAAGGATAAATATTAATTCATGTTTACTCTGGAACCAATACTTCTATATATGCGAAACTTCATATTTATAATTTAGGCTACATGTGAAACAAAAGTTTAAAATTTCAACCTGATCGGTCGTGTGGTTTGGCAGCCAGAATTATTTAATTATTTGAATCTGGAAGCCAGTAATAACGAAATTGAATGCTTTGTGCTGCCCGGTTCGTAACTCGTCTGTTCCGCTCCCTCTCGAAGCAGGCCTGTGTTTGTATCACTATTAAATAATGTTTTCTCTGGCAACGCTTATCCTTTCAATGCGAAAATTGCGACTATTATTTAAGTCTCACGTTGAGTCAAAGGCGGACGCGGACTGGGTACCCGGTCATCACTGCCAGCAGTTATAAAGTGGCAGTTCTAGTTATTATTATTATTTTTGATTAGTTTTTCCTTCAATACTGGACTAATGTAATATTCCAGGAAGACCTGAAATGTCTGTTATATGCTTTTTACAAGAGCACTTTATCCTGTTTACAAGTCAGTTTTACCCCAGTTTTGTTAAGTTAAAAACTCGGTTAAAACACAGCAATGTAGGATATTCAATATTGGTTGTTCACCCAAAAAAAGAATCAAACTATAGTGTATTGAACTTTCAAAAAAGTTGAAAATAACACTTTAAAAAATGCATTTGGTCAAAATAAATAAAACTGGTTCGCTCATCGTGGTGTTGCAAGTTAAGAGAGTAAATAAGAGTGTGGTGTGATTTCTTGATGTTGCACATAAAATGGACATCATATAAAATGTCGTTCAAATAACTTCGTTTTTGCAGAATATTATGTTATACTCATTTTTAACTCGTCCTTTTCATTTTTCATCTGTATCTCATGGGGGCATTTCAATGGACTCGAGATTTAAATATGAGGAAACTGCTTTTCGTGAGTTTTTGCACAACTGCCTCAAAAAGTCACAGCGAGGAACCGGCTCTGTCTCGTGTACACTTCATCAAATGCAGGATGATCAGGCATTTGTGCCGCACCCCTGGACATTCCATTGATGTGTTCGTTTTAAGATAGGTGGGAGGAAAAATTATACAATGTTGTGGAATGTGATAAAGATTGATAACAAGAGAATCATAAACTCGAGGCCACGTGAGACCTAATTAATAATTAGCTAATGGTGCAAAGAGCGGCTTTAATGTGTGGACTTCCAAATTAAACTGTTTTATGCAGGGAGAAGGAGAGATATCTGGCTGGAGATACTGTACAGGTTCAACCACATGAAGTTCGCGATGTGAGTTGCTGCTGGAATGACAGTCTGGATCAGGCTCTGCTCTGTGTGTAGCTTCACAGTCATGTTTAGGCTGTTTGAAAACGATTAATCTGTGCTCCATGCACTGGCGGTTAACCATTGGCAAGACCAAGCACTTCATTACATTTGATAGGTGGAACTGTGAACTGTATTTTACACCTATTTGTCCTCTCTGCCTGCCAGCTCTGATGTGGCGACTCAACAAGTGTCATTGATGACAAGTAAATAACGGACAAAAAAAACAAAACAATAAACAGATACAAAGTCAAATGAGGAAGTTCACCATTACATAAAATGTCGAACTCCGATTCCCGTGTTGGGTTGTTTCCAACCAGTGTCCCATCCTGCCAGCACAACTGACGCGTGTTCACCTCATCCTTCAAGGCTGTCGAATGATCAAGTCCTGTTGCATCTTGGGATTTTCCCTCATATGCTGGCCCTCGAGGATGATTGAAGAACTCAAAGGAATCTTTTCCCAATAAACAATATTAATGAGTTTTAATCAACCTGATTAAAATTGGCTCCACGCGTAAACAACCACTCTGGTCATTAACCCCTCGTTCGCTCATCAGAGTTAAATCGAGCACAGGGACGATCGAAACACACGTCTGTGTCACATGTCACCCGTCTCTTTACACCTCCCTCTCGCGGGTTTATATAGTATCACAGAACAATCCCGTGCCTTCCAGCAAATGGGATTCAAGTCCATACTGGAAGTTTCATCTGAAAACGTTCCAGCACCTTCACGAATCTCACCAGGCAGTTTGCAGTACAATACTGTCATCTACAGTCAAACTTAGCTCATTACATCAAGCAGTTGATATTACAATTTACCGATCTGTGCCAAACAAAACTTATAACATGTAACCATCCATTTTACTCATTCATTTTAGGCATTTACTGATGCTTACTCACAAATGCCACAACATCTCGCTTTTGACTGACACACACACACAATTCTGATGAAACTTGACCACCACCTTCATCACCTGTGATGTACTAAAAAGTTTGTTCACGACATTAAAAAAAATTGGTCGAAGGGATTCTATGGGGGGGGGGATGCCCCCCAAAAAATATGTATTTGCTTTCTTCTCTGAAGCCACACACACAATTTCGATGAAACTTGACCACAAACTTTATCACCCATGATGTTCCAAAATTTGTTCACGGCATTAGGAAAAAAAACCCATCAGTATTTACTTTCTTCTCCATTACATATTTTGTGGGTCATCCATGCCCACCAGTGGTTCCATGGTTATCTTATCCAGCCGCTACAAGGTGAGTGCCCAAGGGTGTTGCGCTATATTTTTCTTTAATTGTGTCGAAGTCTCCATTTGGTGAAATACTCTTCTAAAACCTTGAAGTTGATAGTAAGAACTGTGCTCACATCATCATGATTGCAAGATTGGTCGACAAGAGTGAGATCATCAGCGTAAGCCGACTTTCATGAAGTAGTCCACAGGTCGGTCACTTGTATACGTGTATGTTGATCAGCATCTGGGCTAACACTGATCATTGGGGGAGACTATTGTTCAGGGTTCTTGGTGCACTGTCATATCCCCAAGTAGGACTCTCAAACGATGTTTGTTCAGCATAATATGTGAGTACTCAAATGGTTGCATGGCAGGGAAGGAGCTTTGCTGTCTCATGAAGGAGCCCATGTCTCCAAACTGTGTAAAGGGTTACTGACAGATCTATCAAGGTAACACCACTCTTAAAAGAGCATTGGTATCCAGCCTCAATGTACATTGTTAAAACCAGGACCTGATCCACAGAGTTTCTCCCTGGTCTGAATCCTGCTTGTTCCACTGAGAGGGAATGCTCAACTGAGGATGAGATAGGGCTTTGCAGAAGATGCTCAAATGACGACTTTTATGATGTGAAGAATAATGGTATTGGTCATTAGCTTGAAGGTTTATCAAACTTGAAGGCTTGAGTATGGCGATAACCTTAGCTTCTCTCCACATTGAAGGAATGATGCCAGACTTGTGGATAACAGCAGAGAAGGAAGCACACCAAGCTTTACCTTGAGGCCCAAGATTCTTTCGGAATTCTGGGTATATATCAACTTGGCCAAATCCTTTCCCAGACGTTGTTGATTTGAGTGCCTCTTCTACTTCATGAAGGGTGTATAGGGATGCTAATCTAGAGGTAGGAGGTAGTGTAGTCATGGGAGCAGAAAATTCCTTACACGCTTTGGTCTAATGTTTCTTGGATGTGATGCCTTTCAAATCTGTATGAGCTTTGATGCTACAGCATTCGCAGTGACTTGTGGTGGGTAACATTGGAGTGGGCTGGTAGTACCAAGGTGCTGGATCAGTGCAGGCCCACTATTATGATGAAAGACTATCTTGGATGGCCAAGCATTCTTTGAAATTCTGCATTGGCAAAATTGAGCAATGACAAAAATTGCGCTTTTTTTTCAGACCGCCATTTGTTCTTGACCTTTAACTCAGAGGGGTATAATGTAAATGAACCATAAATGCGCTGTGCTCTCAGCTATCAAGAGAGGGGAATTTCGTTCTGATTGGACAAACTTTAGTTGAGTTATGGTGAAAATGTTAAAATGTCTTAATCGTTCCGGACCTTAAAATTAGGTCAAGGTCAAAAAGTCAACCCTGCATACTTTTCACATTATTGGTGAAAAATTTCATTCCGAAAGTCCCAGCCAGCTCCAAGATACAGCTCGGAAATTGGGAGTACAGGAAGAAGAAAAACAAATTTCTAAATGGTGGTTTAGTACTCCTAGAGGTCAAAAAAAAACTGTGGTTCCTCTAAAAATAGGGGTATTACCCCTGCGCACTCACCTGGTAGAATAATGACACTGAGGAGGAAGTCATTGTGGGAAGGAATCGGCAAAATGTTCCAATGAACCAATGTTATGGTAATATTGTCCACATATAGCCTGGTGTTGGCTAAGTGGTGAGGATGGCGGCTTGGGATCCTAGGGTCCTGAGTTAAAGTCCCGTTGGCCGCTGAATTAAAATTCACCAGGAGGTTGACTCAGCCTGTCATCCTTCCGAGTTCGGCAAAATGAGCACCAGTGTACTGGTAAGGGGGACACTTCATCAGCGGCATAGCCACGTCCCAACCAATGATGCAACCAGCAGGCACAGGCTGCACTCGATAGAGAGAGATTGTCCACATGGACTTGTGATCTGACCAATAATATTCAATGATGCCACATTCAGTATGCTGGTTGTTAGAGAACACCAAATTGAGTGTGGTATTGTGTTCAGTGGTCTGTACACTCGTTAAATGATATACATTGAAGGTTTCCGTGGTGTGAGCAAGGAAAGGTGTATGCTGGACAGCATCCTAATAGAAGTCTCCAATGAGAACAAATGTGATCAACGAGTCAACAGTTTTTGCAAATTTATGAAGAGCAGGTCAGTACACAGAAACTGGACATTTAGGAGCCATGCACACAAGAGCTAATTGAAATGTATTGCAATCGTAACGGACAAAATTGAGCGAGATGTACTCAAGCAGAGGGTTTGAGTATTCTAGTGTTTTGTGATGTGTCTATCCTGATTTACATACACCACAATGCCATGTGCATGACAAATTTGGGAACGTGTTGGAGATCGATCATTTCTGATCATTACGTGTCCAGGAACAGCAGAATTTTGAGAACTGTCTGAATATACCAATCTCAATTCAGCGATGCCAATTATATGAGCAGCCAGAAAGTTTGGATCGGCGATAAGATCAGGAAGATGTTTGTGAAGCGACCATGCATTCTGGAATACGATTTTCCCTACTGAGGGCGGGTGAGCGTCAACGTGTGTAGCAACAGCTCGAGCTTGGCGTGTTTACGCAGATGAGTCATTTCAGCTTTGACATCAGCAAATACTGAAATCTGTTTTCCAGAGAAATCGATAAGGAACAAAGCTTTCTTTGACGTTACTCTTGTTCATGCGACATAATGCATACGATTCCAGGTTCGACCAGATTTTAGCTCCATAACAGAACTTAAGGTGGAACCTTGGCACTTGTGCACAATTTTATCAGCAGAAGGTCTCAAAGGAAACTGAGTTTGAGATACAAGAGCAGCTCTTCTGGTTGCATCGAATTTGCGATTCACAGAAAAAATAGGTGTCCATCATTTGTCTATACCAGTATGGTAATAGGGATGAGGTTTTTGTTTCGTGCACCTTCCATCTTTGGGATCAGAGAACTTTACCCAGAGAACAGTGGGAGCTTTGTGATGCAAGTATTCATTTTTTTTTACTTCCGCCACCCAAGGTGGATAGAGGTTGTTCTTAACTCTGTCTGCCTTTGTAACTTACGAAATCTAAAGATTTCTTAAGTATATTGATCACTTCCGTTTCTGTTTGTTTGATACTAACGAAATCTAAAGATTTCGTAAGTATATTGATGACTTCCGTCTTCTGTTTGTGTGTTTGTTACTTACGAAATCTAAAGATTTCGTAAGTATATTGATGACTTCCGTTTGAGCCTGGTGTTGGCGCAGTGGTTAGGGCAGCGGCTTGGGATCCAAAAGGTCCTGAGTGATCCAAAAGGTCCTGAATTCAAGCCCCGTTGGGCCACTGAATTAATACACCAGGGGGTTGACTCAGCCTGTCATCCTTCCGAGGTCGGCGAAATGAGTACCAGTGTACTGGGCCGGTGTATACCCCGGTTAGAATAGGTGTACCATATCCCTGTGTCGTAAGAGGCGACCAGGGTTGCGTCAGGAAGTGCATCCGGCGTAAAACATGTGCCAAATCACTATGCGGATCATACGGATGATCCGCTGTGGCGAACCCTAAAGGGAGCAGCCGAAAGAAGAAGAAGAAGAAGAAGAAGAAGAAGAAGAAGAAGAAGAAGAAGAAGAAGATTGATGACTTCCGTTTCTGTTTGTTTGTTTGTTTGTTACTTACGAAATCAAAAGATTTCGTAAGTATATTGATGACTTCCGTTTCTGTTTGTTTGTTACTTAGGAAATCTAAAGATTTCTAAGTATATTGATGCCTTCCGTTTCTGTTTGTTTGTTACTTACGAAATCTAAAGATTTCGTAAGTCTTGTTGCGAATTCGCGCCCGCCGGCGTGCGAGCGGCCACGTAACTCGAATCGCGGCACGTCGCCCACCGGAAGGACAGTTCTGTCATGACCCTCTCGGACTAACGCCAGGAGCTAGTCACGGGTGGGCCTTTCGGCCTCACCACGATCGTGCCAATCGGCCCCCCGCGTGGGATAGGGTTGTTCGCCAAATTCGACATACCTAAGTACCCACGCGGAGGGTAGACCGGGCGATCGCACCTCGCCGCAGGTCGACTCCGGACACGGGCCGCTTAAGCGACCCGTTCCGTACTAGTGGGATAACCGAGCGGTGTTATCGTCGGTCTCGACGGTTCCGATTAATTATCGGGCGTATTAAGCCCACTACCAACCCTTTACATGAAGCAAGAAGGAGATTCAATTAAAGAAAAGACGAAGTGAAACGGGAAAAACAGTTCAACATATTGCACATTTATTCCGCGGCACACGGAGAGCACACATATACAATTACAACAATTATGCACCAAAAGCAGATGTAACAAAAGAAACACAACAATGCAGATCTACTACCGACTACGCGAGCACACGGCAACACTTACACAGTTTTAGTTTACAGATGGCGCCGACAACACATTTACTCAAAAGCAAAAGATAAGGGCCACCCTCAAAGACAAGGGGGCAGATGGGGCCTGTGGGCCGCGAGACCGGGTGGATCCTACCCGTGTCTTGTGATGAGCCGGAAATGTCGCGGCGCCCCGACTCCGCGCTCCTTCGCGGGTTTCGTTGACACTGCTTGGAGTGGGGTGGGAACGGGGCCCCCTTTTCGCACTATATCAGCGCGGGGGAAAAAAGGGGGGAATTGTTGATGCTCTGGGGAAAGAGGATAGCTGGCTTGCTTGGGTCCCGCGACGAGCGACTCCACTGCGAGCTCGTCACCGACCGCCGTCTTCCTTGCCTTAGACCCGAACTATTCGACCTCCTCCCCAATTCTCCTCAGCCGACTGCAGCAAACCACCTCGACCGCGCTCCAGGCTTCAGGCTTCCCCTCTCTGCAGCTCCCCGACAGACTCCGAACCCCGACAGACTGCCACTCTCCAGACTCGACTTGACTCACGGCTCCACAGACTGCTCCTCTCCAGACCCGACTTGACTGCCTCGACCTTTTCTCCAACTGACTAAATTCGCCCAGCGCTCGGCGCTTTATAGTCCGGCAGGAGAACCCATATGCAAATTTCTGGATCAGAACGAGTTCAGGGGTGGAGCCACGCTCGCCCATTGGACGGAGAAAAAGGGGGCGTGAGTCTCCCCTGATCCTCAAATTTGCATATATCGATTCTACTCCGACGCGCCTGGAGGCGGGGCCAAACCACCCCGCGCTTGCTGATTGGACGGATCAGAAGTGGGCGTGTAGTTTGAGGAACAAAACAAATACATATTTTGGGGGGGGGGGGTCAAACCTCAACCCACTTGACTGACTTCGACCCTGATTAATTACTTACGAAATCTAAAGTTTTCGTAAGTATATTGATGACTTCCGTCCTCTGTTTGTGTGTTTGTTTGTTACTTACGAAATCTAAAGATTTCGTAAGTATATTGATGCCTTCCGTTTCTGTTTGTTTGTTTGTATGTTTGTTTGTAGGCACGAAAACTCGAGAACGGACGAAGCTACCAATGTCAAATTACACCTCGTGATTCAGGAGGGTGATGGCTCGTGCTGATTAGATTTCGGTCAAAATCGGTCAATGGTCAAGGTCACAGTGAGGTCAAATATTTGATTTTTTGATGGTTTGGTACAGATAACTCGAGAACGGAAGAAGCTACCAATGTCAAATTACACCACGTGATTCAGGAGGGTGATGGCTAGTGCGGATTAGATTTTGGTAAAAATCGGTCAAAGGTCAAGGTCACAGTGAGGTCAAACATCCAAAAAATGATAACTCGAGAACGGAAGAAGCGACCAATGTTAAATTAAACCATGTGATTGAGGACGGTGGTGGCTGGCGCTGTTTAGATTTTGGTCAAAATCGGTCAAAGGTCAAGGTCACAGTGAGGTCAAACATCCAAAACATTCGATTTTTGATGGTTTGGTACAGAATCATCGTAGAAATTTCTGGTTTGTGTCGCTACCTTCTCAAGAGACAGCTTTTATTCGACAAGGTCAGAGGTCAAGTTGACGATTTCGTAAGTACCAGTCTATGACTGCTTGTTTGTTTGTTTGTTTGTAGGCACGATAACTCGAGAACGAAAGAAGCTACCAATGTTAAATTAAACCACGTGATTCAGGACGGTGGTGGCTAGTGCTGCTTAGATTTTGGTCAAAATCGGTCAAAGGTCAAGGTCACAGTGAGGTCAAACATCCAAAACATTCGATTTTTGATGGTTTGGTACAGAATCATTGTAGAAACTTCTGGTTTGCGTCGCTACCTTCTCGAGAGACAGCTTTTATTCGACAAGGTCAGAGGTCAAGTTGACGATTTCGTAAGTACCAGTCTATGACTGCTTGTTTGTTTGTTTATTTGTAGGCACGATAACTCGAGAACGAAAGAAGCTACCAATGTTAAATTAAACCACGTGATTCAGGACGGTGGTGGCTAGTGCTGCTTAGATTTTGGTCAAAATCGGTCAAAGGTCAAGGTCACAGTGAGGTCAAACATCCAAAACATTCGATTTTTGATGGTTTGGTACAGAATCATTGTAGAAACTTCTGGTTTGCGTCGCTACCTTCTCGAGAGACAGCTTTTATTGGACAAGGTCAGAGGTCAAGTTGACGATTTCATAAGTACCAGGCTCTGACTGCTTGTTTGTTTGTTTGTTTGTTACTTACGAAATCTAAAGATTTCGTAAGTATATTGATGCCTTCCGTTTCTGTTTGTTTGTTTGTTTGTTAGTTTGTTTGTTTGCAGGCACGATAACTCAAGAACGGAAGAAGATACCAATGTCAAATTACACCACGTGATTCAGGAGGGTGATGGCTCGTGCTGATTAGATTTTGGTCAAAATCGGTCAAAGGTCAAGGTCACTGCGAGTTCAAACATAATTCCGTAAATTCTTGTGGAGAAATGGAGTATTTTTGCTTCGCTCGACGTTACGAGTTCGTTTTAACTTCGATTTTAATTTTGTCTTCGGTTTTTGTGATCGCTTAGGACGCTTAAAACGCGATTGTCGAAATTCTGGTAAAAATCGGATGTTTTGGAGACATTTTAGGATTGCATAAAAAATATTTCACTCGCACGTCACGGGTCGTCACGTGATGCAGTGCCCAATTCCATAAATTCATGTGGAGAAATGGAGTATTTTTGCTTCGCTCAACGTTACGACTTCGTTTTAACTTCGATTTTTATTTTGTCTTCGGTTTTTGCGATCGCTTAGGACGCTTCAAACTCGGTTGTCGAAATTCTGGTAAAAATCGGATGTTTTGGAGACGTTTTAAGATTGTATAAAAATATTTCACTCGATTGTGTCACGGGTCGTCCCATGATTCAGTGCGCTCGAGCAGACGCGTCGTTGAGTTACGTTAAGGTATAATTGCGTGGAGAAATGGAGATTTTTGCTTCGGTCGACGTTACGATTTTTGATGGTTTGATACAGAATCATCGTAGAAACTTCTGGTTTGCGTCGCTACCTTCTCGAGAGACAGCTTTTATTAGACAAGGTCAGACGTCAAGTTGACGATTTTGTAAGTACCAGTCTATCACTGCTTGTTTGTTTGTTTGTAGGCACGATAACTCGAGAACGGACGAAGTCACCAAAGTCAAATTACACCTCGTGATTCAGGAGGGTGATGACTCGTGCTGATTAGATTTTGGTCAAAATCGGTCAAAGGTCAAGGTCACAGTGAGGTCAAATATTCGATTTTTGATGGGTTGGTACAGATAACTCGAGAACGGAAGAAGCTACCAATGTCAAATTACTCCACGTGATTCAGGAGGATGATTGCTAGTGCTGATTAGATTTTGGTCAAAATCGGTCAAAGGTCAAGGTCACAGTGAGGTCAAACATCCAAAAAATGACAACTCGAGAACGGAAGAAGCTTCAAAGGTCAAATTACACCACGCGATTCAGGAGGGTGGTGGCTAGCGCTGATTCGATTTTGGTCAAAATCGGTCAAAGGTCAAGGTCACAGTGAGGTCAGACATCCAAAACATTCGATTTTTGATGGTTTGGTACAGAATCATCGTAGAAACTTCTGGTTTGTGTCGCTACTTTCTCATGAGACAGCTTTTATTCGACAAGGTCAGAGGTCAAGTTGACGATTTCGTAAGTACCAGTCTATTACTGCTTGTTTGTTTGAAGGCACGATAACTCGAGAACGAAAGAAGCTACCAATGTCAAATTACACCACGTGATTCAGGAGGGTGATGGCTAGTGCTGTTTACATTTTGGTCAAAATCGGTCTAAGGTCAAGGTCACAGTGAGGTCAAACATAATTCTGTAAATTGATGTGGAGAAATGGAGTATTTTTGCTTCGCTCGACGTTACCAGTTCGTTTTAACTTCGATTTTAATTTTGTCTTCGGTTTTTGCGATCGCTTAGGACGCTTAAGACTCGGTTGTCGAAATTCTGGTAAAAATCGGATGTTTTGGAGACGTTTTAAGATTGTATAAAAAATATTTCACTCACGCGTCACGGGTCGTCCCGTGTTGCAGTGCACTCGAGTAGACGCATCGTTGAGTCACATATGGTTTTGCGTATGTGCGCTGATTGTGTTTTCGATAAAGATGGTATTTAAAAGTCATTTTTTATCCCAAGAAAGGTTATCGTCGCATGCCTGACTCGCTGAGCCGTCAGATTATGTAAAGATTGTTGGTGGATGGCCGAATATTATGGTATAAATTAATATAAAATAATTGCGTGGGAAATGCAGATTTTTGCTTCGGTGGACGTTACGATTTTTGTTGGTTTGGTACAGATTCATCGTATAAACTTCTGGTTTGCGTCGCTACC